>NC_071389.1:75930372-76233403 GCF_022682495.2 Desmodus rotundus | reverse complement strand
TCAACAAGTTGCACAAAGCCTTATTCCCTTAATCAGAACATCTGAATTTCAGGTGTTGAAGTTTAAGTGGGGAGTGACTCCATCTGCCGGGGTAGCCTGACAACCCAGAGCCCCCTCTGAGGATTGGCAGCCTTGCAAAATCTGTACAGAGGTTCAGCTCTCTTCGTCCACATGCTTTGGAACTTCCAGGAAGCTGGCTTCCCATACTTATTTGGGAGGTGAGGAGGGGCAGTCTGGGAAGCTGGTGCAGAATCTTAATGCTGACACTGCCCAACCTCAAAGCCGTGATTTCACCAGGGCAAAGAGGGCCAGGGTAGAAGCACAGCCTGGTGGGGACACCCAGATGGCTTGGTGAGAGGGGCTTCATTGTCCCCCCAACCCACCACAAATGAATAAGTAGTGCGCTTGCTCTGCAAATATAACATTAGGATAAGTCTCCCACCCCTCTCACCTGGTCCCGCCCACAAAGATACTGTTGTTAATAGTGAATAACGACATATACAGTTATTCGCAGATGTTCTAAACCTTGACCTGCACCTAGAATTTCCTGATGACATACAGTAATAGAATCAGCCAGTCTGAATAGCATGGTATGTGTGTGTATTAGGCTACATCTACTTTTAAATTACTAACCCATTTGAGCTATGCGGCTCACATAACGGAGGATGGAGGACTACACATCACGCATGTAGAGACTCAGGAAATTTGTTGTCTACATGAGTCATGAGTACATAAGTGCCATTGCAGCCGCGGTAAATTCAACTCTCACAATCCCTCACCGAACTCTCAGGCTAGTGAGGGAGAAGAAAAGAGTCAATTCTAAAGAATCCTTTGTCCAAAAAAGAAAAAAATAACCCTCCACGATGCTGTGGGATCAGACCAGAGGGACACCCAACTCGGGAGGAAGTGCTGTTGCAGGGGGACCCTGAAGGACGGCAGGTGGTAGCTGCGGAAGTCGTTGAGGGGAGGGAAGACCACCGCAGGCGGAGGAGAGCCCGTGCTTAGAGGTCGGTGCCCAGGCGCCACAAAAGGCAGGCGAGAAACAGTCATGTAGGGCCCTGCAAAGTCTTGTGACGTTTGTATTTTATCCTAAGAGCAATGGGGGCCATTGATGGGTTTAAGCACATCAGTGATATGGTCAGGCCTGGATTTTAGAAAAATCATTCTCTGTTTGGAGCTTATTTCGCATTAATACTCTCTACTTGCCATTTTGCAAAGGATGATGATTATACTGGGTGAATTATTGTCTTTTTGTAATATGGGAGTAGAATATTACTCCCATAGGGTACTATGTAATACATGTTGCGTTTTAAATGACTGTGATGTATATAAAATAATAGCTATTATTATTATTATAAATAACAACAAACATTTATTACAAGCATACAGAATGCCAGGAATAGTGCTAAGCTTTTTGTAGATTATCCAGTTTAATTTCTTTGAAAAGTAATTTTTACCAGGATGATTGATTGACTGATTTGTCTAAAACCTTGTAATCACTAACGAGGCCGTTAGGAGACCAAACACGCCATGAGGGCACCGCGACCCATTTAAGTGTGTGTGGAAACTGGGTACCAATTTAGACTCTTGCTAAAGGATTATTTTCCAAATGCTAGTGCCCTGGTTTAAGAAACTTTGGAATCAGTCCTATTGGTGTCCCCCTTTGGATGGAGGGAGTTGAGGATTAAATTTAAATCACTTGCCTGGGTCACACAGGAAGCAAACGACAGGATCAGAATTGCAGTGCTGGCTATTAAAGGAACTCAAATTCACTCAAATTAGTCATGAATAATGATAATTAAAAACTTAGACTTGGTGACATTTGCATATCTTCATTTTAATGAAGAATCTTGTGGGAAAGTTGAACTGAAACCATTAAGAAGGTGACAATAGCTTTGTGTCAAGGCTGGAAGGCTGCAACCATGGGAATAAAGCCGTGAGTTTCCCATAGGCCTGGGGGTAGGATCTGGATAGTTTGGCCAGTGGCATATCCGATCTATGCAGTAAACACCAAGCAAACGTGGGATTTTATCTTAGTTAAAATAAAAACCAAAGTAAAAACCGAAGTTGCTTCTCTAGTACTTGTTACCAGCCTTAATTATGTTTTCCTGGTGCATGCCCCTGTCTGGGAAGTTATGTATCATCTCCTAATCTCCTGTGTGATGGTTACATCAGAGGAAGAAAACATTGTGCTGTTGTTAATTGCCTGCTTATTTGGCTGACATTTCTAAACCCACACAAGAAAGCCCATAGCTTTCTGTGCAAGAATATTTTAGTGCGGCTAAATGAGCATACAACTGTTGACATACTAACAAAAAGGGCTGACTCACGTTACCCTGGAACCAGTGCGGGATTCTTAGATGGTGTCACCTTACAGAACTTGGGTGTTCTTAAAAATACCCCATCCCTTCCTGGACTCTCATGAACTTCTGCCTCCTGTCTCTCCAAAATCTAGGGGCCTGCTGAATGCTAACAACCAGAAAAGAGATGCTGTCATGTGGGAAATCTTAAGCATGAAAGAAAGCAAAGTTCCTTGAGAATAATTAGATTTAATGTCTTATTCACAGAACAGACTTGAACCTGGAGGAGAAGACAACATTGATTTTTGTGTGCTCACTGGCTGCACCTGCAGGAACCGAGCTCTCCTCTGGCTGGTGCAGCCGTTGCGTCCACGGGTCAGCGTGCTGTGCCGGTAGTTCAGCTTCTCCTATGACAGTCCTCATTCTCTCCTCTCTAGCTCTGGTTGTAGCACAGGCCACAAATAAATTGCTAACATTTAAGTGCATCTGTTGCAAAGACAGAAGCACAGAGGACACTGGGGAAATTTCAAACCAAATTTCAGGACTGAGCTCATAAAAGCATGTACCATCTGTGGGATTTTGCTCATATGCATCACTATAATGGGGGGGATAGTGATGGAGAAGAGAAAAAAGAGAGATAAAGGGTTGCATAGTAACTGGATTTAAAACTGAACTCTTTCTTCTCAAATCAGTTCACAGGTGGCATTTAGGTCAGGCAGGATCCAAATACCTTCCTCACACTGAGAGGCCTGGCCTGTGGATTTAAGTGTGTGAATAGGTTATTTCAAATTCATTGTACCCCTGTGTCTAAATACAGCCACCCTCCCTCCACCCCCACTGTATTGTTCCTGCGCAAAATTCAAGGATTTCCATCTTCCTGCAGGTTTGCTTGCGGGTGGGGCTGAGTCTAGCTTTTTCCCTCCATCTCTGTGACAAAACAAAACAAAAACAAAAAATCCTAGATCATTTTCTGATAAAGCACTTTACATTTCTACAGTGCAGGAAAAGGGAAGTTCCTTCCGAGTCCCTTTATAGAGGATCACTCTCATTGTCTAACAAGCTTTTCATTGTTTGTGATTTTCATTTCCTTCCACAGTTCAGGGCACTTAGGAAAAAAGTTTCCATTCAGCACTTTTCCACTCATAATTCAAGAAAAAGAGGCATGCAGTATAATAAGGATAATTAGCTCCGACTGGAAATAAAAAGCTTGGCACCACCAAGCCCCTCCACCGCACACAGTATCCATTTATCGTTCTGTGTACTCTCTGTCAAGGCTAATTACTGCTCCTCTAATTACTAACCTGTTGAAAGAACAAACGAAAATCAGTGCAGTACTTCAATAAATTACAGTTTCTTCCAATACTATCTCAATAAAACTCCCTGAGGCCCAAATCTGTCCTTGCAATCTTACCGTTAAAAACTGCTGCTGTTTGTCCTCAAAAGTATGACCAAGTATTAGAAGAACACTTTTCAGTAGTGTGTGTGTATGCAAGTGGGGACTGGATTTATTTAATTTATATTCTTGTAAGATAATAGGATAGCTGGGAGCGATGATCTCATGCTTAGTGTCAGCATTTATACAGCACATATGTTGGGTTTTTTTGGTTTGGTTTTTACCATTAATCCATTAACCTTGGCTCAGTGTTGGGATGACCACTGTGTAAATGACCACATGTTTCCTGTGTTAATGCACCTTAATCCAGACCAGGAGACACTTGTCCCCTCCTTCAGAGAATAGATACTGCTGGTTGTGTCAAACCTAAGTGGAGAAGTACGGAGACGAATAGAGTTCTCTTTTTTTCTTAGGGCAGTGAATACTGGGAAGTTTTAAAAGATAGGTTCTAATTTTCACTCATTTCAGTCCTCACTTACTTGCCTGTCCCCTGATTCTAGTCATGATTTCTCTCTTCTGCACATGCTCAGGACCCAGTCTACAAAGAAGTAACTCTTGGCCTTTGGGGCCACGCACGAACAAAGAGGGTTGTGGATTCAGCTTTTCGAGATAATAAAAGCTGCATCTCAACTCACTACACTCCCTTGAAAGAGGATTCTGGAACCTCAGAAACAGCAAGTTTGTACAGAAAGGAGCATCCACACCAGACACACACGCTTAGATGCATTTAATTTTTGACCCAAATGGTTTTCCCCCACGTCATCTCTTTTTTATCAAAAGATGAAAACAAAAAGATGTTGTTAAAGAGATTGCTTAGTCACTGCCTTCGATCTGTGAGGAGATATAGAGCATAGGAAGATTCAACAACTGAGATGTCATTCTGATTTCCAGAATGAGAATGAAAGAGAATGCTGGTCGAGACGCTGGAATGGATTGTTTATAGCAAGAAGCTGTGATCACCAGGAGCTAGCTTTGATTTACTAGGAACCAATCATATCAAACAAAATTGATTTCTTTCATTGACAGTGTATCAAGCTTGCTGGTAAGGAAATAAGCTAGATTTTGGACGTTTATTCTTAGTCTATATTCAGATCTTCATTAAGATTCTCACAAAATCACTCATAATAATCTTGTTAAGGAGTTAGCACATGATTAGCTGCCTGTTAGTACTAGCCATTGTTATTATAATCAAGTTAGGAAAACTGGAGGTTAGCAAGAAGAAAATAGGGCAAAGAAGAATTAGGCAATATATCTAATAGAAACAATAGAAATATTTTGGGGGGCAGAAAAAAAAGTCTTTAGCCCTGACCTGTGTGGCTGGCTTGGAGAGTCGTCCATACACCAAAAGGTTGGGGGTAAGATCCCCAGTCAGGGCATATACCTAGGTTGTGGGTTTGATCCCCAGTGGGGGTGTGTACAAGAAGCAACCAATTGATGTTTCTCTCTCTCTCTCTCTCAAAGCAATGAAAAAAAATGTCTTCAGGTGAGGATTAAAAAAATGTCTTTAGGCACACACACATATGTAATTATTACATGCAAGGGTAATTAGACTTCTGCATGACACCAATGAGTAGCACTTGGACCACAATGGGAAGAGTGACAGGAGCCCAGGTTCCAGTTCCATTGCCAGAGCTATCCAGAGATGGAGCAGGTTGCCTCAGAAGGTTCATCACCTACTTGTTAGTTACCTACTCCACAAGCCATAAAGGGAATTTAAGGACCAGTTGGATAATCAACTAAAATGACCTTTACAGTTGAGTGGAATTATTCAGTTTACAGCACCTTCACATATTTCCTTGTCTTAAATCCCTTCCAGGCAAGCTGAGGCCTGAGGCTCTGGCCTAGACAGTTTTAGGAAGAAGGAGTTGAGCCCGTGTTGAACTGGTCTGGTCCAGGGCCCCTGGGTATGAATCAGAAAGGAGCTGAATACTACATTTTGGATGAAAGCCATCTTGGGAAGCTCCAATGTATTTCAGTAAAGATTATGTTTGAAAGGGGAGATGGGGAAGCACCAGGGGAGATGGGGAAGCATCAAGGACCTCATCAGAAGCAAATCTGTGACTTGTGCCATTTTTCAGAAGAGGAACCTGGGACTCAGAGAAATGAAGTAAAATTTCGGAAGCCCCACGGCAAGTGTATGGCAGAGCCAGCCACACAGTGTAGGTCTCCGAACCCCAGTAGACTGCATCGTGCTAAGAGCGCAGAGAGCAGACCAATAGAGATAACAGAGATAACAGAGTTAACACAGAGAAATGGGTCTTGCTACCCTGGCAACCTCTTGCCCTAGTTTTTATAATTTCTGAAGCTGTAGATAACTGTAAATTCTTAGGAGCACCCCCGTGCATCCACTTGTAGTCCTGTCCATATCAAACAGTTCTGAGGGTAGAGCTCACCAGGCTGCCAAGTCTTTTTTTAGACTCTGTCTCAGAGTCACACTAGATGGACATTCATTTACCCCTGTTTATAATTAAAGACTGAAAGAAACTGTTCTGCCCTCTGAGGAGCTGAACACTTGTAACTACTCATCTGTAATTAGAAAACTTAGAGCTAGCAGCCCCAAAGTAAGATGATGAGTCTTTTTTTATCCGTCTGCAGTGAAAGCCCAAAGTGGAGGCTGGGCCCAAGTGTTTAGGAATAATTTTGGCTTACTAACCCACCTAGGCAGCACTATATTTTGGAAAGAAAACTTTTCCTCACATTTACATTTGCATCTTCAAAAGCAAATAATTTGTTGAATCATATATTGGGGTTAATCAGACCTTATCATTAAGAAACCACTGCTTTTTCTTTTAAAAATATTGTTTAAAAACAGGTAAAGACTTTTCTATATATAACAGATTAATAAAAAGCTATGAATATGTAAAGAAGGCAGACTAATCACTCCTAGGCATAAATTATTTCAAAGAAGAACCAAAATTACCGTTTGTGATGACAAGAAATCTGTTTTTGTGTTTACAACCATTATTAAGTAGGGCACCATGCTCTTTGGAACATGAGTCTTAGCTTCCAAAGACTGTTTGAGGTTTGTGTCGAGTTGGGAGAACGAGGAAAGAATTTGGGGGCAGAGCTTTCTTCTCATCTTAGTTGAGTGTTATTATGAGATGACTGAGTAAAGAGACTTATAATGAAGGGTCTAAATCTTAATTCCTGGGACCTTTGTTGTGATTGTTTTATGGGGGAATTTGGAATTCTTAGACCACTCTTGTTGTCTAATGTGTTTATTGTAGGTAATTACGTAGTAAAGAAGGTAATTTTGAAAACTTTGTGGAACAAAGGAAATAAGTGTTTAGATTAAAGCACACTCTCAGAACAGCCTGTTTAACTTCCCCTTGTTTATCTTCTTCACCTGGCCTCTAAATCCTCTCTTTCTTTCCGTTAATCCCACTCAATAGTCCTGTTGCATCTCAGTCTCTAATTTACTAACATATGTCTCATTGCCTCATCGCATTGTCTAACTGACAACAAAATTAGAATCTATGAGAATATTTCCTTGTTACTTTACACTACGCATTGTGGAAGATATGAAAACTTGTTGGACGTAGTTCTCATCTCGTTGGAAAGACTATACTTTTGTAATAGTAGAGCCAACAAGGCAATCAGGAAATTTAAAGCCAGGCAATGGTAAACTTCTGGCACTTGGTACAGACAATCGGAGCTGTAACGTATAAATTCAGAAGGAGACTCTTTGGTCACAGGCAGTCAGGGAAGGCTTCTTGAGGACGAGCATTGACTTGAGCAATCCATGGTGCCTCAAGTTCATACACAAGGCAAGTCCATGAAACTATACCTAGGGAGCCTGCACACAAGTGCACCTCAAATGTGGCCCTTTGGTTGCAAAATGCCTATCCCAGCTGTTATATGCTTAGTTTATTGATGCAAACTCCACACTCTTTGTTGTTCCTCCATGACTTAGCATACCTAAATGGGACATTTATATAATATCGTGCTACAATTGTAGTTGGATTCAGAATGAAAGCCAGATCTAGGTGAGCCAAAACAAGTAGAAACAGTAATGGAAAGGATAACATGGAGGCCGTTTATTTTGGGGGGGAAAAATTGAGCTGTCAGGAGCACGGCAAGTTCAGAAATCAAAACAAAGGCAATAAAACTCAGCAAATAAATGTGGCATCTGCAATCATGCCGACACGAGATACTGGGCATATGGACATCTCAAAATTAAGTTTGCCTTCCACTGTCCACAAGACAGTGGACTTTACTCTGGAAGAGAACTACAGCAAGTATTGGATAGGCTAGACTTGAAATAAGGAGTAATTCCTTAGGAGAGGAGGTGATTAGATTATGCTGCTATAGTAAAGGATATGGGGCAAACATTAAAGCTAATCTTCATACTCAATGTGCTTCTGGGGGTGACTCAACTAGTATATAATGACTTACTTAGCTCAATTCCAGATAGCAGAGCAAGAGATTATGTGATATATTTAAAAATTGGTTATGGGGAAAAGTGGTCATATTGGTCCTGAAATATGCTAACTGGAGCTCTCAGAATGCTGAGGTCTGATCTGACCCAGAGCCCAGGAATACCAATGCCTGCTGGAACTTCCAGGTCAGTTTTCCGCACACGTCTAACCACAACGTTCAGCTTCTCTATGCAGACGAACCTCATGATTTTCAATGGAAGTGCTCATGCAAGACCTTTAAAAGCCAAGACCTGCGTGTTCCTCATGAAAATGTAAGAGTCCCTGACATTTAGGATAACAGAAGGAGTTGCTCTGATATTCTTTGCTAAATTTACAGGATTTGGCTAAAACCCCAAGCATCTATCCTACCACAGTGGAGTATTAGTCACTCTTTAAAAGATTTAGTGTACTGTACTCTGCTGTGTGAGTATGTTAAATACCACCAACTATGTGCCTGGTGGACAGATCCATCTTCCAGGTTCAAGCTCAATCAGTTTTTAATTTTTTTTACTATTGATAACATGGAGTCATTTAGTTTAACTGAGCCGAGTCCTAAGCATCAAATCCTTTTTGAGACGAAGAACAGAGTAACAGAAGGGAATCGTGGCATCCATTACAGTTGGAATGGTCTCTTAAAGACTGTCTAGTGCGGCACTCTCAAAATGTTATCAGGCTCGAGTGAGACATTTTTCATTTTGTGGATATGGTGTTCTGAGAAATGTTGATTTATTTGCTTTTTGGAAAAGAAAGCAAGACCCAGAGTGGTTGAGGGCTTTACCTAAAGTTACAAAACTACTTCCACACAAATAGCCATAGAATGATTTACTTGAATGATAAACCATGTTAGTGATACAGCACTGTCTGAAAAATAGGAGAAGGAAAGGCAAGTGGCCATTTCTGAGACAATTAATGGCGACAGATGTAAGTTGCATTTGGCAAAGAGGCTCAGACACAGAGAAGGCAGCCCTGCACTGACCCACAGACGGGGTCAGTGTGTATGACCTTTGGGCCATACAGAGCCCTTGGGCAAGTCCACAGCTCCCAGGCACTAGAGAAATGTGCCATCGATCATCTTCATTCTAACTACCTTTCTCATGGATATTTTGCCCCCAAGAGTGGGACTGGATGAACTTCCAGGGGAAGTGTGTGGACCACCAATTAAAAGATGGCATTAGTCTCTAACAATGAGCATTTGTGTTGGCTTATAAATCTTCTGGGATATAGATAATGCAGCATATATTAGTAATATGTTCTTTTGTCTGTTTTCTTTTTAAAGGTTTTATTTATTTATCTTTAGAGAGAGAGAGAAAGAAAGGGAGAGAAACATCAATGTGTGGTTGCCTCTCATGCACCCAGGGACCTGGCCCAAAATCCAGGCATGTGCCCGACTGGGAATCGAACTGGCAACCCTTTGGTTCACAGGCCTGCACTCAATCCACTGAGCTACACCAGCCAGGGCACTTTTGTCTGTTTTTAAATTCATGCTGGAATAGTTTTCCAGCAAGCATGTCTGGAAAACTACTTTCAGAGAGGGACTTACTTTCCATTAATAATTTTAAAAAGAAGGTTTCTAGTAGGAATTGTGATCCACAGATCCCAAAGTGTTACATAAATAATACAAGAAACTGCAAAATGATCTTATGTAAAGTCACTTCACAAGATGCATGTTTAATTAGCACCTACTATAAAACAGATGCATGTGAAATAACTGAGGGTGGCATGTACTATTCTGAACAATACGATTATCAGCTCAGGACTCCAGGGGCATTCAATATAACCTGTTTTTAATTGAGCATTTTATCACCAAACAAAATAAGAGACAGCTTGTGTTTTATATATTTCTGTAGAACATCATTATCCAATAATAAATGCAAAAAATTACAAAAAACAAACTTTAAGAAGGAAAAAAATTAAAGGCACAGATTTCTGGGGTGATGCTGGGGATTTAGCTGGTCCAGGATTTTATGTGAAAAGTAAGAGGTGGATTCATAGCATGCTGGTTGTTATAAAAGCAAAACATTACTACTTTCCTTTTAACTTGATCATGTTACTTTCAATATATTATAAAAACTACCTATAAGAATAGCCCAGAACATTTTTAAAGATATGAATCTCAAATTCAGAGTTTATTTTGACTTTGTGAAAACTCAAAAAGGAAGCTTTCTTTTAGTTAAAATAACTTATCCTTCCCTACACACGCATACACAGTCCAAGGAATAAGTGGCAAATCAGATGGTGAAAAATGGCACGAAGAGAATATATATATCTAGCAGGACGGCCTTGCATCTAGGACTGTCCTGGGGACTTCTGAGTGAGGGATTGCTTAATCATTCTTTGGCAACACTCTGACGTTCAGGATTACAATGAATGTTAAAGGCGGTCTTGAAAGGGGGGAAAAACTGCCCACCGAGTATTACTTCTTGAGATACAAATATAGAAATGTCAAAGGGCAGCTCCTCCTGCTTGTCTTGCCACCAGCCACGGCGGTGACTGTGGTTTATCGTGCATATCTGACCCGCATATGTTTATTTTTTATTTCAGGACCAGCTGAAATAAAAGGGGTGCCCTTTCTGCCTACCCCTGACCTTGTAAGTCACTGCTGAGCTGCTAGAGGTCTTAGTCTGCAGCATCAGAGTGACCCCCAAATAAACTTACTGCTGAGCTAAAATGCGTGAAAGAATCTGAAACTTATTCTGACCTGTAAGAACTATGGATTCAGAAGTCAATAAACAATTTGCTCCCTTCTTTCTCCATGCAAAATTCAGGAAATATTTTGGGTGCCTGCTGTATTCAAGGTGCTGAACTGGGTGCTATCAGGTGAAAGAGGCCTGTTCTCAAGGAGGTTACAACTTACTGAATATTATAATGAGATTTTTTTAGAGGATGAGAATGAGTATGGAGCTAAGATGAGAACTTATACTTGTATGATTCCCTTCCCAGCAAGGTAACCTAGGTACATGGAATCCTGGCCTAACTGGAGAGGTACACGTTGTTGCTGCTCTCCAGTTGGTTTCTGGCCTTCTCATTCATGTTTCTCATTGTTTCCAATGCAGTTGTCAGTACCACACACTGCAATGATGGCTGTGCACTCACACTTATGCAATAGAAATGATACTTTTAATGCCTGTCAGAGCAGAAAGTATTGAAAATGCCAAATTTAGATATACTGAAGTGTTAGCTACAATGACACAAGTGTATTTCAAATGCAAAAACCTCACTGTTCAGAGGAATATAGTGATGAATTGTTTTGTAAACTTAAAAATACTTTAGAAATGTAAATATTAGCTTCATACATTCTCACATTGACTTAAAACTTTGCATCTTGAATTCCATATAAATGTTATATATGACTCTCATTTTCCTTTGGCTTCACTTTTCTCACTTACTTCATCTGTTTTATTTTTTTTTCTTCTAAGTCTCTATGTAAGATGCCTTACATCCTTTCTGTAACTAGATGAGGTATTAATAAATGACATACACCTCTATATACTCCTTCTCTCTATGACCCAATACACCCTATGTTGATATTCCAGACCTAGTTCAGAGACAGGAGAACTTTATTCCGTTCCATGGCACTATTAAAAACAGTTCTTGACTGGGCACTGGTAAAGCCCTATTGGATTTATAACCTATGAACAGTCATTTCCTGTGAAAGATCAGTACCTCCTGTGGTCTGAAAAAGCAGGGCTCACAGTTTTGTTCTGGGAGACATGATTAACTCGTTATGTCTGAAGGGTGTTTCTGATAGAACTTTTGCATATGAATAAGAAACAAATCCAGGCTGCCAGCTCTTTAGCCTCCCTGAACACCAGAGGCCGAGAAAACAACATTTTCAAGCCTTTTATGTATCAACAGAATAAAATATTTTGAAGACACACTCGTCACATATGGCTATCCCAGAATATCACAATCTATGAATATAAGTGTTATTGTTTTTTGTTCTGCAAGAAAGCTTCACACGCTCTTTCACAGATATGCCAAGTGCAGCTTGATTCATAATAGATTCATAATAGATGCTGAAAGATGAATACACGAACTGACTGCAAAGTAGCTACCATGTTTTATTTGCTGTTGACAAAGCTAGCAGCATTTTCTTCGCCTTGGAGTGGGAATAGGGAAATTTAACTATTGGGCTGAAAAGCAAATGAGAGAAGTGTTTGAAACTGAATATAGCTGTGTGACAAGGTGACTTCACTATTCTTTACCTCAGTGAGTCCTTCAGGAAGTACTTTGAAAAAAATAACAATTTCTCTTCACTGGAATGTGAGCGGTAAAGGATAAATCAGCTGTAAAATATTTAGTATGCTTTGATGGAAGGTATAATGAAGTACAACTATTTTAAAGCCAATATCATACGGTTTTTTTTGCTTTTGCAATACAGAAAACACAAGGAATCAAGAAACTTGATTTCTGGTTGCCACTCTCCCATTAATTAGCTGTATGACTTTGCACTTCAATCTGCTCATCTGCTCATTCAGTTAATCAGCATTTTTAGTAGGATATTCAAGGCACTGCTCTGGATTGAGGATGCATAAGATAGAGCCCCAGTTCTCTGGAACTTAGAGTCACTAGACTCTAAAGGAGAGAGAAGATATATGCAAAAGTAGAATACCGAGTGGTAAAACTAAGCACTGTGGATGTTTAGAAGTTTGAACTAAGCCATCTTGTAAGGTCTTTCTGAGCTCCATGATGCTATATGAGGATTAGGGTATATATGGGGACCTTGTAATTTGTGCCAGTTTAAAATTAGGGCTTCTGGATTTTTTGGTTGTGGGTTTCCTGGGGGAAACTTAACCTCTCTGTTTTGCACCTTCTTTGAAGCAGATAAATAGTGAACGACACTGTGGTTACTGATTCCCTCTCCCCCTCCTTGAAGGATGGGGAGTGGTGGAAGTCTCTGAGAGCCACAGTGTCCTTTCGCCAGTCCTTACAGGGGTTTCTCGGGCCTGTGGGGATCTGAGCCTGCCCACAGCAACGGCCGGCCTTGAGGACGCTCCACGGCTTTTCCTGTTAGCGATGGTTCTGACCAGGGTGGCTACACAGGGGCAGCTTCCAGGGGGAGGGGAATCGTGCCTTTTTTCTAAAGTTCTTTACAGTTGTTGCCTCTGTTTACCCCTTCCAAGATTGCTTGTGGACTTTGGAATTAAATAGATTTGAGTTTGAATTCCAGGTCCATTTCTTACATATTATGTTAACTTGGGCAATTATTTTGCCTCTTTGATCCTCAATTTCTACTCCCAATTTCTACCAATAAATTGGGGATAATACATTAACTTGTAATGAGTCTTAACTTCAATATCATATACAAAAGATCCAGTAAAGTGCTTGACAAAGAAAATGTTCAAAAGTGCCATCTCACTTTCTCCTTTCCAGAGTGCATTGTTAGCGGGCCAACCAGAAGTCATTGGCCACCATTGGGGATCAGGGGAGGAAGCTAACAGCAGGATCCCCAGTGACCACTCTGCTGGCTATTCTGCCGTGGCTCGGGCTCGCCTCGCTTAAGAAATAGGTCTTCTGAAGAACCTGCTAAAACACCCTGAAACCTGCAGTGGGAAAACAAACGTGGGTAACACTTCATGATGTTCCCTTCTGCCAGAATATATATATATATATACATATATATATATATATATATATATACACACTCTCTTAGTGTATTGAGGAGCTCTTTCCAAGTCTTCTGCATTGTGCCTTGCCTCCAAAGGAGACCCAGGCATGCATACAGATCACCTCCCAGGAAGAGCCAAAATTCCCGATCGCAAAGTGATCTCAACTTGGGTTACATTTACATAGGAAATTCTACAATTATGGAAATAGTTTCATTCAAATACAGCATAAATATGACTTAAAAAGATTCAAATACAGCATAAATATGACTTAAAGAGATTTAGCTGGAGTCACTAAAGAAAAAATTAATAAGTTACTAAAGAATGTTTTGGGAAGCATCAACCATGGAGGTTAAAATATAGTAATAATTTTTTCTCACAATTTCCTCACGATGTTATCTCTGTGACATCACCGTCATTTTGTGACAGTATGACAAAGCTAGTGTTTTCCTGCACTGACTGATTTTTATTTTTGCATTCTTCACCTTCTGTTACAAAAACATGAGGAGGGATCAGAAACGGACACTGTCGTTAAGAAATTTCAAAGCAAATGGTTCTAAAACATTGGCACAGTGTCAGGTCTTTCGGCAACCTTTTTGTGGCTGAGATATTGGGCCAACGAGCATGTTCTTTGGCTCACTAAAAGTCTATAATCTGTGGGAATTTCAGTCTTTTCATATATAAAGTAAAAAAGTAGAGAGTTGTTGTGCGGTGATTCTCAGGATAAAATCAGTGCGACGCTAATAAGAAATAGGAAAGCAAGTTTGCTGTCATTTAACGCAAAGGCACGTGTTTCTCGGGCAGGAACATTATCGTCAGCACTGGCCACTGCAGGGGACGTGGAGGGAATTCACGTCTTTGGGTAAAAATGTTGGAAGAAAAACAACAAAAGAAATATGGAAATTATGAAATACTTTTCTATAATGCATAGTGCTACCGTGCTATAAGGTCTTTGTTTCCTTAAGGCATTGACAAAACAGCAAAAATATGTAGTGAGTAGTGTTTGTTTGCAGTGACAATGATAATTTGTTAGAGCAACAGAAAAAAATAACATTTTACTTGGACAAAAAAGTATTAAAACCTACAATCATCTTGTGGTCTGTCATACCCAAAAGTTTCAGGTGAGGTGAGAATAACCAGCCGTGTCTCATTCTGGAGTCCTGAGGGCCAGAAGGAGAAGATATATCAGGCAGTAGCAGGACAGAGGAAATGAATGAGGCCCACAAGGAACCGAAGCCTCAGACACTAAGAGCCACTGTAAACAGCCTCTGCCAATTGTTTCAAATGCTCTGCTCTCAGCTGTGGATTGCAAAGAAATAAGCCATAACATCTCTGTAAATGTTTGCTTAACCGTCAATGGCCATAAACAGTGGCATGGTGGTAAATTCTGGCCTCTCTTATCTCCATCGTCTTTCCTAACAGACTTCTAAGGATGCTCAAATAAGATTGTGTTAAAACATAGGTACTTAGGAATCTGCTCCTCCGCTGTCTCATAGACACTTATGGCACGTAGCCTGAACCCCTACATAGGCCTATTTCAATCTGCAAGGGTGGATGTCCTGGAACAAGGCTTTAAAATAGGGTTACTCAGGCTTTGGGGTTAATAATAATCTTGGGTGATATTAGTACCTGGAGGCACCAATAAGCTTCATGGTGTTTGTCTTCTTGATTTTACTCAAAGATTTGATAGAATATTAAATTTTAATACAAACATGGAGAAGCATGTGCGATAAATATTTTGCAGTAGTTTTAAAGATAAAACAAGAAACTTAACAAATGTTCAAGTTTTCCTGTGTCTGCTTTAAGCTCTGGCCCCAGAACCTAAGGTGTATCCTTTCGCTCTTTTCCATTAGGGGGAAATTCAGTAGAAATACTTAAAAACTAGTTCCCTAAATAATATAGTTTTCTTTTCCCCACCACACCAGTATTGTGTTGTACCCCCAACACCCAGCCCACTCCAGGATTCACATCGTTAGAGTGAAAAAAATCACATCTCCACTTCCCTGGGAAGAACTTTTGAGGTAAGGGCTCGTATTCTCCTATTCTAGGGAATTAAATTAGCTCCTCAATTTGAAAACCACTGCAATGAATTGAAGATGAAAGGGGGTGATGGGGAGATTTTTATTCCCCTGATTTATCTGTTCTTTGTTTTGGCTCCTAACTGGGTCACTGTATTGGCAGGGGGCCTTCAGCTTCAAATTGTGTCTTTTCACTGTTTCTAGTCATTTTCATGGAAGGGGAAACCTTCCTCTTTAATGAAGGCTCCCAAAAACCTGTTATCTGGAAGAAGTCTTAGTTAGAACTGGGTCATCCTTAGAAAGAATCTGAAGGAGAGGTGAGTGGGAGGAGGGGGTACTTCTTGAAAGGAGGTCAAGCCACACTGGTAAAAGTCGCAATGTTTATGGAGAGGAGTTGTGTGTTAGAATCCTTCTTTGCTCCCTAACACAACTATCATCATGCTAGTCCCAGTCATTGTCACAGGGAGACCTAAAACACCACCACTTATTTCATCCATTTATACCAGGAATTTTGATCAACCACCTATACACGTTGACATGCATGCTGGAGATACAAAAGTGAATGGATTTTTTTTTCAGACAGTTCATCATCTAGAGGGTAACAAACACATAAATAATCATTACATGATAAAAGAAGTAGTGATAGATGCAGGCTCAGGTCATTCTGGGAGCTCCAAACATGGTCACTGAACTGAGCTGGTAGTGACCATTGTAAATGTGTGAGACGGAGCTTCCAGGGGGCGATAATGGCTGAGAATGATCTGGCTCCTGTCTACTTCCTCAACCTCACCCAATTCCACTCTTCTCCTATTCACTACATTCTAGCCTCTCTGGATTTTTTTTTTTTTTTTTTTTTGCTCTTCTAACATGCTTTGCTCTCTTGGCTCAGAACCTAACTCTTGCTGTTTGCTCTGCCAAGAGAGCTCCTGCTATTGGCTTGGCTGGTTCCTTCTCATTCTTCATTCACAACAAGCACCACCTCCTTGCAGAAGCCTTTCTGGACCACCGCAGCTAATGCGTTCCGTGTTAGTTCAGACAGGTTAGGCTATGGTCACAGATAAACTCCAATGTGTGTAGTGGCTTAAGTACAATGAATTTTGTTTGCCATTCATGGAATAGTCCCAGGTGGGTGTTCCTAGTTGGCAAGTGGTTCTCTTTTATTTTGAGAGAGAGAGAGACAGACAGACAGACAGACAGAGAATTTTGTTGTTTTGCTTATTCATGCATTCATTGGTTGATCCTTGTATGTGCCCTGAATAGGGATTGAACCTGCAACCTCAGTGTATCAGGATGACACCCGACCAGCTGAGCCACCCGGCCAGGGCAAGTGGCTCTGTTGATGCACAGATTCAAAGATCCATCTTGTGGCTATCCACCTGGGTCTGGCACCTATAACCAGCTGGCAGAATGGAGGAGACATGCCCACATCTTATAAACTTTGACCCAGAAATGGCACATGTCACTTCCATTCACATACCATTGGCTGGAACAGCCAGACCTGGATGCAAAAAGAGACTGAGAAGTGTAGTCTAGATACGTGCCTAGGGAAAAAAAAAAGAGGTAAGAGATGTCTGAAGATATGCAAGTGCATTTGCGTGAACTCTATCACACCCCTTTGCCATTAATCTGCCCCACATCATCCTACTTATTACAGAACTGCCATCTTTATTGATTTATTTTCTGGTTATGTTGGCTCCCTCCACCAAAAATTTAAATTTTGTGAAAATAGGGATCTTGCCTGCTTAGTGTAATGCTATATCTCAATTCTTGGCAGGGTACCGGATGCCCAGTAGACAGAGAGTTAAAAACTGTTGTTGTATTAACAAATAGGTGAATGAACAGAGTCTGGACAGATAAGTAAGAGAGGAACATGGGGGAATGCTTGGGTGTGTGGGTGGAGGTGGAGAGGTAAGGAAGGGCCTTCCAGACAGAGGGGATAGTTTTAGCAATGGCAGGGAGGTGGGAAATAAGCCAGTGTGCATAGGCACTTAGCCGTATTGGAGAATAATATATGAGTTAGGAGTTGTTGTTGATGATGGTGAAGATATAGTGAGGAGCCAACTTTCTGTCCCTCTTCTTCAAAGATCTTTAATACTTAACTTTAGTTCAATCATTTCCATCTTTCACAGCTTCAAGGTGTTCCTCTTTTCTGTAACATACTCCAAAGGCCCTTCCATAGTTTGTACCATTTTTATTTCTCTAACCCCATTTCTCACTATTCCTCTATCTCCCTACGTTCCTCATGAGAATTTCTATCACTTTTCCTCTGATACTCTTCTGGTGGTGCTAGATTCCTTTACCTGCTAGATCATTCTGGTTAACTTCATGTCACCCATACAACTTTCCTCAGTCATTCCAGCCTGCAGTCATCTCTCCCTTCCATGAATTTCTTTTGGCATTTTAATATTTCATTAACTATGTCACACATAGTTATTTATACTCTCCTATATTATAGTCTCATGATTTATGGTAGCTCTGTTTCATTGACAAAATTTTAATTTCCTGGAGTACAGGAACTACTCATAGACTTTTGACCTCTGACACCATTCATTCATTCATTTAACAAAATTTACTGTGCATCGGACAAGCTAGAATCAGAGGTGAAATCTACTCTGTGCTTCTGACAGTGGCAGATACCGGAATTGCAAAATGGCATAAAACACATCTTTTTCCTTGAGAGACACAGACTTATGGGGAAAATGTAATTGCAGGACCAAAAAAAGGGAGCTATTTCCTTCATATTAGAATTTATGGAGTTGCATAAAGGGTCCAGTGGGCCACATATCTACTTGTCACTTTTGACAGTCTCTCATATAATCCACTGGGTAGAAAGAGAACTGTTCTGAATTCTAGCTAATGACTCCATTCACATTGCTGGAGCATTTTAAAGATTTCAAAGGAGATTAAATTTTCAGTTAAGCTCAAGTAAAAGTGCATTACCACCACATGTTATAGGTTTATGATCAGGAAGAGAAAACCCTAGGTTCACCTGGGTCATATTTAAGCCACAGAAAACAAGCTGTTGACTATTTATTAAGCATTAGACATTGGCTGGGTGGAGATAATGGCCTGAGGACAATTTTTGCTCCTGCTGAATTATTAGAGGCAACTTGTGCTTTGAATGGAAGCAGAGTAAGTAGTGATTGCACTTTCTCCTTCCCTCTCTCCCAGCCTGGCTTTCCAGTGCTGTTATCATTGCAGGTTTTGACGTACTGTATTGTGCTTTCTGAGGGGAAAGGAGGAAACCTGGGTGGACTTGCTGGAGAATTCCTGTGGGAGAATGGAACAGACTGGTTTCCTCAAAAGAGTCATCTTGTATCAGTTATTAAAAGTCACAGTGGTCATCCAACATTCCTATACAATGAGTCTATACAGATAACCCTCAGCTCTGAGCAATCACAGTGCATTGTGGGACAGAAGTGATGCACATACATTTAAATATTGTGCATTTATCTATTTCTTCATTCAGGTGTTTGCCAGAGTAAAAATCAAGACTAGTATGGGTTAGTGAATTCCACCTTCATTTCATTAGGAGTTTCTATCTTCTCTACTGGGCTTTTACAAACAAAATGTCTCTATCCTTTCATACATTTATTGCTTTATTTTACCCAGCCCACTCTCCAGTAGACGTAAAGGGAGAAATTAAATGGCTTGAATAATTTCTGAGATGGGCATTTATAGCTAAAACTGTCAGCCATGTATTTTAGCTTTTCTGGCTCGCTCTCTTCATTTTATCTTCCTTTTATCACCAGCAATTTACCCGTCTCGTGTGTGCCACTCTCCCACGGTGTTACTGACTTACTACCAGTCTGAGGCAGCGGTCTCCCAGCCTTCAGCCTCATGTCCTTCATTATGCACATGTAACAGGGTCAGTTAATGCTCACTAAATATTCCATGTGCTCCCTCTATTCCCAGCCTCCTTTGAGTTTGACTGGGGCCATGTGACTAGCTAGTTCTGACCAAATAGACTGGGAACAGATGTAATAGGTGAAACTTCTGGGCTAAGGCTTGATGTCTCTTCTATTCTTCTCTTTCATTGGAAGATACACACTCCAGGTGACATGGTTTCAAGGGGAAATTGTATCAGATTTTACATAAGCAAGAGATAAGCCTTTATTGTATTCAGTCTCTGAGATATAGAGATTTGTCTGTTGTTGCAGTTAGCCTTACTTATTCTGATAAACCCTGTAAAAGCAGTATCTCAGCCCTCGTGTGTTTCAAAACTTATTTTAAAATACTGTTTTTTGGAAACACATTTAAAGAACTTGAAAAAATTAAAAACCACTAAATAGCCACAATAGCAGCTACATGTCTTGTAACAGCTACAAATGCATCCATGGTTTTTGCACTTCTCTCTGAATGCCCTTCACCACTGTTCCTGTTTGAAAAGGATTGTTTGCTATTTGGCCATGTGCTCCTTTCAACCTATGGGGCAAGTTTTGCATGTTTCAGTAAATATGCAATTTTTTTTGTACTAGCTCTTTTTTTTTTAACCTAATTCTTACCTTTCTGACTTAGGGCTACCAAGTGAGATAAGAGAGACAGGACAAGCAAGAAAAGGATTTCTGGAAGGGATTGGTGGAAGGGGATGGTTCATTTATGAATTTAATATACACACACATATATATACATATATATATATACACACACACACATGAGCTATACCTCTTAACTGTTATTGCAGCCTTAATTGTACAAGGCTCTGTGCTATGTCACATGACCCGGTCATTCAAAATTTCTTCTATAACAGCATACGTTTTTGGTTAAAACATACTTGTGTGTTTCATAAGAATAAAAATGCAATAGTGCAACTTTCATTTTTACTACTTTCCCCCAAATCTTCTCATGTTGATCTCTTTGGTGTTAACATGCTCTTTCTTCTGTCACTTTACATTGTCTATTTTTCTCTCTCTCTTCAGCAGACCAAATTTTACCTGTATTTTAAGATCCAGCTGAAGCACCACCTCCTCCACAAAGCTTTCCTAACTTGCTCAGCAGCTCCCAGAACATTCTGTGCTGATTTCTAGCATAGCAACTATAAAAGTACAATTTGGTGGGTTTTAGTATATTCATGGAAATGTACAACCATCACCACCATCTATTTTAGACCACTCTCTTCACCTCAAGAAGAAACCCCCTACTCTTTAGCTATCATTCCCACTGTACTCCCATCTCATCCCTCCAGCCATAAGGAACACTGATCTCCTCCTGTCTCTACAGATTTGCCTCTTGTGGACATCTCTTATAGATGAAATGATATAATGTTCCAAATGGCTTCTTTCACTTAGCATAATGTTTTCTAGGTTCATTCATGTTGTAGCGTGTATTAGTATTTCAATACTTTTTATTGCTAAATAATACTCCCTTGTATGGACATACAATATATTTTTTTATCCATTCATCAGTTAATAGACATTTGGGTTGTTTCTGCTTTTTCACCATTATGTATAATGCTGCTGTGCATATTCATGTATTTTGTGTTGACATATTTTTCAATTCTCTTGGGAGTAGTAGAATTGCTGGGACATATGGTAACCATCTTGGACTATTTGAGGAACTAGAAGACTGTTTTCCAAAGTGGCTGGACCATCAGCAGTGTATGAGAGTTCTGATTTCTTCACATCCTTCCTACTACTTGTTACTCTTACTATTGGATTCCAGCCATCTTACTGAGTGTGAAATGATTTGCATTTTTCTGTTGACTAATCATGTTGAGCAGTTTTTCATGAATTTTTTGGTCATCTTCTTTTGAAAAATATCTATTCAAACACTTTACTCATTTTTAAATTTGAGTTGCTTGCTTTTTTATTATTGAGTTTTAAGAGTTCTTAAAAATTTCTCCATAGAAGTCTCTTATGACTTATATGATATTTTCCATTCTGGAGTTGTCTTTTCACTTTTTTGACAATAGCTTATAAAGCACAAAAGTTTTGAATTTTTAAGTAGAGTTGATCTATTGTTTTGTCATTGTTGCTTGTGCTTTTGCTGTCACAGCTAAGAATCCAATGCTATATCCAAGGTCATGAAGATGTAACATTGTGTTTTCTTCAAAGAGTTTTGCGATTTTAGCCCTTACATTTAGTTTTTGATCCATCTTGAGTTTCAGTTGTATATGGTGTGAGGTAAAGGTCTTACTTCATTCTTTTACATATTAATATCCAATTGTCACAGCAGCAATTTTTGAAAAGCTATTTTTTCCTCTTTAAATTATCTTGACATTCTTATTGGAAATCACTTGACTATATGCATGACAGTTTAATTCTGTACTCTCAATTTTATTTCATTGACTTGTGTGAGGTCTGTCCATAAAAAGCCCAGTCACTGTTAATATAATGAGAACGGTTTGTGTGACATTGATATAACCTGGCAGTCAAGGAGAGTGGACCGGAATGTGCATGCATGAACAATGATGACTTCACTGTACTAGTCACTGTGGCAGAAGACGCCATTGAGTGAGCATGTGTACTATGTGGCTGTTGCATTCATAATGACTGAGTGAGAGCAACGAATCTGCATCAGATTTTGTGTTAAGCTTTAACATGCCTCCATGGAAACTATTTGGATGATTCCAAAGGCCGCAACTATGGGCAACTGGTGATTGGCAGCTTCATTATGACAATGTGCCCGCTCATGCATCACATCTTGTGCAGAGTTTTTTGGTGAAACATCAGATCACCCAGGAGACTCAGTCCCACTACAGCCCAGATTCAATGCCCTGTGACTTCTGCCTTTTCCAAAAACTAAAATCACCTTTGAAAGGGAAGAAATTTCAGACCATCAATGAGATTCAGGAAAATATAATGGGGCAGCTGATGGTGACTGGGAGAACTGAGTAAGGTCCCAAGTTGTCTACTTTGAAGGGGACTGGGGCATCATTGTACAATGTCTCTTTATTTTGTATCTTCTTCAATAAATGTCTGTATTTTACTATTACATGGCTGGATGCCTTTTGGACAGTTCTTGTATGTCAATTCTCATGACATACTTCAATTTTCAAACTGTTTGTTGCTTTGGAGTAAGTTTTGCAACCAGGAAGTGTTAGTCTTTTCTTTTTCAAGATTGTTTTGGCTATTCTGTATCATTTGAAATTCCATATGCATTTTATAATCACTTTGTCAATTTCTACATAGAAATCAGCTAAGATTCTGATACAGATTGCATTGAATATTATAGATTAATTTGGGGAACATTGCCACTCTAACAATATTATATTTTTCTACCCATGAGCATGGGGTAGTTTTTCCATTTATTTTGATCTCCTTTGATTTCTGTCACTGATAGTTTGTAATTTTACAGTATAAATCTTGCACTTCTTTTGTTAAAATTATTCCTAAGTAGTTTATTTTTATGCTATTGTAAAATGAATTGCTTTCTTAATTTCAGTTTTGGAATGTTCATTGAAAATATATAGAAGAAAAAAGAGTTTTGTATATTGATCTTGTATCCTGCAAGGTTTCTGCTTATGAGTTTCTGCTTTGGTGAGTTTTGAATATCTGTAACCACTTCCATGTCTCTCCATTTGGGGGAGCATTGATTTTCCCTTTGATTTTACTTATCTGAAAGATCTAAGAAGAACTGTTGATTTTTCAGTTTGTTCAACTTATTAATTTTTTTTAGGACATCAATGACATCAAAGCTCCTTATGTGCTGGATCAGGAACCAGAGGTGTTATTGAGTGTTTTTTGTCATGAAAAGGTGTTGAATTTTCCTATATCTATTGAGATAATCATGTAGTTCCATTTTTTTAGTCTATTAATATGGTACATTACATTATTGATTTTCGGATGTTAAACTAACCTTGCATTCCTGGAGTAAATTTCCATTTGGTAATAGTGTTCAATTCTTTTTATATTTTTGCTGGATTCTATTTATTAGTATTTGGTTGAGGATTTTTGAGTCCATAGACATAAGGGATATCGATCCTTAGTTTTCTTGTGGTATCGTTGTCTAGTTTTGGTATGAGGGTAATACCATTCTCATAGAGTGAATTAGAAAGTGTGTCCTCCTTTCTTAGTGTGTAATTTTGAAATAATACTCAAGTATTAGTATTAATTCTTCCTTAAATGTGTATAGAATTCAGCAGTGAAGCTATCTAGGCATGGAGTTTTCTTTGTGGGTGTTTTTTTTTTTAATTACTAATTTAAATCACTTTAGTTTTTATAGGCCTATTCAGATCATCTCTTTTTGAGACAGTTTTGTAGGAATTTGCTTTTACACATCTCTGTGATTTTATTGGCAAAGACATTAAATTTTTGTTATTGGGCCAAGAATACATTATATACATATTATATGTATGCCAAAAATTGCTTTTTAAATTAGTAGAGAGAAGAAAGGAGAAGGAAATTCCATTTAAATTGTCCTTTGTTATTACACAATCACCTTTACTGATGTTCTTTTTTTATTTGTGTGATTCAAGTTACCATTTAGGGTTACTTGCTTTCAGCATGAAAAATTTACTTTAGTATTTTTTATTTAGTATTAAATAAATACTAAATTTCCTTTAGTATTTTGTATTCTAGCAAAAATGTTTCTCAGTTTTTGTTTACCTTGGAATTTCATATTTCACATTCAATTTTCAAAGATAGCTTTGCCAAATATCAGATTCTTGGTTGACCTTTCTTTCTCTGAGCACTTTAGATATATTATCTCACTACCTCTGACCTCTTTTTTCTGATAAGAAGTTAGTTATTAATCTTATTAAGGTTCCCTTATAAGTGAAGGGCATTTTTCTCTTGCTGCTCTCAAGATTTTGTCTTCAATTTGCAACATTTTTACTATAATATATCTGTGAATCTCTTTGCATTTAGGCTCCCTGGAGTTCATTGAGCTTCCTGGATGTACAGAGCAATGTTTGTCAATAAATCTGGGGAGTTTTTTGACAACTATTTGTTTAGATATTTTACGTCTCCCCCATTCCCCTCATCTCTCTCTAGTACTCCTATTGCATGTATATTGGTGCATTTAACAGTGTCCCATATTTCTTAGGGGCTCTGTTCATCTTTCTTCAATCTTTTTCTTCTCTGATATTTGAACTAGTTATTTTCTATTGATCTATCTCAGTGTTTGTTCATTCTTTTTCTGCCAGTTTGAATCTATTCTTGAGTCCCTCTAGTAAAAATTTTATTTCAGTTACTGTACTTTTCAACTTCTGTATCTGTTTGGTTCTTTTTTGTTATTTCTACCTCTTTGATAATATTCTGTATATTTCTTTTTTTTAAAGATCTCTTTAAAAATCAATTACTCCTTGGTTAACCAAATAAAATCAATGATAATCATATCCACTGCTGTTTAAGTGTTACCTTCAAAGTTTGTGCAGTATAAAAACTTAAATAGTGTAAACAAATATTTGTGGGAAACCCATATTAAATTTTGTTTCTCAACCTGACTTCTGGAGAGTTAAATGGTTTTGTTTTTATTTTTTATTGGCTTTTTTAAAAGACTGTCTTTTATTGATTAAACTATTATAGTTGTCCTGATTTTCCCTCTTTATCCCCCTCTACCCAGCAGGCCCCACTCCCTCAGGCAATCCCCCCTCCCCCACCCCCCACTGTTCATGTCCACAAGTCATGCATATTAAGTACTTTGGCTACACAATTTCCTAAACTGTACTTTACATCCCCATGACTATTCTGTAATTACCTATTTGTACTTCTTAATATCCTCACCTCTTCACCCATTTCCCCATACCTCCCTCCAATCTGGTAACCATCAAAACACTCTCTATATCCATGATTCTGTCTCTCTTCTTCTTGTTAGCTTAGTTTGTTTTTAATATTCAATTATTGATGGATTTGTAAATTTTTGCCACTTTATTGTTTGTAGTTTTGATCTTTTTCTTAAATAAGTCCCTTTAAGATTTCATGTAATAGTGGTTGGGTGATGATGAACTCCTTTAGTTTTTTCTTGTCTGGGAAGCTGTTTATCCGGCCTTCAATTCTAAATGATATCTTTGCTGGGTAGAGCAATCTTGGCTGTAGGTCCCTGCTTTTCATGATTTGAATATTTCTTGCCACTCCCTTCTAGCCTGCAAAGATCAAAAACTTCTGGTCAAGATGGCAGTGTAGGCAGATATGGCTTGCCTTTTCACACAACCACATCAAAATTATAACTAAAATATAGAACAACCATCACTCAGAATCATCAGAAATCGAGTTAAATGGAAGTCTGACAACTAAGAAATTAAAGAAACCACATCCACCCTGACTGGTAGGAGGAGTACAGACATGGAATGGGCTGGTCCCTCGCCCACATGTGGTGGATAAAAATTTGAGAGGGATATCTTGGGAGCGAGGAGTCCCACCCCACACCAGGCCCTCCAACCCAGGGTTCCAGTGCCAGAAATTTAAGTCCTCACAACTTCTGGCTGCAAAAGCCAGTCGGGATTGAGTTGGTGGAAGAAACTGCTGGATCCCCAAGCAGTTTCTCTTAAAGAACCCACACATGAACTCATCTGCTCAGACTTGCTCCCTCTGAACTGCAGCGCCTACCCTGGCTTAAAAGGCACCAGTGGCATAAGGGTAGGAACTGAGTTGTCTGGCATCAAGGTCAGCAGAGGCCATTGTCCATACTTCAAACCCTCCCCCAGAAGAGGCACAAACCTAGCAAGCTGGTGCCATATCTGAGACCATCAACCTGACTGACACTGTTAGATATGCTTTGGAGATCCCCAGAGGCTCTTCCCCACCCAACTTACAGGCCCTCCCAAGCTGCTTTTCCTTATGAATGACTGGTCTTGGCTCATGCTTCACAACTTCTTAATTCCTATCAAATAAGCAACAGCTGGCCTCAGTAAGTCCCAGGCCAGGCAGTAGCAGCAGCCAGCCTAGAGTCACAGCTTCACTTTGCCTGGGAATCTCCACATCCAGTACAAGTAGCAGCCATCACATTTTGCTTTATAGAGCAGGCAGGGTAGCCCTGGGCAAAACACAGGTGGGGGCTGACCTTGGCATGCACTACCTGGGAACCCCAGGGCCAGCATACCCAGTGGACAGCTAAAGACCACCACCTGCCCCTGCACAAGTGATTTTCCATGGAGGGCGTAGGTTGGTGGTAAGTGGTCATAGCCAATCCTTGCAGATGAGTGGCCTGGGTAAATTCCTCCCGTTGACTTGCCAACAGCAATCAAGGCTCAACTATAAGAGGATGGTATACTCAGCCCACAGGAAAGATGCACCTCAAGTACCCAGCTTGGGTGATAGGGGAAGTTGTGTGCCTGGACCCTACAGGACACCTACTACATTAGGCCCCATTACCAAGACAGAATGAAAGCTCTACCTAATATGTAGAAACAAACACAGGGAAGCTGCCAAAATGAGGAGACAAAGACATATCGTCCAAATGAAAGAACAGATCAAAACTCCAGAAAAAGATCTAAACAAAGTGGAGTTAAGCAATCTATCAGATGCAGAGCTCAAAACACTGGTTATAAGGATACTCAAAGAACTTAGTGAGGACCTCAGCAGCATAAAAAAGATCCAGTCAGAAACAAAGGATACACTACTCAAAATAAAGAACAATTTATAGGGAAACAGCAGTAGAGTGGATGAAGCTGAGTATCAAATCAATGATATAGAACATAAGAAAGCAAAAACCAACCAATCAGAACAACAAGAAGAAAAAAGAATTAAAAAAAATGGGGATAGTATAAGCAGCTTCTGGGGCAATTTTAAGAGGTCCAACATTTACATTATAGGGTTGCCAGAAGGAGAAGAAAAAGAGCAAGAAATTGGAAACCTATTTTAAAAAAATAATGAAAGAAAAGTTCCCTAATTTGATGAAGGAAATAGACATGCAAGTCTAGGAAGCACAGAGTCCCAAGCAAGATGGATGCAAAGAAGCCTACTCCGAGACACATCATAATTAAAATGCCAAAGGTTAAGGATAAAGAGAGAATCTTAGAAGCAGGAAGAGAAAAGAAGTTAGTTACCTACAGGGGAGTTCCCATAAGACTGTCAGCTAATTTCTCAAATGGTTTTGTTTTAAAAATAAATTTTCCCCAAAGCTTTTGAGAAATCACAATAAAATGCAGTTGAGAGGGTGGCATTTTTATATTCTGTGCCTCAATAAATGAAAGTCTCAGTTGAATAATTTCTAATCTGCATTAGCGTGTCTCTCTCTTTCCTTCCATTCATGCATATCCTATTATCTGATCCTACTGAGATCTTGTTTAGAGTACACAAAACTTCCCTGAAGCGTTTTCTATTTAAAGCAAAAGAATCAGATCAACAACATTTTAGTATAATGCTCCAGAAAGATGCAAAGCTGACTATTGATTTTCACTGTGAGAGATTGTATGGCATTTTTCTGCTCACCAGCCTTAGCACAAAGTCGGCAGCACAGCTAAGCCAAGAATGGTGAACAGGCTTCTGAGAACACTGGAGAAATGAGCCTTTGCTCAACCATCTATTTTTTGCCCAGTTTTAACAGTGATGGGCTTAGGAAGAGAACTGACAACATTTTCAACGTGAAGCTTATTTAATGTTCCTGTGTTGCTACAATTAAGCATTTCAGAAGCATATGTGTTGCCTTTCAGCTCAAACCCAATCGTCCTCTCTGACAGGTCACAGACAAAAACCAGGATAATGACATTCTTTCTTGATCACAGGATCCAGACACACCAGTCTGGTGTAGATCAGAAAAGAAAACAACTACCCAAATGCTGATTTAATTGCCTTTTTCTCAAATATTGAGTTCATATTGAAATTGAGCATACCAAGTGTGAAGTTTGCTAAGAATAACACTCACTGTTACATGAAATCTGCAAAAGCGTCTCTAGGTAATGGTAACATCCTAATATATTATAGCTCATGTTCATTTCTTTTTCTGTATGTTCAGATCCTAGCTTGTATGTATGTATGTGATCCCATCTATGTGGACAAAATGAAGGGGATAGTTGAAGAGATTATCTAGGTAATTTAGTAATTGAAAGAAAAATGACTTTCAAAGATCCAGACAATTGAGGAGAGAGTGATGTAAGTTATTTTGACTAAGCCCATAATCTCAATTAGCTTGAGCATCTTCTCAGTTTTCTCTTTTCTTTTTGTGCTGTTATCACTTAAAATCATCAATAATCAAGTTTGCATAGTTCCAGTCCAGATATAGTGAGCTCAAGTGACTTTCTGGAGCCATGTTTTGAAAAATATTCATGCTTTCTTAAGCACTGCAGTACAATAATTTCTTCCCATTATCCAGATTTGGCCCCTACTTTCCTGACGGTAAGAGCTTGGAGGACCTGGCAATTAAATGCCCACTTTTAATTTCTGCCTACTCTTCTGCCTCAACCCCTGCCTAGTCTATCAAATGGCCCTGTGTACAGTGAAACTCTTCGACCACCCTGTGGTGGGCTATTAATGGCCCCTAAAGATGCCCACCTCCTAAGCCATGGAATCTTTGAATACACTATGTTACATGATTAAAGGAGCTTTGAGAATGTTATTCAGTTAAGCATCTTGAGATAAGGAGATTATTTTGTATTATCAGTTGGTCCACTGTAATCCCAGGGTCCTTATAAGAGGGAGTAGCAGGGGGTAGACTCACAGGTGGCATAACGATGAAAGCAGAGGTTGGAGTGAAGTGAGACTGTGAATCAAGGAGCTTAAATAGCCTGTAAAAGCTGAAACAGTCAAGGAAATGGATTCTCCTCTAGAACCTCCAGCAGGAACAGAGCCTTGACAAACTGTTGTAGGCTTCCAATCTGCAGACTTGTCAAGTAATTATTTTGTGTTGTTTTAAGGCACCAAGTTTGTAATAATTTGTTACAGCAGCAATAGGAAACTAATACACACTCTTTTCCCATTTTAGTTCTATAGCAAGAATAAACCTAATAAGTTATTCCTCTCAGCTGCCTTTCCCTTGATTCTTCAGAGTGGAGCTCTTAAATTGGGTTAGAAGTGGCAACTGGCCTTCCAAAATTGTATGCACAATTTTGTGTTACATGTATTTTTCTGAAAAGGAACCCAGAAATTTATCAGATTAGCAAAACAATCTATGATCTCAAAATTTAAAATGTTACTTTAAAAAAATTTTTATGTATTTATTTTAGAGAGAGAAGAATGGGGGAGGGGGGGAGAGAGAGAGAGAGATTGAGATTTGTTGTTCCACAATAAGTGCATTCATTGGTTGTTTCTTGTATGTGCTCTGACCAGGTATCAAACCTACAACCTTGGTGTATCAGGACAATTCTAACCAACTGAGCTATCTGGCCAGGGCAAAAATGTTACCTTGATTGGACATCCCCAACTTCGCATCTTCACCCTCAGCAGGCTATGGCTGGAAGAAAAGAAAAAGGATAAGAAAGAGAACACTTAAAATATTTTTGTTCCCTCATAGGCGGTCCTTCCTCCACTCCTAAGGGGGAGGCTGGTGAAGCTTGGTCTAAGATGCTGCTCCTGTGTGTCCTCTAGGTCCTGTTCTTGTTTCTTACACGTACCAGGCCCTATCCATCAGAAGGAGGCCCTGGCTATTACCAGTGATTTCACTGAACCTGGGGCTGGATGATTCTGCTGTGCCCCTCACTGCTCTGGTAGGCACCGTGGCAATGATGATGGTGGACAAAGATGTCAATGTGGACACAGCATCACTCAATTATTCTAGTGATCTTTGGTTGATGTCTTAGCTATTACATGGAGTCTAAGGGCATCTCTGTGATGTGTAGCCCTTTTCCATGCCTGTGAGGATGTGCATAGGTAGCAGAAGAAAGGGTTTCTCCTGTCTAGACCTCAAATGATGTATTACTAACATAATCTTATACACAAAGGGAGTGGAACAAGTCATTCTGAAATACAGATGTGGTATTATCTAAAAAGAATAATACTTTTACTGTCACTGTAAAGCCAACCAGAGAGAAAGCTTCTAGTCTTCATTGTGTAGCAGTTGTGACTTTGACCATGAGGAATGTGATTGTATTTTATTGTGATTCTTTGGTGTCTGCCAGGACACAAAAGCTCTGCTCACTTTAAATCCGCCACACCTTTAAGTAGCAACTTGTGGGGAAGTTGCTGTCTTGTTTGTCTCAGACAGCTATTTCCCCCTAAAATACTTACTGTGATTCCATATTTAATAAATGCCCACTAGGTACTGGGAAACGTCCAAGACACATTGACAATTCCTGCCTCCCCCCACACACATGCCAAATCATGTTGGCAATTGGCACTGCACTGTGCTTCTCTGACCAATGTGGACAGCATTCTTCTGAAACAAAGAGTGTAAACAGCAAGTCAGCTGCAGATTTCTTCCAAGAAAGCTGTAAAAGAAACTGAATGCATTTTGTTTGCTTAACAGCAAATTATGAAAGAACCCATAACAGTGACTTGACAGTACATGCAAAAACATTGCAGTTGCCAGGGGCTTTCACATGAACTCTGTGTCATTGACCCTTGCCACATTACTCAGGGTAGATGTTAGTATCTTCCCAAGGATATGGGTCTCTGAGAGGTTAAGGGACTTGTCCAAGGTGAACCCACCAGCAAGTGGCAGAGCCAGGACCCTCATCCAGCTATTCTGACTCTGATTTCAGTGATCCCTCCCACACTGCCCAGAGATCAGTGTCTTTCATCAACTAAGGAGCTTCTGAGTAGAAATTATGAAAGCTTGTGTTCTACTTCTGCTTTCTTTCATACAATAGGAGAACTTAGAGAAAAGTCATTTAAGTAATTTTTTCCATCAGTAAAAACTTTACTCCACATGATTTTTATGTATATACCACCAATTATTAATCGAAGTTTTGGAATATATAAGGCAACTGGGTAAATGCCCAGTTAAATAGCATTAAAATTTTCTTTAAAAAAAAAGATTTTATTTATTTATTTCTAGAGAGAAAGGAAGGGAGGGAGAGAAACATCAATGTGGGGTTGCTTCTCATGCACCCCCTCAATGGGGCCCTGGCCCACAACCCAGGCATGTGCTCTGACTGGGAATTGAACTGGTGACCTTTCGGTTCACAGGCCGGGGCTCAATCCACTGAGCCACACCAGCTAACGCTAAAATTTTCTTTGACTGTATCTTTGAAAGATACATTTTCTAAAATAGAGTTTTGCCCTTAGGTATGAATTTGATTTAAACATTTAGAATCACCTTTAGTTATACAGTCTGTGTGTGTGACGGTGTGTGTGTGTGTGTAAAATCACTGAGTTCCCTAGAGCTCCCCAGAACATGAATAAACATATGGACTGTTCTCTTACACCTACCCCACAAGTCTGAGTATTGAGGATTTATATAGTTAGAGCCTATGTGGTGTAAATATGTATAAATTTATATTGTGTTAATTTATGGCATGTGGTACAGAAGGCTGTTTGCAAGTTGCAGTGTACTTCTTCCCACGTTTCTGCTGAAATATTCATCTCTGGGTTCGTTCCCCATGTTTCCTTTGTCTTCTCACAGATGTTTAGGCAGCTTGTTTTCAAGGGAGTGAGTGTGTCTTGGAAATATGTTTACTGAATGCAATTCAGGTAAAGAATACACTATCTGTATTAGGATTTGCCTAAAGGTAACTAGCCCTTTTCCTTTTGTCCTGCTAGCTTCTGTTATGGAGACAGAAAAAAGTATGGGAGACTTCTGTTCCCTGGCCTTATGGCATGGAGGTCCAAAGGGTTTCAAGTAGGTGAGCAGCATTTAATTACATGGAACACGGGGAAACAACAGAAGACCAATCCTACACTCGTGGCTCTTTGACAAAGAAGCTGAATTTATATGAGATGGGCTCCACTTGCAGTTTTTGTGGTTATGTTAAAGGGGAAGGGATGATCTCGGTCATGGATGAATGAAGGTCACAGACTACTCATAAACCACATTCATTTGACCTGCTCTTTCACCAGCTTAAGTTGTTGAAAGTGCTTATATTGACTATTTGAGTTAATCAATGGTTTCTTTCCTGGTTCCTGCATGGGGGAGGTGTGCTAATAGGTAGGGGATAAATGAGAAGGAAGTAGTGGGCAGGAAGAGCAAGCAAAACAGAGCCCCAAACTGAGTGAACCGTCCCTGAATGATCAAAAGCTGGTTGTTTTGAATTGCCCAAGAGTGATCTGAGGTTTGAATTGCCCATGAGTGATCTGAGGCCAGGCTGCCTACACAGATAGTATCTACTTCTCTAAATTTAGGGAAAATTAGTAGTTGCAGATTGTTTAACTGTTTTCCCTCCGCCCTGAGAATGGCACATCTTATGAAAGTTGAGGACAAACCTGTGGAAAGAATAATGGAATTACCTACTGCAGGGATTACACAAAGATTTGTTCATCCAAAGGACTGCTCTGCAGGTGTCTGTCAAGCACTATGAATTCACCAGTTCTCAGAAATAATCCATTAATGGCAAACTGACGTTTGAATAATCCTTTAACATTTTGAAACTTTTCCTTCCGTCCTTCCTTCCTTCCTTCCTTCTTCCTTTTAACATAAATTGCCTCATCAACTTCTCCAAACAACCTGGTAAGGTTCACAGTTTCTAAGGGAAAGGAGGGTAATCTTAGGAAGCTAAAGTGAGCATCCTATGGTCACACACTTGGCAAATATCATAATTAGAAATCAAACCCTGGTAAATTTCAACAAGATAATGATGCTGAGTTAGTGTTCTCAACCATTCTTAGTTGGATAAGAAAAAAATCTATATCTAAAATTTTATTTGAATCTAAGTTTTTCCAAGTCATCTAGTGTTCCTGCCATATTTCTGCAATGTCCTGAATCTCTCTGGACCCTATTGTTCCACATCAGTCATACCCAATGAGAACTTGGGTATACATCTAGCTGGAAAAGGAAGTTCATGTCTTGGAACAATGAAAGTAAAAACCACAGAAAAGTATTTGCATGGATTTTTGTCTTAGATTTGCTTAAATGCCAGGGTAGAGTTTGAACTTTAGGACATGAAAAGCCATAGAAAGACTTTGAGAAGTTATGAGCACCTGCTAAGACTTTATAATTTATAAAGCCCTTCACAGACAAACTTTCAGCGAGTAATCCTAACAGCCCTTCAGGGGAGATACAACATTACTCTCCCATTGTTACTTTTCAGGAAGATGAAGCTCAGACAAGAGATGATGGTACTAGATAGGGTAGCCAGTCAGTGATAAAACTGGGTCTCTAAGTTAAATAGTAAATGGTGCTTTCAGCAGTTTGTTCAGGAAGTGGCTTTTAGACTGCAGAATGCATTAAAAAGAGGGAAACAGTTAGGAGCTATTGCAGACCCCCACGCAGTGGAGTCTTTAAGTTAGAAATTTGAAAGCAAACAGCTCTCAGGGCCATGATATGGACTGCTGCTATTCTCAGGGGGACGGAGGCAGAGGGGTGGTCTCTGGCCCCAAAAACAAGTTCGACTCATCCATGTGGCTTTCTCTTCATCTGACAGATATATGAGTAATTGACTTCATTTACCCCACAGTTTGAGCACAACATAAAATCATGCTACGCATCTGAACTGAAAAATATTCTGTTTTGCAGAAGAGTCTCCAAGCACCATGTGTGAGAGAACATGACAGAATAGAAACTTATTATGCAAAATGTGGGAGAGAGAACTGCAGTGCTAGGTGACATGTGGCAGCCTCGTTGGGAACGGAGAGCCGTGGAACTTTGGGTGCTGTCTCAAGCTAACTGCTGCATGTCACAAGCTGAATGGCAGGAAGGGGTTAAAATATTGTGAGCTCATAGCCCTCTAAGACATTCACGTGCTGTTCACACACGTCTCCAGGAAGATGTCCTGAAAGCTTACACTCAGCTGCAACACTCATGTAGAAGTAAAAAAGGAAATGACATTATTTTTGTTTGTTTACTGCCTTCATGCTATGTCCCAGCATCCTTATTCTGGTCTTTGGAGATCCCTCTAAAAATATGAATATTGTGTGAGAGTCTGTCTCTCTATATAAAAATTGCAAAATCCCTTAAGAAGATTGCATTAGTCAGAGTTCTCAAGAATCTATCTATCTATCTATCTATCTATCTATCTATCTATCTATCATCATCATCCTCTGTAGGTTTAGTATAAGCAATGGCCTCATGCAGTCCTAGAAGCAGAGAATCCCAAGATCTGCAGTCAGCAAGCTGGAAGCCCAGGAGAGCCAATGAGGTAAGTTCCAATCTGCTGGCTGGCAAGCTTGAGACCCCAAGAAGAGCCAATACCTCAGTTCAGGTGTGAAAGCAGGACAAAACTGATGTTCTAGCTGAAGGCAGTAGGAGTTCCCCCTTAGCCTTTTTGTTCTATTCAGGCCCCTAACGGACTGGATGAAGCCCATCCCCATGAGGGAAGCCACTTGCTTTACTCAATATGCTGACCCAAATGTTAATTTCGTCCAGAAACATCCTCACAGAAACACCAAGAATGATGTTTGACCAATTATCCTGGCACCCTGTGACCCAAGCACAAAATCAGCCATCACAAGAATGGAAACAGAAGATTGGACAGAAGGGGGTGTGTGTGTGTGTGTGTGTGTGTGTGTGTGTGTGTGTGTGTGTGAGAGAGAGAGAGAGAGAGAGAGAGAGAGAGAGAGAGAGAGAAAGGAAGGAAGGAAAAAAGAAAAGGTTTTCTGAAATACAGGAACTCCTTCCAGAAATTATGGCTGACAGCAGTGGAAAGGAGGCTGGTCATACTTGGCCTAAAAAAAAAAAAATTTGGGTTGGCCCCAAACTACTTCTCCATTATCTTAAAATATAGTAGATATTGGAAACAACATCTAGAAAATTGGAAGGGATGGCAATTTATGAATCCAATACCAAGCCAAATCATTGTTCTGAGAAGGGAACAAAATATATTTTAAGCTATGCAATGACTTCTAAAATACACAACTCATATATTCTCTTTGACAACTACTCTAGGTATGTGAGTGATTAACCAAAGTAAAGTATTCAAGAACACATGATATTTCCTACAGACAGAATGCTCAACATAAAATAAACAACAACTATTATAACTATGATATCACATCTAAATTCCACATTAGATGTGATAAATCCCTCAACTAACAAAAATTGAGGTTGAAGGGGGAGAGGGGATGAGATGGTGTGAGTTAATTTCAATATTACTTACAGTGGACATTATGTGAGTAGGGAACTAACAGGAAACAGTTAAGTCACTCAAGTGATGTACTTGAGGAGAGTTTAATGAGAAAACAATTTATCAGAACCCTCATGCAGGGTTATGTGGGACCAGCAAGAGATGTGAAACACCTTGGCAGCAGTAACAGCAGGTAACTGTCAATAACTCCTAGTCTTGAGAAAAAAGGGAAAGGAATAGTTGCTGGAATTTGGAGAGGGCTGTAGCTGCATCAGTAACTAGAATTGGCTTCCCATCTGGAGCTGCTGCTTCAAGGCAAGAGCACAGCCCTGCCAATCCTAACCCGGCAGGAAGGGAACCTGGAGAGCGAAAACCTTGGACTCTTTCCTCACAGTCTCCCATCTCCACCAGAGCCCTTCGCTGTATGAATGATTCCAACCGAGAGACTGAGGATGAGGGAACCCGGTAGAAGTCCACCGAGGATGCCTCTGAGTCCTTGAGCAGTTTGGAGAAAAATGAAAAATGGATGTTGGGATCAAACAAAGAATATTTAGTACAGACAATAAGAGACACTTTTAATTTCTTTTTAAAAAAGATTTTATTTATTCATTTTTAGAGAGAGGGGAAGAGAAGGAGAAAGAAAGGGAGAGAAATACCAATGTGTGGTTGTCTCTCGAGCACCCTGTTCTGGGGACCTGGCCCACAACCCAGGCAGGTGCCCAGACCGGGAATCGAACTGGTGACTCTTGGGTTCGCAGCCTGCGCTCAGTCCACTGAGCAACACCAGTCAGGGCTAATTTCTTTTTTTTTTTCCATCATAATTTCTTATTATTTACACAAATATAGGTGCAAAATTTAAAATATTGGATAACTACTAGCATAGCGTTTTTCAAAGACTTTTATATAACAATTGTTACACTAAAGGTTATTGAGAAAGGTCAAATAAGTGTGGCATATCCTATATCTACTTTTGAATATTAACATATCCAAATATTAGGACATATTAAAAGTTATAATACTCTGATAAGAAGCATTTTTAACTTAATTTCACCCTGAATTTCCCAAGCATATTTAACAACAGAATTCCTTACTTATGAATAAAAGCTCTGAACCCTTGGGGAAAGTAGCAGGTTTAAGAGTATGATGTATGCTTTACAAATCACAATCAATAAAAAATTCATAACAATAGAAAAAATTTAAGGTAACTAGCAAGTAGCCCTACAAAACTGTAAACAATATTAACAATGCAAGTCTGATAAGGACATCAATTATGCAAATATATAAAGGATAAAAATTCATAGAAAGAAAATGGTTCCAACAACTTAAAAACAAAATCCTAAAGAATACTGTCCTCGAGAATTGCATTTAAGACTAAAAAAATAAATTAATTAAGAGATTCATGCATACTGGGCTAAAATTTAGTCTGATTCTTCCATCGCCACTGCTCCTCAGCACTGCAAGATAAGAGGAACCGCGCAGCGGTTTCATTGCACATCTGAAGGTAATGAGATCTACCGTGCAAAAGGAGAACCACTGCCACAATAACAAGACTGAAGATAACTAGACAGCACAGCCAAAATATAGTAGCAAAACTTCACTTCTGCTTAAGAAAGATTAACAAAATATACCCCTCTGCTGTAACAATGAGAAAATCAGACTGATTACATAAAACAGCTGCTTTCAGACATTGGACAACAGGGAACACAAGAGTATGATCTGTAAAGCAGGAGAAAAAAATAAGTTCTGTGATTACCGCCGTGTGTTACCTACAGGCAGTTTCCAGGCCATAGCATAGGAACAGGAAAACCCCAAACAGCCCTAAAATCTTGAGTTAAGAAAGCCCAAGTTAGAAGTTCAGGGAGGGTAAGGTGGCTAAAATTTGTGGGACTGATACCAGAGGAAAGGAGAGATATAGAGAGAGTGAGAGATGGAGAGAGAAAGAGATATCCAGAGATATACAGAGTGGTCCTCAATTTCTGGCAAAAAAAATGTCTGGGAAAGAACAATCAGAAAGAAGGCTGACAGTGACCAGAGGGGAGAGTGGAGGGAGATAAGGGGGGAAAGAAGGGAAGGGTCTAGTCAAGGAAAAGGTATAAATGATCCATGGACATGGACTGACCATGTGCAGGGTGGGGATTGACTGTGGGGCAGGGGAGAGCAACAGGGGAAAATTGGAACGACTGTAATAGAGCAACAATAAATGGAAGAAAGAAAGAAAGCTGAAAATCCCAAGCTCACATAGGACTGAAAATAGATCACATCCCTATGAGTCATAAGGGAGAGATCTCATAATAAATGGACATTGGGCACAGAGCTCAGAAAGTGCTCCCTAGCAATGGGGCTGTTAGCCCTAGACTAAAGTCTTCTCTGTCTTTGTTCTAACAAATTTAATAGCAAGCCTTAAAAAAAATCAAGCTGACCTGAAGTTACTTAACTACACACCAGAACGGAGTCCCACACTAAATGAATGCACCACAATCCAGCACTGGATAATGTAAATTTCACAATGTCTGACTCCCAATAGAAACATTAACAGACATGCAAAGTAGCAAAAAAATAAGACTCATTACAAAAATAAAAAAATTTCATCAATAGAAACCACTCCAAGAATAACAGAGATGATGGGATGAACGGACAAAGACATCAAGGCAGCTATTACAAATCTTATAAATATGGTCGATAATATTAAAGAACACACACACACATGATGAGGAGAGAAAGGAAAGGTTAAAAAAGAAAAATGGAAATTCCAGAAATGGAAAACATTGTACTTGAAATGAAAATTGTAGTGAATAAGATTAACAACAGACTGGATATTGTAGTAATCTTGGAAACATAGCAATAGAAACTCCTAAAATAAAAGTGATTTTTTTTAAGTCTAAAAAAAGTGAACAGACAATAAGTGACCTGTGGTAAATATCAAGAAATTGACATATAATTGGAGTCCCAGAAGAGAGAAAGGAAAGAAAGAATAGGAGAATATTTGAAGAAATGTTAGCTAAATCTTTTCCAAATTAGATGAAAAGTATAAACTTACAAGCCAAGAAGCTTAATGAAGCCAACCATGAAGAAAACTATACTAGGGAACATTATAAGCAAATTGCTTCACATCAGAGATAGAGAGAAAGCCCTAAAGGGAGCCAGAAAGGAAAAAAGAAAGACACATTAACTGCAGAGGAACAAAACAAGGATGACAGCAGACTTCCTGCACTGCAAGGTAGACAGCAGTGGGGCAACATCTTTAAAGTACTTTTAACAACCTGTCAACCTAGAATTCTATACTCAGAAAAACGTCTTTCAAAAATAAAGGTAAAATAGACTTTTCAGACAAATAGAAACTGGGGAACTTTTGTTGTTAGCAGAATTACACTGAAAAAGTTGTAAAGAATATTCTTTAGTTAAAAGGAAAATAACATGAGATGGAAATTTGGATCTATACGCAAAAATGATTCTATACACAAGAATGTAGAGTATGAGAAGTGAAAAATACATGGGTAATCATAAAGAATGATGACTTATCATTTTAAAGTATCTTTAAGAGATAATTTATTTTTAAAATCTAAATAAATTAAAAATATATTTTGGGGCTGATAACACACACAGTTAGGTATCATGTAAGGATGTGGTGCATTCAGAGAAATGCATCATTGAGCTATTTCATTGTTGTGTGAACACCATAGAGTGTGCTTACAGACACAGAGATGGTACAGCCTACTAGACACCTGAGATTTGTGTATGACCCATTGCTCCTAGGCTACAAACCTGTAAACCATGTTACTGTACTGACTACTGCAGGCAATTGTAACATGATAGTAAGCCTTTGTGCTTCTAAATATATCTAACCACAGAAAAGATACAATAAAAATACAGTGCAAAATACTGTGTGTGAGTGCAGTGCACACGAACATCTTGCGGGGACAAGGGGAGGGCTATCAAGGGAGGTGCTGTTGTCAGGAGGACGGGGGAAGGAAGGGAGAGAAGGAAGGAAGAGAAGGGGAGGGAAACAGAGAATGGAGATAGAAAGAGACCCAGAGAGATACAGCCTGAGACAGGAAATAATGAAAGGGAGAAGGGGAGCAGAGACAGGGAGCGAGAGAGACAGAGACGGAAAGAGTAAGGGGAATAGGACTGGGAGGAAAAAGAGATAAAGAGAACCCGAGCATAAGAAAGTAAGTGTGTGGGAGTGAGCATGTGTGAGCAGGGGTGGGCATGGGCTGGCAGAGGCGGACACAGTGCAGGCTACTGAGCCCTCCACCCCAGCCTTCTCCTCTTGCTCCCCAAATCCTGGCCCCAGCCATGGGCTGGTGCAGGGAAGATGGACAGCATCCTGAGCCTCCTTGCCTGTTTAAACCACTCAGGGGTAGCAGTAAATTCAACATCTTAGTCAGGCCCAGCCTTTTCTTTCAACAAAACAAACATTTCGCTTATGATCCACTATAATCTGACAGAACCACTGACACATCTGTAGTCCATTGTTGACTAAAATGTCATTTTGCAGCACACGACTATATAGAAGTCAAATGCACGACAACAGTAGTATTTATACAGGAGGGTACAAATAGAAGTATATTACTGTGAGGCTCTTATGTTATACACAAAGTGATATAATAGTCCTTGACTATAGACTGCAATATGTTAAAGACACCAAGGAGCAATCACTAAAAAATAAAACAAAGGAGGACAGCAATAGTGAAAATAAAATAAAATCCTACAAAATAGCTAATTCAAAGAAAGCAGGAAAAGAAAAAAGGTAAATAAGAACATAGGAGACAAATAGAAAATAAATAACAAAGTGGTAGATTTAAGCCCAATAAAATAAAAAATTACACTAAATTTAAATGGTCTACACAATCTAATTAAAAGGCAGAGATTGTCAGCATCACAAAAGAAGACTTAACTATAATATGCTGTGTATAAGAAACTCATTTAAGTGTAAAAATACATTTAGGTCAAAAGAGAAAGCATGGGACCTACATACCATGCAAATACCGTTTAAAAAAAGCTGCTTTGATGGGCTATATTAATATCCAACATAGTAGACTCCAGAACAAGGAATATTATTACAGATAAAGAGAAATGTTTCATAATTACAAAGAGATCATTTCATGTAGAAGAACATAAGAATGCTAAATGTTTATGTACTTCATAATAGAGCATAAAACACAAAGTGAAACTGATAAAACTGCAAAGAGAGATCAAACAAATCCACAAATACAGTCAGCAATTCCAACATCTCTCCCTCAATAGTTGCTAGAATAATCTGTAAGAGTTTAGAAGACTTGAACAATACTGTATTAACCATCTTGAACTAACTGGTATTTATAGAACATGCCACCCTACAACACCAGCAGATTCAACATTCTTCGCAAGTGCACATGGAACATTTGAGATACACGGTATCCTGGATCATCACACAAGTCTTCATAAATTTTGAAAGGATTGGGATCATACAACATACGTTATCTGACAAAATAGTTTCTCTGGAATTCACTGAAATAAGATTTAACCTTTATATACTGCCATATTTTCTAATATAATCCAAAGTGCTCATTTAGTTGTCAAAAGAATCAGAAACAATTCAAATTACTGAAGCCATAAGAGAATGAATTGGCCTATACTGATGAATAGGGCAGGGATATAAGGATTAACACTTGGGACTCAATGCCATCTCAATGTTCTCTTTTTGTTTTTCTGTCATTTATACTAGTTTCCACTTAATGTCATTCTAAGAATAGTCTCAACCAATAAGGTGAGAAGATAGCTCCAGGTTAGCATTGGCACTTTCGGCAACTCCAGCATCAGCATATCAGTCCTAGGGACAGAGTCTAATTAGCCAAGTTTGGTAGACCACACACCTACCCCTATGGTGAGGAGGTGGGCTCTGAGAAAATAAGGGGAAATTTTGTTGGGAAGTTAAAAACCAATAGTTATCACTCTCTAATATAGAGAGTTATCTGAGAAAGGAGCTATACTTGATCTGAGTGTATTCTTTATTTTCTTTTTAAAGGCATTTGTAATGTGGGTAAGATCATCATTCAGTTTGCAAAGCTTGGGTGCTCAGAGACTAAAAACATCCCAATAGGTCAACCAAAGATTTATAACAGACAGCAATCCTCCGCCATCTTCAAGTATGGGTGCCTACCTACAACAAGGTGTCAAGAAGTGGATTTTTTCATGAAAAAGAGGAGGAGGTAAAGGCAGGACGAATATTCCATACAAGCTCTACGAAAGTGGTTAAAGAGCTCAGGGGGAGAGCTTTGTTTATTCTCGATGGCTGATGCACCTGGTTCCCAGATCATGTTCGTCTCTTAACCCCCTTGTCTCTAAAAAAGCAACAGTTGTATGAGACCTGCATCGCTTTCTAACTCCGTGGTTTCAGATTTGCAGGAGACCTACTCTCTGCCCTCCTGCACAAACCCAGCCCCCTCCCACCCCATACCTCCACCTTTGTTTTTGAATGTTTTTAAAATAGCTTCCTCTCCATTCTCTATAAAGTTTCAGGAAAAATAAGATACATTTTTCATACCCATGCCGAGCTCATTCTAAAATGATATTCAAGGACTCATTAAAAAGCTGTTATTTACCATTTACTAGCTACATTAGTTTCCTATTGCTGCTATAACAGATTACCATGGATTTAGTTACTTAAAACAACACAAATTTATTCTCTTACATTTCTCAAGGTCAGATTCCTAAAATGCATCTTAAATCTCCTCTCTCTTACTCTTTGATCCTCTTGCCTTTCTCTTTTAAAAACTCTTGTATTTATATAAAGCTTACCCAGATATTGTAGAATAATTTCTTAATCTCAAAATCATTAATTTAATCACCTCTGCAAAATCCCCTTTCCATATAAAGTAACATTTATAGTTTCAGGGATTATTTTCTTTGGGGGTCATTTTCTGCCTACCACACTAGCACCGTCTAGTCATGAAGAACATTCCAGGCTCTTTAGTTTCTGGCCTTGAACAACACTTTTAACAGAATCTATGACTTCACTTTGCCTGGGTTTTCACACCACCCAGGGAAAGCTCTCAGGACTTGGCATTTGCTTGCAACTGGCACTGTGCTTTCCTCTGAGTTTCATCTTTCTGTGCCATTTCGGAAATGTTTCGGAGGCTTGGGAATGGAATGGACCCTGTTTCTGGGTTTAGTAATAAATTCTATGGGTGGGCTTTACAATTATACTTCATTATTATCTTCAGAGAAATAGGCTTCTGCAACCAAGTAGAAATGAATTTTGAAACTAATCGACTTACGAGGAATTAAAGTTATCCAAGCTAGCTTGATGCAAAGGGATACCTTTTGAAAAGAATGCAACGGCTAAGCCTGAGAGATAGAATCAGGAGCTGGAAGTCAGGCCTCAATGCTGCTCTCTTAGTCTGTTTTTTATGCCCCTAACCCTGGGTCAGCTTGCTGAACATCTGCAACACAAGCTTGAAACACAGATGGCCGGTTCCAGCTTGCTTCTCCCGGGGAGTTTAACATAGACCAACTAAGTATCTTTTAGTCCCAGTTCCTAATTCCTGGGAGAGAGTAACTGACTTACTTAGCTTGGATCGGTGTCTAGCCCTGTTCCATTCAACTGTGACCAGGAATGGAAGGAGTAAGACGCGGGATCCATTGCTGCTCAGCTGGGTCAAAGTCTGAGACTTCATTAGTAGGAAAGGGTGAACAGTTCTCTAAGGACGGTGGGGGGCAGAGAGGAAATGACTGGTATTCCCAGTATAAGCCTTCTCTATTTTGGAAGAAGGAATACCTGGACTTCCCACTTACCCAAGAGATAACACCACCAATAGCAGGATGTACAGACTGAAGGGACAGGGTGCTGAAGATACCTCAGACTCCTAGTTTCAGATTCAACTCCTGCCTCGTCCCTTGTTCTAAGTGAATTCTGTTTGGGATTCAATCTCCTGTGCCCATACCTCCTGTAATGAAGTCAGCTCACTGCTCATAGAAAAGTGTGTTCTTCGCTCCCAGTGAACGATTGTCACTGGGAAGTAGCTGCCTAGCCTGGGACAAGTTTTCCAGCTCCTGTGGGTTTTGGTGCAGCCATATGGCAGAGCTCTCTGCAATGAAGTTTGAGAGGTCGGGTCAACTAGCCCCTCTCACGGACTCTCCCCATGCTCGAGTCCTGCTGGATTCCGAGGGTTCAGGTGGAAACCATCAGCCATTACTGGGCAGAAGGAGCCTGGGTCTCTGAGTCACCCCTGGAGGACATCTGCCAGGGAACCTTCATCGAACTGCTAAATGAGTAGAAATTAACCCTTATTGTGTGAAGCCACTGACATTTTACAAGTTATTTATGTCTACTAATACTTGGAAGTATTTCTAATTCAACAAGAGATAGTTCCAGAGAATTGTAAGAATTATCTCCATTTCCACCTAACACTTGGCAAACATCTGCTTCTGAACTCTATAAACCCGAAGGAGTGGCCAGTGATCTCAGTATAGCCTGCTGAGTGTTAATTACTCCGATACTTTTGCACGGGGGGGGGGGGGGGGGGGGGGGGGGGGGGGGACGGACACAAAGGTCAGGAAAGAAGTTGTCTCCATTTTTTCCTTTAAAAAAATAGAATTAAAACAGTATAGTAACAACTGCATTGCAAGGGATAAGAAGGACCATTTAATTTGCTCGGGGGCCTAACATTCTCAGGTTTATCACTGATTCATCAGTTTTCTATGTAATAATCAGAGTGACAAAAAAGAAAAAAAAGATTTCTCTTTGGCACAGGACCTGTTAATCCTCCTGTGCAAACATGCGAGTTTGAAGAATAGAGGAGCTACATTGTGATTCATATGCTCGTAAGTGAGGATTTGAAAACCGCAAACTTTTACTCATGTTGGTAAAAGGCAGTTTGCAAGCCACAGGAAGGGAAAGAACCGTTTACTACCAATTTGGGGATGCAATTTTACAAGCTGCTAATCAGTTTCAAAGGAGTGCAATGTGCGACTCATAGGAAAGAGCCTGAGAAGAGGTGAGAGACAGGATTCTTCATGGCAGGGAGAGAGCAGTCCAGTGGCATCACTCCGCGCCACTCCAGGAGCATCAGAAGTTTCAATAGGTCCCACTTTATAAATGAGTTACATTTCAAGGTTTATTGTAATTTCTTCATTTTTTTATTCATTTAGTAAATGCATATAGTGCCTTACGTACTGGCATGGTTATAACTTTGGAGACAAAATGATAATATAAATGTCTTGTGAGAATAAATATACTACTCTGGATATACAAATGAGTAATTGTGATAAAGAGAAATTGCATAACAAAAGTATAAAAGTCATTTGTTTGGGACAAAGAACATGTTTTCTTTCATAAATAATGTTAATAAAATGGCTGGAATATAGAACCAATGGACTAAAGCCTATTTGATCTGTCATACACATAAAACACAATAGAAAAGGATTATTTCAGCTACATCTTTCTCTCTTTCACCTTACTGTCTTATTTTCCTAAAAGATTAAGACTGAATAGTCAGTACTGGGTATGAGTAACCAGTTATTATTCTGTATTTAAATACAGTAAAATCTTTACACATCAGTTGCTTCTCCAGCACTCCCATACTGGAGAATTCCCTTGTATTATGGGAGCTATCCACATTCTTCATTTTCTGGGTGACACCGAGCCTTCGCTTGAGTGAAGGATGTTCGGCAAACCTGGGTAAGTGGTGGAGGGGGAGTGTCTGGAGGCTGGCAGTTTGGGAAGCGGACGTTAAGGTACCTCCGAGCCTAGGGAATCTGACCTCCAGTGTCCTCCCAGCTGGTCCAGTAAAGGAGAGGATGGCTATAAGCAACTGCTTCAGTCAGACATCTGGCAGGACACAGATGGCGCTCTGCAGTGGGATTTTGAGAAACTACTGAGGGGATTATTTACGGAGCACAGCACGGCTGAAGGAACTGAAGCTGACGACAGTGGGAAGCTGTTACATCTCTAGGTCTGAAGGGGAGTGTTAGAGAAAGAGAACCAACAGGACATGTATGTAAGTACACACATACATGTGTATGTATGTAAACTGAGGAATTGGCTCGTGCCACTATGGAGGCTGAGAAGTCCCAGGCTCTGCAGTTGGTGAGCTGGAGACCCAGGAGAGCGATGGGTCCGAGTCGCATCAGCTGAGAGGTCTGAGAAGCAAGACAGCCGGTAGTGTAAGTTCCAGTCCTAGTCTGAGTCCCAAAGCAGGAGAAGACTGATGTCCCAGCCCGGAGACAGTCAGGTAGACAGGATTCTTTCTTACTCAGGCTTTTATTTAGTTTTTAAATTTTCTTTCTTTTTTTAGTCTTGATTTTTTTCCCATTACCCTCTCATCCCCTTGCACCCCCCTCTCCTCAGCAATCTCCACACTGTTGTCCATGGCCATGAGTTCAGGCTTTTGTTTTATTTCGACCTTCAACAGCTTGGATGAGGCCCACCTGCACTGGGGTGGGCAATCTACTTTACACAGTGTACTGATTTAAATCTTAGTCTTATCCAGAAACTTCCTCACAGACACACTCGGAAATAATGTTCACCAAATGTCTGGGCACCCTGCGGCCCAGTCAAGTGGACACATAAAATCAACCATGGCACCACAGGGGCAAAGGATGAATAGTGCTAGTGGAGTCTTGTGTGAGCTGGGGCAGTGGTTCTGGGATCTGTGGCCTAGGGATGCAGCTGCTGTCAGAACAGCTCCCAGACAGGCAGGAGGAGAGGTGAAGAACCACTCCATTCTTTCTCTCTGTACACCCCTTCTCTTGCCAGGACCTCCCACTGGCCCAGCCCAACCAAACACCAGTGGACTACGGAGCCTGAGTGATGCAGTCAGTGGCTGGGGACAGGTCAGCTCCTGAGGCTCAGAGCACGCAGACGAGAGAATAGCTTGGGGGAGGGGCAAGTGGAGACTACACAGAACAGCAACCGCAGAGATTTTTTGGAAGTACTTCATAAGGAAAATCCTGGGAAAAAGACTGTCACTCATGGCTAGGGAGGGCGTAGAACCATTAAGTCTCAACATTAAACAGCACTTAACATTAAACAAAAAAGGGCCTTATTTCATACCTCACGTATATTATTTGTGGCATACCAATTGCACATGGATACATCTGTTAGAAACCTGTAATTCTGACACTGTATTTGTGTGTACATCTCTTCTCTTCTCTCTGAGTCTGTAAGGAAAAGATTGCCTTGGACTTTCATTTCCCCATTGTGCCTTGAACATGGTAGGTGTTCTATAAATATTTGCTGAGGTACCATTTCAACTTCTTTTCTTTGAACCCAATACAAACTGACAAAATAAAATATAGAAAACAACAAAGGTCTCCTAAGTGCCCCATGAACTTGGCCAAGGAGACTTTCAGCACAGCAGGTAGTAAGAATAGACCTAAGTTGCTCAGTCTGAGACTTCTTAGAGCTCATTTAGTCCACAAGTATCTATGGAGCTCCCGTGCTGTGCCAGACACTGTGTTAGGCTCTTAAGAGGCAAAGATGATGTTTTAAAGGAAGAAATGTATTAAACAGATGAACCACTCAGGGTTTCTTTTTTTTTTTTTTTTTTTAGATTTTATTTATTTACTTATTTTAAAGAGAGGGGAAGGGAGAAAGAGAGAGAGGGAGGGAAACATTGATGCAGGAGGGAACCATCCATCGTTTGCCTCCCGTACACACCCTGACTGGGCACGAAACTGGCAAGCCAGGCATGTGCTCCGACCAAGAATCGAACCAGCAACTTTTTGCCTTGTCTTACGGGATAATCCCCAACCAACTGAGCCATGCTGGTCAGGGCCAACATACCTTTATCAAGCTTGTACGATCATGACCTACAGCACTGTGTCTGTGTTACATCAAACCCAAGTTCTGTCGAGGAGTAAACCTGCAGCTGGGCTGTGGACAGCAAAATGAGGGCTGTTTCTGCATGCCTAATATCAATGCATCACAGCAACCCATTTCATCGGCTTAACTGATTCAGATCATCATAAAGTTGATCCAATCAGCTCTATGGTAATTAGCTGGTTACATGCCATAAAAAACTGAGTGGGTCATGTGTTTAATATATGGGGTGAGGGGAAGGGTTGGGTGGAGAACAGCCACCGTTTACCTGAGTGGCTTCTCTCGGAGCAATACCGTCCTGTCTTCAAATCCCTTTTCCAGGACGCTGTCTTGCTTCCCAAATGCTGAGAAAGTGGATCAGAGTCCCCTGCTGTTTGTATCAAATAGCAATTCTTTTATGTTGCTCCATTATGGATGCTGCTTAAGCATTTTGAGTCAAATTTGTGAAATATCCCTTCTTGCCCTCTCATTATCCATTCTACTACTAGATATAAAATCTGTGCATAATACCATTTGTGGCTTTGGTTAGAGGATTCTTTTTTAACCAGGACAAAAACCAATTGATTGATCTCCTTATGTAAGATGTGCCAGTAGTTAAATATCCTATTTACTTTTTTAGAGAGCTCTATTATTTGATCTCAAAATATTCTATACCAGGATGGAATATATTTTCCCCAGATTTTATGCTCATTATATCTATCACAGACTCCAAGACATATATTAGAATTACTGAACTAATGTCAATCAAGGTTTTATCTTGAGTAGTGTCAGTCTGAATGGAAAATTTGTCAGACTTCTTAATATGATCACTAGCAATATTTGTTAATTAGCTTGCTGATATTCTCATTAGTTGCACTTCTGGTTTAGAAATGAGAATAATATTGATGACACTTTTTCCTTCTCTACTTTCAGAGTTGTTGACACAAATTAATGTAGCTCCTATTTTATAGATACCTGTGTATATGTTTATGGATTATGAGCTGTTTGAATGGAGAGATATTTTTATATTTGTTGTCCCATTCCCCACAACCAACCCCAAATACAGTAACTTACATATAATAAATACTCCACAAATGTTTGTGGAATTTAATCAATATGATTTTTGAAAATGATCATATGCAATAATGGAATGAAATATTTAATAGAAGACTTGAAGGTAAATTTGAGGAAATCTCTCATAAAGTAATAAAAAGACATTGATGTGGAAAATAGAAGAGAAAAGAATATTAAGGAATCTAAACTGATTAAAAATAGTTCTGGTAAGAGAGAAAAATAGAAAATGAAAAGATATTATCAAATAAATTATACAAGAAAAAATTTCAAAAACTGTAAAACATATTTACATATTTAGTGCCCATTGAGCACTAAAATGAACTAAGAAAAAAACTCACATCAACTCATATAATTGTGAAATTTTAGAACCTGGAATAAGGAGCAAGGTTAAAGGCTCTTAGGGGAGAGAGATCATAGACCAATGATCAGTAATCATATAAAGCTGGGGCTTTGAACAGCAGATTAGGTAACTATAAAATAGTAAAATGGTACTTAGAAAATTCTGAAGAAAAATTAGTGCAACCTAGAATTCTACAAAACAAAGCTATTATTAATCGAGTGTCAGAAGAAAACTCAACAATTGGGGGGGGCATACAAGTTCTCAGAAATCTACTTTCCACGTACCCTTTCTCATGAAGTGATAAAAGGTGTTCCACCCAAACAAGAGAGTAAACCAATAACATGGAAGACAGGAGATCCAGGCAACAAGTGATCAACAGAGAAACAAAGGGACTTCCCAGTGTTTGTGGCACAGAGAAGATCTGGGATGAAAGCCATGTATCAGGCCAGGAGCCCAGAGCTCAGATTAAATCAGGAGGTTAGAGAGTTCCAGGAGACATATTGGCAAGGAAAAAATAGAAAGGTGACAATTTCTTGTGGTTTGCTCATGCTAAAGTGATTGATTTATTTTACATCTGTATAGGGGTACACAGGAGGAAAAGTCACAATATATAGAAAGTACATAAAAATACTAAGGCAATTATAAACTCTAGAAAAAACAAAAATGTGTGTAAGAAAATAAATATACTTATATCACATTTTATTTGAATAATTTTAACATAATCCTAGTAACTATTATTGGGAACTGGAAGGAAGATAAAATATGTATGTTTGTAAATATAAAACAGTATAAGAGAGCTAAATTTTCATCTCTATAAAAGAAAGGCAAGAATTAGTAGTTCAATATAAAATAATAGTATCAGCCTATTATTTTAAAATCTAGTGATACATAAGAAATGAAACAGAAGAGTTGAAAGTCGTCATCTGCTCAGGTAAGCAGAACTCATAAGTGAGGAATAGTGGAGCTGAGAATAAAATGAAAATTAGATAAAAATCACATCATGACTGCCCCAAGTTCATGTAGTTATATTCATATTACATACACACTGTTTGAATGAGCTGCTAAATCACAACCCTTAACAGAAATATTTGAAACTAGTATCTCAATTCTATCAACTAATCTACTTTAAATTTGTTATTATTATTTTTTCTATTTATTTACAAAAGTCACTGAGAAAATTTAAACCTTGAAAAAAGCCATTGTGAAATCCAAAGTAGTTAAATAAGACACAGAAGCTAAGTGCTGTAACTGACCACTATATTGTGCTCCTAGCTACCCACAGAAAGTGAAAATTATATACTTTTTAATCTTAGGAAAAGAAACAGGCAAATTAGGATAGAAAGACAAATTTTTTCTGGCATTAGAGTCTTGGAGGTATGTAAGGTATAGGTCATTATGGAAGGAAAGTTCCCTGTCACATAAACTTTGGAACCCAAACTAGTCCTTCATTAATCTTTTAAAAATATTTCTTTATTATCCCCTTCTATCTTATCATCTTTAATTTAAAATAAGTTGATTGCCTCTTAGTTGGATTTCATTTATTGACTTAGAAAATATTTAAAGGTACTGAAGACTTAATGAGTGAATGGGGAAGTTGCAGATCAAATCCAGATGAAGGCAAGAACCCAGAGGTATAGACAGGTCAGCCTGAGAGTCAAAGATACTTCAGCTCTGAACGCAGTTGCTGATTAAAAAAAAGGGGGTGTAAATTTTGTTTTGTGGGAACTTCACACACACACAAATATATAACTCACATACACAACAAAAATATCACATGTTGACAGTGAAATAAAACTAAAGTGTTCTAAGATTCTTGTACTTCTTAGAGAGAAGTGAAATGTAGTAATTAATATTTGATTTTGGTATATCATGGGTCCTTAATATAATTTCTAAGTATAATTAAAGTAGTAGAAACTAGTAGTAGAAAGGAAATGAAATAATAGATTCAATCAGTCCAAAAGTAAGCAGGAAAAGAAAAAAATAAAACAAAGGATAGGTAAGACTACTAGACTATAATAAGATGATAAATTTAAACTCAATCTTAAAAGGAAACTCCCAGAAGAAAGCATAGAGGGAAATTTCTTTTGACATGGGTCTGGACGATGACGTTTTAGGTACGACACCCAGCATGAGCAACAAAAGCAAATACAGAGAAAGTGGGGCTACAGCAAACTGAAAAGCTTCTGCACAGCGAAGGAAACCATCAACAAAATGGAAAGGCAACCTGTGGGGTGGTTCTCCCACATTTCCAAACCCCGTATTTGATAAGGGGTTAATATTGATACTATATTTTTATATTGATTTAATGTTAATATTTGTGGTATATTGAGTTAAGTAAAATAAACAATTATATCTATATTACCTGTTACTTTTTTTTAATGTGGCTATTAGAAAATTTAAAATCAACATATGTGGCTTGCATTATATTTTTATTGATTTCTTATTTCTTCAGTTCAGGGGCTGTATTTTATTCATTTTTTCAAACATAAAATTAGCATTGTGCCTAGCATATTTTGGGTGATAAAATTATTTGTTTAATGAAGTAAGAAACAAAGTAATGACACTGGAATTGCTATTGGTCAAGACTCTCACTGCATATAACTGAGGAACCTCAATATAAGGGTGTGTAAATACTTTAGAACTGTATTTCTCATGAAAGTTAGTTCAGAGATGGGCAACTGAGGGCTGTGTGGCGGCTTCACAAGTTTCTGAGAGACACGGGCTCCTTCAGCTCCTGCACTCCCACCCTTGCTTTCAACTACGCTCCTCAGAGATAGAACTGCAAATGATGCCAAAATAAACTACAAGTAAATACATGCTCACCTCCATTATAATTCATTTTTGTGCAGGAGCTGTGGGGTGCTCACTGAGAGGGTCCATATACATTGTTCTTGAAATATTTACATTTAAGAGGAAAATGTTTTAACTTAGATACCTGAAGAAATGTGTAGTTAGTGTGTCTTACAGTCTTTCCTTTAAATATCAGATGTTTCAAGCAAGCTTTGCCAATGGCTTGAAATCTCCAAGGAGTGCCTACGAGCCTATGTTTTGGGTTGTTGATAAAAGAGGAAGCCATATGCTTTAGATAACAGGTGTGCAGGCGCCAACGCCGACATTCTGTTGTGCAAATTTAGTACCCTGACTCGTGTGTGAACACAGATGGGGGCTACCTTATTTGTGCACAGCAGTTGATAACAGGGTACCTGAGCGAAGACAGGTTTTACTAAAAAAAGAAGAAGGCCTTTGAATCAATTCAAGCACTTGAAGAAGAATCTAATTGAAAACCTTTGCTTAAACCGAGGGGAAGGGTAGAAGCACGGGAGGGAGGTGGGTTTGGCTGGGGTGTTGGGAAGTGGTAGAGGGAAAATGGAGACAACTGTAATTGAATAAGAGTAAAATAATTAAAAAAATAAACTATAGCTTAAGAAAAACGCATGGATGAGAGTTTGGGACTGGGAAAAAGCAGGGGGAGTAATTTGGCAGTTTAAACCATAAAATAATCTAAGCATAGTCTGGGTAGAAGAATGAATTTTAAAGGGGTGGACCTCTCTAAAATTTTTAGGGTCCTTTAGGTAGACCCTAAAGAGATAGCTGCATAACATATTCCAAGATTCCAAATAAGTTCAACCTGAGCTGAACTTTAGGGACTAATATCTATAGTGCTTACAGTTTTTCTTTAGTTAATGTGCAAGAGCCTGATAGCAAATTTAACTCACACTGTAATTTGAATGTGTGGTATAAATTCAACTCTTTTTATTTGTTTCTTTCCAGCTTCCTCCCAAGTCTCAACCTGTGGTATCATCCTCATAAATCTTCTGGCCTGGTTGGAAAGGATGGCAGTGGTACCTTCTCTCCACTTAGAAGAAATCTATGAACTTGATCCTTCAAGCTTGGCCAATGTCACACAAGAGCAAGATAATAAATTTGAAAAATCTCTGATACTGAGCTGCATAATCACTTTGAATGTCAGAAAGCTGAAGTATTTCTCTTAGAATTCCATTTATAAGACAGTTTGCTATTTCTTCAGGTATATGGATTCCTAGGGAGGCTAGAGGAAAGTCATTTATTTGTTAGGGCAGCTAAGGAAGTTGCATTGAACTTTTAAGACACATGACCATCCTTTCAGCTAATACTTACCCACATGATTCCAGCAGTTTATTCCTGGCACAATCTTCAATATCTAGGAGATGGTAAGTCTTCTGAGAGCAGAGATCATGTTGCTTTTTCCCACTGCACACCAAGCTCCTTAAATACTACTTTCAGGACTCAGTCACCAACCAGGAAATATGTTTTGAATGAACAAATAAATTCTGAAAAATCTGGATCCTATACCCAAATGGAGCAGATTAACCCAGAGATCACTCATGTTCATCTAGGTCCAAGAAAACTCATCTTTTATAATGCTGAAGCGAAAGCTGATGTAGACCACTGAAGGAATGAATAGTAAACCAATGAGTCTAGTTTGGGGTAGATGCAGAACATTCATGTTAAATGTGGGATGGGTTACACTTTGAAAATGTCCCAAGTGAACTACCTCTAAGGAAACAATTGGGACAAATAATTTGGCAAAAGTTGAAAGCCCTTAAGAGAATGATACAGAACTTAATACACACTCAGGAAATCTGGATAAGATCATTAGATTGTATCAAAGTCAATATCCTGGCTGTTGTGTCATAGTATAGTTTTGTAAAATGTTACCATCGGGAGAAACTGTCAAAGTGTACAAGGAATCTCTCTATCATTTCTTACAACTTCATGCAAAACTACAACTATCTCACTGAAGTTTCAATAAGAGCAAATAATAATAATGATAATAATAGAAGGAGACCAAGACAATTATGAGACTACACATCAACACCGTCAAGGTCACCCAAAATTGAGACCCATCAAATTAGGATGGGACTAAAGCAATTCTGATTATACTTCTGGGAGCTTTCTCAGCTTTAGGTAACGAAGCAAATGCATAAAGTGAATATATGTTCCAAAGTCAAAACTGAGATCCCCAAAATATTAAGAGATTGTGGAAGATTTAAAGTGAAGAGAAAAATTAAAGTGAAGTCAAGAGAGTGATGCTCCTGGAACCCTTTTTGCATGAGTCACGCCAGAGGCAGCTACTCTGCGTATTTCCACTTACTGTTGGCCCTGATGGCTAAACTTAATAGTTACTTTTGAGGTCTGTATAATCCAGTTTTGTAAAATGATGTCTTTCTTTTCACCTTGCTAGGTTTTTCCTTCTCCTTCTTCAAGGTCTTTATTAAACTAAATACAAGATGCTCTGTCTATCCAAAGAAGGCAGTCAAGATGGGCTTCCGCTTCTCTGTAACTTTTGGGTAGGTCAGTTGAGGTAGATACCTTGAGAGCATGGTTTAAAGCTTTTGATAATCTCCTGTGACATTATTAGCTCATTTGTTTCATAATCCTACATACCTAGCTTTGTGTATGGTCAGATTCATAGTTTTTATAGTCTTGTTTTGTTGCAGTAAGAGTGTTAGATATAGCCAGTTGGAAAATTCTTCAATTTGATTACAGAACAAAATCAATGTTTTCATTTGTTCAAGTTGTCTTTTAAATCTGCCTATATGTATATTTAATTTTATATGTTGGCTGCAATATTATAGCTATAATTTCAAGTTTCATTTTTGCTTATCATTATACTATCAGAATTTTTTATTTTTGTTCCTTGGATTGATTCATTCATCGTCTATTCATTCAATTAACATTTCTAATTAGTAATGAACACCTGCCACTGTGTGTGGTCAAGGGGGCAACTAATATCTTTCAATTCAACTTAAAATAACTATTTCAAAAATAGAGAAAAACTAAAAAGTGAAGATTACTTACTAGTCAGTAATATTCAGTCTTAATTAGAGAGATAAGCAAAGTTCATAAACTTACCCAATAAGCCATCAATAAGTCATCATAATATTCCTTTAGTCCTCATTGATTCATGCAAATATCTCTGGTGAAATGACCAATAGGTGTAAATCTTCACTAGTCTTATTTTCTGCAGATAACATTTTAAAGAACCATTTCCAAACATTTCCAACAAACGTTCAGTAAGCCAATGGATGCTGAAAACTGTTGAATTGATTCCACACATTACAGGAATTTGTGTGCCTATTAGTAGGTAGCACTGATATATGATAATAGACCAGGCTGGTCCCACCAGGGAGCTGGACCAGAATTAGGAGTACATCCTGTTATCTGAATAAATAAATCATGTTCACCTGATATTCCACAAGCTGACCCTCCAGTGATAGCAAACATCAGTGTAGCCAGAGCCTTTGCTTCCATTAGACTTCCTCTGCCTCGAAGCTTGAGAAGAATACAAGGAGGAAGTGAAGATTCAGGTGAGGAAGACTTTTCTGAAACTGGGCATTCTGTAAATGGATGACATTAAAGTCTAAAAGAAACATTACTAAGTCAGAATGTTTGTCTTTGGTCTCCCACTTTGCCTCATTTAAGGAAAAGATGAATTATAACCAGAAGATACTTCTTAGACACTTTCAGTGTCAGGGAAAAAAAAGAGGCAATTTCTCTTTGAGGACTTGATCTTAAATGGCTTTATAGTTGCTGACCTGTGGTTGACTAGACCTAACTTATCAGGGCCAAGCACAGCAGTGAAGGGAAGGATTTGGGCCTATCTGTCCATCTGCAGAGGGAAGGTCTTGCAAAGAAGTCATGCTGATACAGAACAGGATATTGTTCTGTGACTGCTGAGAAGGAGATTGGCTGAGGGTTAGGGTTAAGCTTCCTGGGCAGAGATGAGTAGAATAATTTGCCCTAGAGTTGCTACTGATGAAAATGTTACCACACAAAGTTCTACTTCATGAGAACCTTGGTAAAAGCCTTGACCTTTTTATTCAGTTCGCTCTCAAACAGTGTAATACAGCCTTTTGCTCGTCTTCAGGAAGACATGTAGAAGAACTTGACCTTTCTTAAACTGGCCTTCTCGACTCAATTTCCTTTCTTGGGAGGTGACCTTGGGCATTACTTGGGTGTGTAAAGAGTCTCAGTCCCTGAAGGGCTACAGAATTCTGGGCAGGAGCTAGCTGTGAAAGGAGGTTATGGGTCCTTTGTAAAGAGGGGTCTGCCAGCAGGCCTTGTCTGACTCTGTCTTCAAGACACTAGGGGGCTGACGACATTTCCAGCTAGTTTCTTGTTGCTTTTTAGGATCAGACAAGTGGGTAGAGAAATTAGTACCCAAGACTTTTTCAAGGAGAAGGGATTCAATTTACCCAGGTTTTTGTTTTAAAGGCAGCTGATCCTAATAAAATTGTGAATTGCTCTCTACTGTTTCTCTGAGGCTGAGGACCACGGGTTTGTTTCTGAAACAGCTCTACATATACATAGCATTTCTGAGTTTTAGTGTTCACTTTCTTCAGGTAAGGGCTGATAGTCCTAAGTTATAAAAGCAACATTTTCCCAAGAGCTCATCAGAGCAACCACTGCAGCTGAGTTCTTGCTCTCCTTATAGAATATTTTTGGCCTATAATTTGTCTTGCCAAGAGCTACGATTTTAGATGTGGAGGCATTAGCCTTCCCCAGGAGACTATCTCTATGATCAGGGGGATCTTTCAGATCTGTATGAATGACTTGACTCTTTGGAACTGCTACAACAACTAAATAAGTCCTATATTCACTAAAACATCTAAGAACTAATAACAAATGGGCCCTACCGCTAATGGTTGCAAGTTCCATTTGATTTAAAACCAAAGACCAACCAAACAAGCAAATAATCCTATAAAGGACGGGTTTAAGCCATAAACTGGTCTTTGGCTGAGCTTACTGGTGGAGATGTCCAAGGAGCCTGGTGATTCAGCTGATGGATCTGATTAAAAACTAGAATGTAATATAAACCTGCAAGGGAAAGATAAGTTAAAGCCTGGCATGAGGTCAGGGCATGGGCAGCTGATTCAGCTAATTTCTCTGTTAGGCCAGCTGCATTCAAAATTTGGACAAAGCAAACAGGCATTCCTTCCTACTGAGATCCTCATCCCCTCCCCCCTCTCCTCCACAGGATGAGGAAGTGCTTTATTTTGAGTTGCTTTATAGACTCCAGGTTTTGAAGTGAGAGTTTATTGAACTTACTTCCAACAACACATCTTTCATTTTCATTAAGTGAGATGCCTAAAATGCTATGTCAAAACTAACAAATTTGTACTTTGCGTCTTTACAATATGTTAAACATGCAGTTAAGAAATAAGCCAACTTCTCAAGCTCCATTAGAAGCTACATGAATTGTTTAAGTCAAACTATAAGACAAATTCATACATAAAAATAAAATCTTCAGAAAATTTGTGTCTAGAATTCCCAAATCTGTATCAGGCTTAAATTGTTACTTTTCATATCCCTTCAGATTATAAAAGTATCATGTCATCAGTATAAATGCTTTAAAAACTTTAAAAAGGTGAAAGTAAAGCTCAGTATGAATCCATTTAAAATAACACCAAAAAGAATAAAACACTTAAAAATAAATTTAACAAAAAAGTGTAAGACGTATGTATTGAAAACTAGAAAACATTATTGAATGAAATTAAAGACAACAACTAAATAAAAAACATCCCATATTCATGGATCATAAGGCTTAGTATTATTAAGGTGGTAATAATTCCCAAGTTGGTCTAGAGATTCTGTGTCAGAATCTGTACCAGAATAACAGATACCTTTTGTTGGGCAGAAACTGATAATCTGATCCTAAAATTCACATGGAAATCAAGGAATCCAGAATAGGAAACAACATTTAGAAGGAAGAATAAAGTTAAAGAATTAGTACTTCCCAATTTCAAACCTTACTACAAAGTTACAATAATCAAGACAGTGGAGTACTTCCATTAGCCTGGATGTAGAGATCAATGAAGTACATTGACAGTGAAAAATTAAGCACTCACACTTATGAATGACTGATTTTCAACATGGGCGCCAAGATGATTCAATGGGGGAAAATACTGTGTTTTCAAATGCTACTTGGACAACTGGATATTTACATGAAAAAGAATTAAAATAGGCCCCTTACTCAAATGATATAAAAAAATTAATTCCCAGTGGATTACAAGTCTAAATATAAGAGCTAAAACTCTAAATCTCTTTAAAGAAAACATAGGTGTAGATCTTTGTGACATTGGGTTAAGCAAGGGATTCTTACGTATGATACCCAAATCATAAGCAACAAAAGAAAGTATCACTAAACTTAATCAAAATTTAAAACTTCTTTGCTTGAAAAGACAGTATGAAGAAATTGTAAAGGTAATTCAAAGAATGGGAGGCAATATTTGAAATCATATATCTGATGAGGGACTTATATAGAAAATATATAAAGAATTCCTACAACTCAATTAAAAAAAAACAAATAACCCAAATGAAAAATAGGTAAAAGATTTGACTAGACATTTATCCTAAGAAGATACACAAATGGCTAAATTAAACACATGCAAAGATGTTCAACATCCTTAGTTATCTGGGAAATGTAAATCAAAACCACAATGAGGTAGCATTTCACACCTGCTAGGACGGCTAAAGTCAAAATGACAGTAACATGTGTTGGTGAGAATGCAGAGCAACTGGAATCCTACACACCGCTGGTCAGATTATAAAATGCTGTAGCTGCTTTGGAAAATAGTGTGGTAGTATTTCCTCAAACTATTAACCCTGAAGTTATTACAGCAGTTCTACTTCTGAGTTACCCAAGAAAATTGAAGACATATGTTCACATAAAACTTGTACACAACTATTCATAGAAGAATTATTTATAATAGCCAAAAAGTAGAAATAGCAGAAATGTCTATCAACTAATGAATGGGTAAACAAAATGTGGTACCCCCAGGAAGCTTGTCATTGTAGTGTGGCAATAAAAAGGGTTGAAGTACAAAAACAAGCTACACTACAGAAGAGCCTTGAAAGCATTATGGTAAATGAAAGAAGCCAGCCAGAAAAGGCCGTGAGTTGTATGATTCCATTTACATGTAGTTTCCAGAATAGGCAGATCCGTGGTGACAGTAAGTAGATTAGTGAGTGCCAGGGGCTGGGTTGGGAGACACAGGGGGTGGGGGTGACTGCTAAAGGGTACAGTTTCTTTTGAGGGCAATGAAAATGTTCTAATATTAAATATTGTCAATGGTATACGACTGTGAATATACTAAAAAAAACACTGAATTTTATTCTTTAAAAGGGTGAGTTTTCTAGTATGTAAATTCTATCTCAATAAAGTTGTTAAAAAAGTACTAATGGCCAGAGGGAAATGATGGGGGAGGGAGAGGTAGAAGACGGTAACAGAAAGAGACTTGGCTTGGGGTGGCGGACACATAATACAGTATATAGATGATGTATTGTTGTATCGTACACTTGAAACCTATGTAATTTTATTAATCAGTGTCACCCCAATAAATTCAATAAAAAAGAAAAGAAAGAAAATTTTTGTAAGACTTGTTAGGGACAGAAGCAAAGGAAGTCTCCTACCTTCAGGTGGCTGTGGATGGCCCGGGGCTGGGCCGGAAGAGGCTGGCTGAGCTCCTGGCTCCCGGGGCAGGTCCACAGCAGGTCCTGAGGGACATGCCATTTGGCAGGTGGAGCTCGATGCCTGAAGGGGCCTCAGCGACTCAAGGTGCGGAGAGACTGGGTCACAGTCCTGACCCCACTCCTTCAAGGTGATGAGACCCTAGACAACTGACTTAACCTCCCTGACTCTCAGCTTCATGTTTTGTACATGGGATTATAGTATCACATTGAAAAAATTTTTGGTGACTAATAAAGGAGATAATATGTGTAAGCTGCAAGCAGGGTTGAGCATATGGCAGACACTCATTAAATGGTAGTTTAATCATAGGAAGAAAATGAACTGATTAGGCAATATGTTGGGAGAGGGTCCCACTACAGTGTCATCATTAACAGGGCACTTGGGGAAAGCCTGGCCAGTGGGGCAGGGGACATGGGCTGCTGCACAGCTGAGGTTCACGGCTGACCAGAACGACAGCACCTGTGGCGATGGAAAGGGGAGTGGCTGGAGCCAACCAAAGCAGGGGGGAGGTCATCAGGAAAGAGCCCAGGCCCAGGAAGAAGAACTCCAGACGTAGGCCATCCTGGAGGGGCAGGCAGGTGGGCCAGACCCAGGCAGCACCAATCGTGTGCTTCCACGGCCGCAGCATCACCCCAAATTGAAGGTAGGAATGCAGCATCCTTCCCCATCCCCATCCCTCAGCCCAGGGCCTGTACAGATTCGAGAAGGAGGTGTGCATGAAGGGCCACCACATGTCCACCCTGTGGGGTCACAGTCCTGTCACATGCTGAGGCCTGGGAGTTTGGACAGAGTTTCTGAGATTCCTCCAGCCTCAGATCCAGATGGCGCCTAAGGATAGAGCTGGATTGGCCCCTCCTGCTTAGGGCCCCCAGCTGTGTGCAGAGGGAGGGGGCCAGAGCTGGTGCCTGGCCTTGACTCTCAGGGCTTTTGAGACAGGGGAGCCTGCCTTGAGGCATGGGTGGTACTTGGGCAAAACTCAAGAACTTAGTATTAGCTCGCGGTGTGCTGTGAGGGCAACAGAGAAGTATGAATCACAAGTCCTGCTTTCGAAGTAGATCAGGAGGTAGTGTTACCACGCACTGAAAGCAAATTCTACAATATGGTACAAATAATGTGCTATACAATGAGGGGTTTGCTTATTCTTTCATTTGTTTATCTTTTAATAAGTGTATGTTCTCAGAAACAAGGAAAGGATTAATAAATTTGACTACTAAAATTTTTTAAAAAGCTAGTAAGTTTGTCATCACTTAAATAAGAGTTCCACTTAGGAAAATATATATTTTTTCATAATGTACAATATATACAATTCAATCTGAGACCATAATACATATTAATAGAGCTAATTGTTATTAATATATTGGGGTACATATGTAGCTTTTTCGTATGCACACATATACACGTACACATTATTTCTACAAAATTTTGATCAAACACTGCATTCTGTGTTTTTTCAGGTAACAGCATAGCCTGTTCCCCAGAGACACCGAATACTTTTCTAAGATAGAGTTTCTCCAAAAGGTGGGCTGAGTACCATTGTGGATACTCAGGAAGACTAGCTGATACTTAGTGGAACACTTTGTATTTTAAGAGTTATCTGTTTACTGAATGTGAACTGAAAATATAATTATCACATCAAACGCATGTCATACTTATCATCCTTCAGGATGAAGATAAGGTGGGGATATATGCTGTAAAAAGCCGAGTTGTTTGAAAGAAGTACATTAAGTATGAAACAGTAGAGGTGGACATAGGGCAATGGCCCCAAGTGACACTGAAGTAACTGTAGTTGGAAAACACTATTCCAAATACCCCAAAATATTTCTTTTAATTACATCACAGTAGTTTGTCAAGGAGACACTCCATTGATCAGTCTCCACTGATGGGCCTTTGGGTTGTTTGTGATGAGGGTTGTTATTGTGCTGAGTCTCTGCATGGCCCGTTGGTTCCCTCCTTGCCGTGGCTGGCCCGGGCTGGGTCACTGAGGATGGGGAAGTAGCCGGTGAAGTCTTTCTAGCAATCCTTGAGAGCAGACTCCCTTCGTAAAGATTTGCGTGTGTCAGTTCAGAATGTAAATTTACCTGATGGATGCACTACAGTATATTTGAAAGCTGCATATCCTCATAGTAAGGCAGAAAAAAGAAGAATGGCAAACAGCCATGAGGGGTTACACCTTCCCTCTTCCTCGCCCCTCGCCCTGCCCTCTCCAAGAATCCTAACTGCATGGGTCCTGAAACGGTGACCAGGACAACTTGGGGCTCTTCCCACAAGTAACCTCTCTCTCTCATCGCAATCCCTCCCTTCCCACCCCTCCCCAAGCAAACGGGCTCATAACAGTGAGTCCAGTGGAAAACCAGCTCTGAGAAGGACGAAACGCCTCTCTGTGTTTAAAAGGCAACACCATGCATTTAGAAATAACCTGCTTTCAGGAAATTCAGAACAATCTCCTTAAAGTTATGCTGGAACGAGCCAATTTCTCTTTTAGGGTCACTTGTTTGTATTAATAGAAATCCATCTGCATGAAGTGACAGTCTACGTTCCTGTTCCCCCGCCTGCCACCAGATGGAGGGAGCCTTGGTCAATGTGGGACGTTGTCTTTCACACAGATGCCAGCATGTATAAAAAGACAAGTTATTGGTGGAAATTATAATAGATGGAGATTAGGACCATTCTAAAACAGACTTGGATCTCTGCTTTTGACACAGGAAATGTTGTTTATACCATTTCAGTGGGATTGCCTGAAATATACCAGTTCCACGCTAAAGATAATCACACTACTTACTAACAGATAATGCATTCTTCTGAGTAAGTTTAAAAAAGAAAGAAACTCTTCCAATTAATGCTTATTTATTTATTTACTTACTTGTTTATCCTTTTTAGTCACCTTTCCTTGACTGTGGAGATTTTTTTTTTTAATTAATGAAAGTAATAGAAGAGAGCAGGATATGGAGGGTTGCTAGGAGCAGGGTGACTGGAGTGCAGCTCTTCCCTGCTCCCCTCCACTGCCAGCTTCAGGCTCTGATAGCTGCTGACACCCATGAGCATCTGGATGCAATTGGGGCCTGAAGCCGGGTTAGAGTCCTGGCAGAGAAACGAAGGAAGTGATGCACAGATTTCATCACCATGGCCTGGCCACGCACCTGGGAAACAGAACAATCCCACAGGCTAAGGACCAGAAATCATCGGACCCTGGGAAGAGTGTGGAGCTTTTATACCACATCTTATACCACAGCCAGAAGACCTGCTCCCTTTTGTTTCTTGCAGGATCCTGCTCCACAGACAGACCAATGATTTTCAGGTGAATCTGGGCACCTGAGCACATGCCAATATGCAGCCTCCTCTGTTTTCCCAGGCACTGCCTGGCTTTTCCTGGAGTTTTCTGGTCCATCTTTCCGACTCCTTCACTCTGCAGGATCCCAGCCCACTTGTCTGGAGCTCTCATGACCCATCCGGAACTCTGACAGCCCTTTGTTTCCTCTATCCCAAACGTTCGTCGGAGGATCCCGAATCGGTTAGGAGTAACTTTGGTTGCAGAAACCTGATTATAGCAGCTTAGCCAGACGGAGAGCTGTTCAGCTTATAACTGGAGCTCCAGCGGGGGCAGAACTCTAGGACTGCTGACACGGACCTGCTCTGCCATCCTCATTGTTTGATTTTCATCTTTGTGATTACAAGATGGCTTTTCCACCCCTCAGACCTCAACTCCACTTCCGGTCCAGTTAAAAGACAGTGGACTAAAGGCCTAAGTCATGTGACTCTGTCCTTGTTTATTTTATTAAGAAAAGAATAATTTTCATAAAGTGTCACCTGCAAGGCTTTTGCTTTCAATCTATCAGCCAATACTGAGTCATGTGGCCACCTCTATACCAAATGAGTCTGAGGAAGGGAATGGTGTTGACTGGGCACTTTGTAGCCCCATCAAAATTTGGTTTCTGTTATAAGGAAAATAGAGAGAATAGACATTGGGGAACCAGCCATGCCCACCACAAACCAAGTTCAAGGAAAACGTTGGACAACTTGGAATGATGATGTTCCTAAGTACTTGACTTTCTGAGTCACTGCCACCTGAACCTGGCCGCTCCTATAACTCACCTCTTGATATTGCTGGTGACTGGAGTATCTTATCCCTGTAGATACTACGCTTGGGCCTAGTGGCTGCAGCCTTCAGCAGCCAACCTCATAGCTAAGTTGTTATATTTACCTTCTTTTCTTTTCGAGCTGTCTCATGTCAGTCTCATAAAAACGTTATCTTGTGGCTGGGACTGTATGAGTTATAGCAATATTAGTTCTCAGTCATGGAGGAAAGCAATGAGGATTGGAAGAATCAGAACTTACTTCATAGAAAGTGACATAGAAATACTGGGAATTAGGACATGTGGGTGACATGTAAAAATCTCCCTTTTTTTCTTAGCCCTCTATCCCAACCCCAGAAGCAATTTTTTGGTTTGTTTGTTTCTGCTATGTCCTGCCAGAAATTCTCTAACCCTTTACAAACATATACGGTAGAATTCTGCTAAGTGTAACATGAATAGAAGTATACTAAACATCTGTTCTGTAACCTGATATTTTTCGACAAACAACATATCTTGGCTATTTTCCCACACCGGCACAGAGATCTATCTGATTCTGCTTGGTGTTATGTTAAGTGGATGCATTCGAATTCCGTAAACAACCCCCCACTGGACGGCACTCGCGTCCAGTTCTTTACCGCTACTCACAATGCTGCAGTGAACGGCTTTCCACAAGGGACTACAATCACCTATGTGAGCATGTCTGCTGGAAAATTTCCTACGTGTGTAGTAAAAATTCACAATTACTGAAAAGAATAAAATTGGGATTGTCCCAGAAAATCTTGGTTGCATAGGCAGAATAATTAGAACTATTTTTTGCTCGCAAATAGCCATCTAAATCTAAGCGAGACCCGATTTTCCCATTCACTATAAGCTTCAATTGTAAACTCGGAGAAAAACTCCCTTGTTTTGCTTTCTCCTTAGAGAACATTTAAATGATATTCTTGCCCCAGAAAAAAATCCACAAGTTAATAAAACATTATAAGATTTTGGAGTATTATACTTTTGCAAAGTGCAGAACATTACTGGGCATGGGGATATGAACATTTCCAAAGAGAAAACCAAACGAAACACTTTGCCTCAAAATAGCCAGTAGACTGAACCAAGAGTGTTGTAGGCATTTTTTCTGTTTTACCCAATTGAAGGATGTTGCTGTACTAGATAATTTGGTGGGGGGGGGGAATATTTTTTCAACATTAAAAGAAACCTGCATATATTATGGTATATGATTTCAAATGAACATAACTTCTTAAAATATAAATAGAACATGTAAAAGAAATTTTGCTACAGGGTAGTCTATAGCCCTGGCTCTAGTACATTTACGTCTGCAATGAGGGGTCCACCCAAGTCGAAGTTTCAGTGGATGAACACATTAATTCTCCCCTCTGTTCCTCACTTTGTAAGAATGGGTGCCCGCGTGTGTGCACAGACCGATGTAAAAGAACAGTACAAGGCAGCTGTATTCAAGTTCCAGACGGAGAGCGTGTGGAACTGTCCTGTTCACTTCTGTTGGAATAACGCATTGTTCTATGCTGACGTTAATAAATATTAAGATCTAGTGTAGTAACATTAAATGTAAGCCTCTAAAGTTGTATATTGTTTGACCCTGACTGATCTTAAGTCCAGATAGAGAGTAGACTGTAGGACCTTGAACAAAATATATATGTATATACAGAATTTAAAAGCAATAGTGAACAGAATTTTTTTGTCCATATCAAAAGGACTTTCATGATGTCTCTAAGCATTTGTTGGAACCAGAAGTACAGCATTTCATGGGGTAGTTCTTAAAGCTATAAATTTCTCTGTCATGCTCAAGGCCTGTGGAATTATAGCTATTTCTTTTGCCTGCCCTGGCGTTATGTAAAAGTAAACCCTTTGCCTTGTTTGTCTTTGTTCAGTGTCTCTTTTTATAAAGATGAATGATGACCTTGTGGCTTCTGAACACCAGTGATAGGTTATTTCAAGACTTTTTTCCTCAATAGATCTACCCCTTTAAAAAAGAAAAAAACTTTTAATCTATTTTGGACTTAAGCATTGGCAGGATTACTCTGGCCCTCTTACTTTGGGAATTTCTAAGAGAATAAATATCAGCTTCTTAAGAAAAAGGATTATCTTTTTCGTTTTTTTTTTCCTTTGATTCTTAAAACTTCATCATTCCCCAGGTTTTTGTTTCTATTTGCATCAGAAATCTGTTTTACTCCGTGGCCAGCTGATATTCACTCCATTTGTGCTTTCAGAGTAACTGGCACCTTCAACATCCTTTCACAAGTCAGGACCCTGAGGCACCACAGCCAATAGGGGGCTTTGCAGATTCCGCAACTCAGTTTTTGATAGAATTGAGACCAGGTGCAGTTTCTCTCTCCTACTCTGCTTTCCCCCTTGTTTCGTAACCAACTCTGTCTGAACTTGCTGGCACTTTAAGTGATGGGATTAGAAACTGTGAGTAGAATGACTAGCTGGTGAGACAGGAGTGGCTGTTGTATTTAGCCTTACATCCTTAGGAAGGGCAAGCCAACCTTGTGTTTTTCAATTCTACACTTTCTAATTACTTCTTTTTTTATAGTTTCTATTTCTCTGCTGAGAACTTCTGTCATTCATTGCAAGTATTTTTACCACTATCTCATAGATCACAGTTATAATAGCTACTTAAAAATCTCTGCCTGAAACTGCCGACATCTGGGTCACCTCAGGGTTGCCATATGTTGCTTGTCATTTGCTTTGAGAATTGGTCACCTTTTCCTGGTTCTATGTATGTTTGAGCAATTGGGGGTTGAATCCTGGCCATCGTGAATGTTATGCTATGTAGATTCTTGTTATAATTCTCTGGAAAGTGTTGGCTTTTTTGGTTTGTTTGATTCATCAGGTAATTGACCTAGTTAGGTACAGACGGAAAGTTCTGTTTTAACTTCTGTGGGCGGCGGTTCTAATATCAGCTCGGTTTATTAAACTTATAAAGCTTTGAGTATATCCTATGTGTGTGCCATCCAAAGATCAATTAAAGTTAAGCTGAAGTTTAAATATCAGCTCAGCTCTTAAAGCCTTTGCTGTATTGCTCTGGGTCTGACCCCCCCCCCCCACACACCTGTGTAGGTGCTTCAAAGACCTGCAGCTCCCCTTCCATAGTTCTCTCCCCTCCACACTCTCTGACCCACAAAGAACCCTTCTCCCAGCTCTCAATCCAGAAAGTTAGAAATGTTATCTCTGTGTTAGCAGCCTACAGTTCTGACCCCTCCCCAGCGCTGTGCTTGGGGCCGCCCTCAAGGCAAAACTCAATTGAAAGGGGGAAAGTGTCTGGGGAATTCATTCCTTTGCAGGTAACTTCTTTGAGTTCTAACTCTCCTCTGCACTCTGCCTGCTTTGGCTTATTATCAGAGTCCTCAGGTAGTTGCTTTTTGTCGTTTGTCCAGAGTTTTTAGTTGCAGTCAGTGGGAGGTGGGCTGTGGTAGGCTTGCCCTGTGGAAATGGAGTCCATTGACCTGGGAAAGCACATTTGCAAGGGGCTTGGAGAGTAAAAAAAAAAAAAAGGAGAGAACAGGGTGGAAAATTGGTAGGGAGGCAGAGTGAAGGATGTTTTTTTAAAGGAAAGATTAGTTTGAAGTCCACAGAGCAAAGATCCAGGGAAAAGGTAAAATAATAAGGATGACCTGCCTTAAAGCTGATGCTCTGCTGAAAGGACGCTGACAACTAGGTGCATGCGGGCAGACTGGGGTGTGGCGTGGGGGTGTGTGAAACATGAAGTGACCTGTAAGGGAATGAATTTCTCAAGTCTCTTTTTTTCTCCTTTTCCATAGAATAGACCCCTGAACCACCTGAAGCACTGAGCTGGGAAGGGGGATCCAAGGTGCAGGCTGCAAACACAGATAATAACCCATTTTTCTGAACCGAGGAGCTGGGACAAGGGGACCTTGTGGGTCAGAGAGGATGGAGAGGAGACAGCAATGAAGGGATGCCTGGTTCTGCTTAGGGACCCTCACAGTGCTTGCATGGATCAGACTGCAGAGTCAGGACCTCCAGGGCTCTGTGGGAGGAGGGAGAGGATGCTTCTTTCTCTGAGTTGGAAGAAGGGATATGAGGATGGATGACAAGCCCTAGAACTTTTGGGGTGAAAAGAAATGAAGTTGAATTGGCTGTTATTTTACATCCTGCCAGATCACCTGCCAAGAGAGAGCGGGTAGAGGTGAAGAAGCCCTTTCCTGTGCTAGCTCCGTTTCATCTCTGACTGAGGCAGGTCTTGATTACACCCTTTAAACCACCACTGTTCCCAAGGGAGCTTAATGTCGGGGCTGAACTTTGTCAGGCAAGAACTAGGTCTAAACCTGGGTAACATGTGCATTGCATTTTCTCTTCATTCCTAGCGTTGAAAATGGCTTTGGAAAAAAAGAAGTCATACAATTATAATATGTGGACCACAGAAGAAAGAAGAAAAGTTAGCAATGTTCTGGGAATCATGCCCAGCTCTTTTATGACTCTGAGTAGTAAAGTTACAACATGCCACATGCGAGCTTGTTTGGCAGAGTGTGCGCTGAAGCAATGTTCACTGAAGGCCTCTCACTCATCTATTCCATTTCTTGCCAGCATTATCATTATTAATGAAGAGCGACTGAGCCTCGTGGCAGGTTGGAGTTAGTTCTGATGTAATTGTCCATTATGTCTCTTGTAATCGCTTTCATGCAGTTCAGATTCCTCCCTTCTATTTCCTGAAATCTGACTCCCAACCCTCCAATTCTTGGTGAACCAAAATGCCAACTCACTTTCAATCGGGTTTCTTCTTTCTCTTCTGAGTACTGAACTGTGTGGCTTTCCCACTTGCAGAGAAAAGTCATTTAGAGATTTAACGTTGATTCAATTTCTATTAACCATGGTACGGTATCAACATTTTCCTCCAGGCAAAGGTACAAATGACACATTTTTTCCATGTGTGGTTTGTGCGTGTGTATGTGTTCTAAGACTGTTTTTATTAGAACAAAGCCAGATCTACTTCCTGTGAGAATCAATGTTTTGTTGTTTGAAGATGGGGTATTGTGTTTCTCTGTCGGTCCCCAGGCTGGGGCAGGCACCGGAGGGGTAGGCACTGACTAAGGATTCACCGAGAGTGTCAGTTAAAGTGGTCCAGGATGAGTCTGAGGACAAGGGAAGGAGAAGAATGCCTCAGAGGATGAAAAATGACATGGAAAGGACTATCAACCACCATCTGCCAAGTTGATTAGTTCAAAATTAAAAGTGTGCTGAGCAATGATCTCCTCTTGACTTTGGTGGGGATTTAATATATGCTTCAATTACCCAGGTAATCTTGATGTTTTAAAGTGAGTTCCAATGTCAAACTAAATAGGACACTATTCTCATTAATGAGTTTTTATTTCAAAAGTCAGACTCCCGTGGATGGGCTTATGAGCTCTAGGAAAAAACTAAGCTGTGGACTTCTAGATATTCAAGGCTAAAAAGTTTTTTTTTAATTATCCAGTCCAATTTTATATTATAACCAGAAATTGAAACATAAGAGAGGTTAAGCAGCTCGCTACAGCTCACCCAGCTGGTCACTGAGATAGCCAAAACTCCGACGCACGTGCATTTACTCCAAGTCCTTCCCATTGGGCCGTGAACATTCGTGCTTGTCTTGGCTGCTTTGCTTTGTCTCTTTCAGTCGAGAGTTGAAGGTAGTGGAGTATGAGAGGAAGGGGAGAGTTTACAGAAAGAAGGTCCCGCAAAAGGAATCAGTTTCTCAGAAGAGGATGGCTTAAATATGGTGATGCTAAGATTTTCACTCACTTAGGAAAAACCCTGTGTTAAAGGAAAAACCCTCACTCCTAACAGGGATCCAGGGATTTAGAGACGCCTAAGACCTTCCAATAGTTAGCAGTGAAGCTTCGTAGAGCTCAAAGCAGAAAGTTATTGGTGTCTCCTGCCCGTGCATTCTCTCCCCAATGAGCCAGCACATGAAGCTCATCATCTGATTACAATGGACATGTTGTACTGTTAAGACTGTACATGTTGGACTGTTAAGATTTTGTAGATGCCCTTAGACTTGGGAGAAGAGTCTCTTGAAAACAATCTCCAAATGAATGCTTTATGAAAAACACTGTTCACTTCCAGGCAAGTTAGAAAATGTGGATTTTATTTATGTTTTCAATGGTCACCCTCTCCTACATGCGCAGTTGCTCTTCTCAGCATGCACCTGTCCGATGAAGACACAAACAGGTAAAAACTGTTTCTCAGGTGTTGTTTAGGATGTACAATAGCATTCCCCAGGGTAGTGAAGTCAGAATGGGCAACCAGACATTGTCCAAGTCAGGGTTAAGAAAGCCAGACCCTAGAAATTCAGTTTCAGGGCCCGGAAGCACGGAATTGAATTAGCCTGACCCAAAACACTCATAGCTACCAGCCAGGCTGCTGAGATGAGGCAAATACCCTGATTCAGGCTGCAGACAGTATTTGAGGGGGCATCCTGAGCACTATGCCTCATCTGTCTACCAGACATAGACCAAATGGGCAGTGGTTCTGGCTCAGCCTTACTAAACAAGACCAAGGCTCATCCATTACATGGGCTACCAGCCTAGAACACACTGCTTGTCTCAGCTGGGAATACCCTTCCGTCCATCCCCGATTCCCCAGTAAACTTCTTTTTTAACCAACATACATATCAACTAGCACGAAAAGAATAGAAGGTTTAAAACCAGGAGTCCTGAGGCCCAGTCCCTGTGGGAACAAAACTACACTGGCTGTAGGGCCTTAGGAAGCTCATCTTTAACCTCCTTATGTGTAAGAGTCCACTGCTGCAGGCCCTGCCCATTTAAAATTCTGCGCCTATTACCCCGTCAAGGCTGCACACTGCAGTCATCACCGCTTCCTCCACCTGGACCTGAACACACATGTTGGCCCGGCATGTTTTGTCTTGTTATGGAAGGTATGGTCCAAGGCCACGAGTTAGAGGAAGTCTGTAAGAATGCAACTCTCAGACCCTGCCCCAGACTTAATGAATCAGAATCTTCATTTTAACAAGATCCCCGCGTGGCTGGTTTTAGAAGCATTACTGTGTTGGACTCTCAGAAAACCATCAATTCTGTGCAGGTAAACTCAAACTACAAAATCTGGTTGTTGTTCATTACATATTTACATACAACAGACAAACAAATACATTGTGTGTGTGTGTGTGTGTGTGTGTATCTATATACTTTACATTTTATGTACGTATATGTAAATGCATTCTCTCAATAAGGAGCTAAATCAGATTAGCTCTGTAATGCGTTTCTTGTATCACTCAAAAATAAAATGGAGCACACCCAACTTGTAGCACTATGCCAGGTATTGGTTACGCAATGACAAGCAAAACATCCACACTTTTCTGCCCTCCTAGAATTTACAGTCTGGTAAGTTCTCACACTAATTAGAAAATAGAGATCATATCTTTTACATCTCTGTGTCTTCCCAAGTGTCTAGAAGAATTAGAATAATACCGTAAATGTTCGATAAACTTTACTAAAATTCAAATGATAATAGCATAATGTCAGGAAATTACCTGAATAATATTTTGCAGTTGTTCAAGCTGTTTGGACAAAACCCATCAGGAAGCTGAGAAGAATGTGGTTTACCTTTTAATTTATTCTGTTTCTTCTCATATTATCAAACTTGGAACAGTTTGTCAGGGTTTGTTTATAACATATAACTTTCCAAATGCAATATAACCATATTTCTCATTACACATAAGTAATATTTGGTTAAATATTGCCTAAGCTGTGTCTACACGACAGGGGAAAAAAAGATTTCAGCAGAAAATAAAGCAATATGTTTGGTTGGAACTTGTTCTACTTTTGTTTTTTCCATACTGGTTTCTACCTTTGTTTCAAAATTATTGTGTCTGAGAGAAGATTTCCAGACCAAAACCTTCTGGTTGAGTGGCAGTGAATCAGGACCTCACCCTGTCTTATCTCTAATACTTTCTTTGCAAATTAAACAATTACAAAGATGGAAAGATATTTTGGCTCCATCAGAATGACTTGAAAACACCAGCCTAGGAAAAAAATCGCTGGAAAAGAACAGCATTGGGAAAATCACAGAGCTGGAAGAAGCCTTGGATAAGTCTCTCCCTGTGGGAAGGAGGGAGGGTTGAGGGTTGGCAGCCCGTCCACTCACTTTGCTTGGGGAAAAGGAGACTCAGAGGGGAGAAATTACTTGCCTAAGGTCAATCAAATTGTAGGGAAACAAATGGAAATGCTTTTAGAGGGATGCCTTTGGTTTTCTATAAAACTTTCTGTAGTGAAAACATTGTATGGGTTATCATCGTTTTAACGCAGGTAAATACAACAGCTTGTGGTATTTGCCTGAAAAATTTATTCCTAACTCCTTTCTTCTTCCGTTCCTCACTTTAATGTTACTCTGTTGCCCTTTTTTCCAACTTCCCCTTGTTGATTTTTTGGTCCACTCATTCTATCAGTGACTGAGGAATATGTTGAAGTCTCCAGCTAGGACTGTGGATGTGTCTAATTTTCCTTCCAGTGTTGCCAGTTTCTGCTTCATGTATTTTGAAATCTCTTGCAAGGTGCACACAGACTTAAGGTTGTTCTATCGTCTTGGTGAGTTGCTCCTCCTATCATGTGGATGTGATGATGTGTGCAGTGTCTTCTCTTATCCCTAACAATTTTGTTTTCTCTGACGTCTACTTGCCTGATTATTAAAGTAGCAACTTCACTTGCATGATTGATCTTTTCCTATCCTCTTACCTTTAACCTACCTTTCTCATTGTATTCAAAGTGAGTTTCTTATAGGCAGCCTATAGCTGGGTCATGGATTTTCTTTTTTAATTTAACAATCTCTGTCTTTTAATTGGTGTGCTTAAACTACATTTAAGATACTATTGCTGTATTTGAATTTAGGTGCACATTTCATTTGTTTTATTTTTTATCCCCCTGCTTCCCTATCCCTGTCTTTTTTTAAAATGTGTGTTTAGTATTCCATTTTAATTTTTCTATGTGTATTTGGCTATACCTCTGTGCATAGCTTTTTCTTAGTGGTTTCTATAGAGATCACAATATATATACACAGTTAACGTTTTATAGTCTACTTAGTAGGGTCAGTATTTTACCACTTCAGGTGGAATGTAGAAACCTTAACACTCTGTAGATTCCTCTGCGTTTTCTCATTAATGTTGAAGTTGTCTTACGTATTACAACTGCATATTTTGAAAACTCAATCAGATGCTTATAATTTTTGCTTTCAGTTATTCTACATATTTTAAAGAACTACAGAAGAGTAGTCTACTATACTTACTTATATATCTAACATTTCTGTGGTTCTTCCTTCATTCTTAGTATTACGAGTTTCTATCCGATATCATTTCCCTTCTGTCTGAACTACCTTCTGGAAGTTAGCTTTTGGGTAGGTCTGCTGGTTAAGAATCTCTTAGTTTTCCTTCTGAGAATGCCTTTGGTGTTTGTTCATTCTTCAAGATTATTTTTTACTAAATATAAAATTCTGGATTGGTAGGCCTTTTTTCTTTTGGCACTTAAAAAAAATGTCATGCCACCTCCTGTGGCCTCCATGATTTTTGGTGAGAAATTCAAAGCCATTTAAAAAGTGTCAGGATACTTCCTTCTGCCTTCGTGGTTTGCTACGAGAGATCCACGGTCTTTCGAGACATTACTTCCTCTAATAATGTGTCATTTTCGGTTTGGCTACTTTTAATACTTTGTCTTTATTTTCAGTAGTCTTGGCATGGATTTCTCTGTGAGTTTTCCCTGTACCTGTTTTGAGTTCCTTGAGCTTCTTGAATCTATAGGTTCTTGTCTTTCACAACGTTTAGGAGATCTTCAGAAATTGCCTCTGAAATATTTTTTCTGTACTCCATTTTCTCCTCTCCTTCTGAGACTCCAATAACATAAATATTAGATATTTTGAGATTGCCACATAAGTCCCTAAAACTCTCTCTATATGTTTTTTTCCAATGTATTTTTTTTTACTCAGTTGTTCAGATTGAGTAATTTCTATTGACACATCTTTAATTTATGGACTCTCATTTCCATCTGTTACTGAGCTCATGTAATGAGTTTTTATTTTGGCAATTCTATTGTTAGGTCTAGAATTTTTATTTGGTTATTCTTTATAGTTTCCGTTTCTTTGATGAGAAATCCATCATCCTATCATGCCAGCCATTTCGGGAGGATTTATTCTGACATCTTGAAGCATATATGTGATAGCTGCTTTAGAGTCTTTGTCAAATAATTCCAGCATCTATATCATCTCCGTATTATCATGTACTGATTGCTTTTTTTTCTATGCAAGTTGAGATTTTACTGGTTCTTCATACACTGAGTAATTTGGGGTTTTACCCTGGACATTTTGAATTGTGTTATGAGACTCTGGGTCTTAATTTAAATCTATGGAGAATTTTAAGGTATGGGTTTCACCATCCAAAGGACCTGGTTGGATTCAGGGCACAGTTCCAAACAGGCTTCTATGATTTCGTATCTACTCCAAAGCCTGGTATTGCTGTTTAGATCAGTCCCACAATTTGCACCACCCAGTGGCCACTCTGGGACTTGGCAGTATCTACCCCAAAGTTCAGCTTTCAAAGCTGAAACACCGGTTGGGATAAGATCTATACTTGCACAGTTCATGGGACTAGAAGTCCATAAACACTTTTATGAGGTCACTTCCTCCAACTTATTTCTTCATGTTATCTCTATCATAGAAGCCAGAAAACTGGAGATTTGTTTGTTCAATCTGCCACGTGCTTCCTACTATGTTCCCATGTCAGGGCCAAGAGGGGGAGGACAGAGAGAAAAAATTAGCAGCAGGGCTCTCTTTACCCTCTTGAGACCACAGTTCTTCCCGTTTGAGAGGAGAACCCTTCCACCAGAGTTTTAGATGCCTATTGGCCACCGGGGCCCAGGAACAAGAGAACAGAAAAAAAGTATAAAAACAGGGATTTCCCTCATTCTCTCTGTATATTAGAAAACCCCCTTTTTTCCTCCCTGTTTTGGAACTAGAGAGCTTCTCCTGAAGATCTTTCTCTCTGCGCCAATGGTCATTTCTAGGTTTCAGGAGTGCCTCAAGTCCAGGCCAAAAAAATTAAAAAGTAAATAATAACGTAAACTTATTGATGGTTTAGTGGGCCTGAGAATTCTAGTGTTCCCCAATCTACCTGCCTTTTTGCTTATCACTTTTACTTCTCTGAGCTCCAAATAGCTGCTGCATGCAATCTGTTCAAGTTTCATAACTGAATTCAGTGGGAGAGGTAGGATGGAATGTGCTTCTCCAACTTACTGGGAATCAGAACTCCAGGAGCTTTAAAAATACAAAATAAAATAGTTACCTAAGTGTATGCCTCAAAAATTTTGATTCAATTTATATGGGGTGGGATATGAGCGAAAGTTACTTTATTTGTTTGTTTTTAAGATAGCCCTTGTGATTTGAATATACACAAAATTTGAAAACCTTTGTCATAAACAAAGATATCTAAGGGCAATTTTTATTTTAAAATTCACAGCTACATTTTATTTCTATCTCTGCCAGACACTATAATGGATATTTTAAGGTCTATTTAATGTTATAGAATGTGGTTAGGAGTTTATATTCTGAAATGAGTTGTACCTGGTCTTGAATATCTACTGATACTAATTACTTATGTGATTTTCAACAATTTGATTAACCTCCAAGCCTCAGTTTTGCATCTGGGAATTGGGGATAATAATAAAACCTATGTTGTTGGGAGGATTAAGTGGCATAATGAATGTAAAACACTCAGCATAGTGCCTGGACTATAGCACATATTTAATACATATTAGCTATTAGTACCACTCACATTTTACATGTGAGAAATTCTGAATACAGATTAAATGACTCACCCAAAGTTTCTTTCCAGTGTTTTTAAAATCACATCAACCAGACGCAGAAATATGTGTTGGGGCTCTCCACAGAGATTGAAATGATTCAAGTATAGTGTTGCCTTTTTGAAAAAGAAGTTCGTCCAATTCATCTAAAATGTTATTGGGTGACAATGAAGAAGATGTGGCTTTTTCTAGGAAGCCCAAGTTGTAATAGCATGTAGGCAGTATCACAAGTGGAGAGCGTTGTTTTTCTAAAACCTCCTTTAACGTCTTCCTTTCATGTGCAAATGCTTATGCTTTGCAAGGTGATAGAGGACAAGGAAATCCCAGAATTGTAATTTCCCCTGTTGCCACTTAGAGCCCAGGAACAATGATTTTTTTTTTTTCTGAAACTTCTTAGACAGGCTGCATACACATTAAGAATTGTATTCAGAAGCATCAGGTAAATGATTGCTAGACATATACGCCACATATTTGTATAGTATACAGTAAGATTCAATACTTGTGAGTAATGCAGAGTTGTATTATCTAGTGAATTTTAAATTAACACAGAGCATCTCCCAGGTTTTCTAAATTAAAGACATCAAGTGATATTTTAATTCATTTCTTCTCAAAATGTATGTTGAATTTTAATTTTTCTTTCTAATTCTTCCTTTCTTATAATTCTTAAAACAGAAAAATGTCACTTTCTTCTAGGCAGATGAGGTCCCGGGCCTCTCTTAGGTGATGTTCTATCATTACAATATGATTCCCCGTTTGGGAGTCAGGAGCGGTGACTCGCTCTTACATTTTATCTGCCAGCTTATTAATACAGGGACAGCTCTCTGCAGGTCTTTATTCCATCACATACTATTATTCACTTCAGAAACACAACACATAGACTCGATTTAATGTACCTCTTAAAACCACACTGTTGAAATATTCACAAGCCGTAAACGTTTCCTAGGTCTGTGTGCGGGCGGAGGAAGGCTGAGCGGTGGTAATGAAGTTGGAGGGCCAGGGAAGAGCCGCTCACCGTAGAGGGGAAATGACTCTGTTAATTCTCTGTTAAAGGTCATTATTTTCTCAAACCCAAATTTGACATTCAGAACAAATCTAACTTCTGTCACATCTTTATGGAAAAATAACAAGTTCTTTTCTTCTTGATTTCTTTCTCAGCCTCCTAACAGCATCATTTGCTTCCTTGTCAGCTGTCCCTGGTAACTCAGTTCTGAGGATTCAGCTCTGGTAGACAAGGGTCCCACTTTATCAACTGTGTTTTTCTGAAGTCCTATTACATGGAAACAGGGAGCTGTTGGCCGCATGGCCTAGTTAATCTCCCCCTCGCGTGCAGAAACTAGCATGCGCACAGATAACAATACCTCGTATGGGGGATCACAGCAATGACCCATGACATAGTTGTAGTGAGCCAAAGGTTTTCTTGGAAAAGGTTGAGAGCTTATGAGGCAGGATGGGGAATCCTTGGCTCTGAAGTGCATTTACCATGTGTATACAAAGGGCAGATGGCTTTTAAGACACAAGTTTACATGAGTACTAGATGGTTTTAGAAAAAAATACAAATGCACCAACGTGGGCTTTTCATTTTCGTTTTCTACCAATATAACTTGGCAGTCTAGGGGTAACCGTGTCTGGGAAGGAAAAGACAGAGGTTCGTAACTGATTGAAACCTCATCCCTTGTGGATGTCACTCTGTGGCATTTTGTGCCATTTTTTCTCTTTTTAGCAGACAATATGGAGGAGGTGCAAAACGTTGGATTTGGCTAGATTGTACCTGGTGCTGTGTATTTACCGGTTATCAATGGGATACATCTCTTCTCTGAGCTCCAGTTTCCTCTTCTACAAAAGAGAAGCCAAAACAATAATGATCCACTAACTTATTATGATGATTAAGAGAGATTTCAGTTAAAAATAACTTTGACAGCCATGAAGCTTTACAAAAATACTGATAATAACAATGGTAATAATAATAAACATTTATAATGGTAAACATTTATTGGACACCAGGGACTGTACTGAACACTTTTCATGTGTCTTCCCATTTGATCCTCACAGCAACCAAAGAAAAAGGTAGCAGACATGGAACTCGGCATGAAGAAGGACTCAATAAATATTTTTAAAGGGTTTTCAGAAGAGCCCTGGCTGGTGTGTCTCCGTGGAGCTGAGTGCCTGCCTGCAAATGAAAGGGATGCCGGTTTGATTCCCAGTCAGGGCACATGCCTGGGTTTCAGGCCAGGTCCCCAGTAGGGGGTGTGGGAGAGGCAACCACACATTGATGATTCTCTCCCTCTCTTTCTCTCTCCTTTCTCCTCTCTCTAAAAATAAATAAATAGAATCTTTTTAAAAAAGGATTTTCAGAAGAGAAGACAGGTTAACTGGGTTTAATGATTCACTCTTCTTTCCTTTATTCATCAATGTCCAAATTCACGCACATAGTTCGCAGATAAACACTTCAAGCTCCCTGAAGGAAGAACACATCCAGTTAACCAGGGTGCTTGGTATGAATGAGTACATTCAGAGCAGTAGGTCTCAACAAGGGGTCATTTTGCTACCTGAGGGATATTTGGCGATGTCCAGAGACATTTTTACTTGTCACAACTGGGAGGAGCTACTAGCATTTAGAGGGTACGGGCCAGGGATGCTGTGAAACAGCCTACAGGGCATTCCCTACAAGAGAGAATTACCCAGCCCAAAGTACCAATAGTGCTGGGGCTGAGAGATCTTGATTTAAGTAAATGAATAAAATCGATAAAGAAATGAATGCATGTGCTGAACTAGCTCCTAGATCATCATATTTCATGCAAACTTTATCTAGACATCAGGAGTTTGCAAACTTTTCATCTTTTACAGATTCTGGCCTTTAACATTATTCCTTTATGTTTCTCATTCCTTTGGTGTTTGAGGAGCTTTTTCCTACCAGAGATGACTGTGCTTCATTCCCTTCGATGATATAACAACTAGATAGAAAACCAGAGAGAAATCTGGGGAATATTTTCTCCAAAGAAGATTGTCTTCCCCTGCTACATTCGCAAAAGGGACTTTGCTAATACAATCTCCTTGAATACATCCGTCTGCCAAAATGCAAAGAGGAGCCAACCTGAACAAGTTTGAAACATGATTTGTTCCTGGTACTTTTTTTAAAAAGATTTTATTTATTAATTTTAGAGAGAAGGGAGGGGAGGGAGAAAGAGAGGCAGAAAAACACCAATGTGCAAGAGATACATCGATTGGTTGCCTCTCAACCCCAACTAGAGACCTGGCCCACAATCCAGGCATGTGCCCTGACTGGGAATCGAACCAGCAACCTTTCAGTTTACAGGCAGACATTCAGTCCACTGTGCCACACCAGCCAGGGCATTCCTGGTACCTTTTAACTTTCCTTCTATAGTTTATATTTTACTCCATTTCTGTCCTGCTTTTATTTTATCTTTCCAGATTATTCTTATTTTTGTGAGTGACCTTTAATAATTTCTGGCACAAGGCAGGGAATAAACAAATAAATAGCAAAGAGAAGTATTCTGATGTAACATTTCTCAGACATTTTAATTTTCCCTACCATGTTTCTTGGGCAGGGTTAGGGATTTTTTTTCTGTTAAGAATCACTAACCTAGTGCATAAAACTACAAATAAGAAAGAAACAATCAGCAACTAACTTGTTTGTAGAAAGGGGATGGTGGGAGAGGGTGGGGAGGAAGACCAGGGTGGAAGATAATAGAAGATATTTGATTCACTTTATTATTTTTTAATTTTTATTAAATTTTTAGGACAAGATTGGTTAATAAAATTACATAGGTTTCAAGTGTACAACTCTATAATACATCATTCATGTATGGTAGTGTGTGTTCACCACCCCAAGTCAAGTCTCCTTCCATCACCATTTATCCCCCTTCACCCTCTTTTACCTCCCCCACCGCCCTTTCTCTCAGGTAATCACCATACTGTTGTCTGTGTCTATGAGTTGTTTTGTTTTTGCTTAATCCCTTCACCTTTTTCACCTAGCCCCTCTCATCCCTGATGGCTGCCAGTCTGTTCTCTTTATCTACCGAGTCTGTTTCTATTTTGCTTGTTAGTCTATTTTGTTCATTAGATTCCACATATAAGTGAAATCATCTGGTATTTGTCTTTCTCTGACTGTCTTATTTCACTTAGCATACAGCTCTCCAGGTCCATCCAAGGCGTCCACAAAAGCTAAAAATTTCCTTCTTTTTTATGGCCCAGTAGTATTCCATGTGTAAAGGTACCACACTTTTTTATCCACTCATCTACTGATGGGCACTTGGGCTACTTTCAAAACTTGGTTATTGTAAATAATGCTGCAATGAACATAGAGGTGCATATATTCTTTTGAATTAGTGATTCAGGTTTACTTTCCATTTTTGAGGAAAAGAATACAACTTTAATTAATAAATACAAAAATGTTAACATGCTTCTAGTAGATGTTGTCCAAGGAAATGAGATTATGTACAATAAATAGAGGCTAAAAGAGGAAGAAGAAGGGAAATACAAAGAGAGAATATGTGTGCAGAAAAGAAGAGAAGGCCGGAGGACGGAGGAGGACCAAACTCATCACCCAGTTCCCATTCTCTGCAATGTCCACCCCCTTTTTCTGCTTCCTCACAGCTTCACTTCCTGGTCAGGCAAAACTTTCAGAGAATATCTGTCCATACAGACTTTATGGTGGGACCTAGAAATGTAAAGTGAGAATAATCATTTTTCACCTTTTCAATGTTTATTAACCTTTTATTGCCTGCAGGTAGCAGAAAGGCTTTATTCCTTAAGTATTTGCTAAACAATCCGCTCTGTCTCACTCTCCCCCAAAGCCAACAAAGATGCTCCTTCCCTTTACAGAATGAACTAGGATGACATGGGCTCATCCTCCTACACCTACACTCTTCAAAATAAATAAACACACACACAGAAGCCAACAAAGGGAAATTCAGAAAAATTTGTTGAGGTATAAGCAAAATATTATTATTATTATTATTATTCAATATTATGATTGCTTTTCTGCAATTTCCAGTTCTGCAGGGGAGAAAGGCTGGCAATTTTATACACGCTTCCCTTCACATATACATACACACTCACACATTCCAACAAGGAGCTCGTTGGCCAAGCTGACTGACATTAGAAATAATAGTTTTTTGTTGTTGTTTTTTGTTTTTTAGGTCATGAATGAAGGCATTGGGAAGTTGGTTAACCTGTGCAAACATTTCTGGCAAATTAATTGCTCTGCTGTTTGACTATTGAACATTAAATATTTGATCTCCCATAATTTCAACATTAAAGGGCTTTTCTAATTTGTTGTGTTTACCTCACCAAAGAAAAATGGGTTTGACTAGCCAAAGACACGTTTAGCTCTTTCAAGATTCCAATAATAAACAAATGTAAGATAAGACATAAAGTTACCCTATACTGAGTATACATTTGGCAAAATAATTTTGTGAAGGAACGTTACAGAAATTGGGTGACTCTTTGAGGGAAAAGAATAGTGTATGTCTCTTATAATCATGGTATAGGAAATTTTGAAGTGCTTTGAAAGAATTACTCATTTTCCTATGAAGGTAAGAATGGTTCTATATTTTCTTGTTCTAATTCTCCCTGATAACCTAAGGATGAATAAATATCTCAAGAAATCATGTAGAATTTTATAATCCACAATTATCTAATTTGCAGCTGCAATTACTACGTGTGCCCCTGTCTCTAAAGTGTCCCTGTGTCTTAGAATGGTGGCTAGTCCAAGACTTTGTTGGGAAAGAGTACCCAGGGTCTCAACCCTGGTTCTGGATTATTTCGCACTGCTGATTCAATTTCCCATTAGATGTTCATTATAAATTAATGCTTCGGACAGGGCCCTTCCTTCCAAAAGTATTACCTATGTATGATTACTAACATATTAAAATGTCACTACTGGCAATTCACTCACACATTCCGTTTAATAGTTATTGACTGCCTGCTGGACACACGAGGAGACAAATCACCAATTTTCTCCTCAGAGAGTTTGTGGAATCATTGCCTGAACTATGGCAATACCTGATTTTTAAAGTCCACCGGCAGGCGACATAATGTATGATTCCAACTATATGACATTCTAGAAAAGTCAAAACTATGGAGACAACAAAGAAAAATCAGGTTTTCAGAGGCCCGAGGGGAAGGATGGATGAACGAGTAGAGCATGGAGGACATTTAGTGAAACTACCTGCATTATAATACTGTAGTGGTAGATCCATGTTGTTCTACAGTTGTCCAAACCCATAGAAGCTACAGTGCCAAGAGTGAACCCTAAAGTAAACTATGGACTTTGAGTGGTTTTTTATGTCAGTACAGGTTCATCACTTGTAACGAATGCACCGCTCTGGGGGGGGGATATTAATAATGAGGGAGGATGTGCATGCACAGGAGCAAGGAATATATGGGAAATCTCTGTATCTTCCTCTCAATTTTGCTGTGAATGTAGAAATTGAAAATATAAAGTCTATTTTTAAAAATATCTCTCAGTAAAATGTAATATTTCTTAGGCAGGGCAAAATCTTTTATTGATGAGCTATTTTGAATGCTAAGTACCCATCAGTTTATTCAATGCTTTCCCACTGGCAGTAGCAAAGACCTGGATATTTGAAGGGGCCTTGAATAAAGAAGACTTTGGTGGGGGGCCTTAGAAAGATGATATCTCAGGAGAATGGAGCATTATCCAGAGGAAGAAGGCCCAGGTAGATCATTGCAGGAACAACGCAGAGAGCAGGCAACATTTGTTCGAGAGGCTGGGATAACAAGTTCGGTAAGGACAACATGTGGATTAGAGTTCTGCAGAAGGCAGGTGGCTCAAAAGATAATGTGACTCAAAATGGATCAAAGACCTAAATATAAGAGCTAAAACTATAAATCTCTTACAAGAAAACACAGCAGTAAAATTTTATGACCTTGGATTTGGCAATGGTTTCTTAGATATGACACCAAAAGCACAAGCAAAAACAACAAAAGTAGATAAATTGCATTTTGTTAAAATGAAAAACTTATGTGCATAAAAGAATATCACAGAGAGAGTGAAAAGACAACCCATAGGATGGGAGAAAAATGTAGCAAATCATACATCTAACAAGGGTCCAATATCCAGAATGTATAAGGGACTCTTAGAATGCAACAACAAACTGACCACTCAAAAATGGGCAAAGGACTTGAATAGACATTTCTCCTAAAAAGATAGTATACTAAGGCCAACAAGCACATGAAAAGACGTTCGATGTCGTTAGTCTTTAGGGAAATGCAAAGAAAAACCACAAGAGGTACCACTTCATACCCACTAAGATGGCGATAATGAAAACAAAACAAAATAATAACAAAAAAAACCTGTTGACAAGAATGTGGAGAATTTAGAACACTTACTACATTACTGGTAGGGTTGTAAAAATGGTACAGCTGCTGTGGAAGAAAATTCGGTGCCTCATCAATAAGTTACATAGAACAAACAAAAACCTGTACATGAATGTTCATAGCAGTACTATTCACAATAGCCAAAAAGTGGGAACAAACCAAATGTCCATCAAGTATTGAATTAATAAACTGGTATATCCATACCATGGAATTCTTTCATCCATAACAAGAATGAAGTTCTGACATATGTCACAACATGGAAGAATCTTGAGGACATTAGGATAAGGGCAAAAGCCAGACACAAAGTCCCACATATACATAATTCCATTTATATGAAATATACAGAATAGGCAAAGTCACAGAAACAAAAAGCAGATTAGTTGTTGCCACAGGCTAGAAGCTAGGAGGAAACGGGGAGTGACTGGTTAGTGAGTATTGGTTTGGGGGGCGGGCGATAGAAATATTTGGGAACCTGGCGGTGCTGATGGCTGCACAGCATTGTGAATATACTAAATACCACTGAACGCTACACTTTAAAATGGTTAGAATTTGAGTTTTATGTTATGTTTAAACTTCTGTTTAAACACACGTTTTTTAAGTTAGCTTGTCAGACCGGACTAGAGTCAAGCAATGTCTCCACAAACAAAGTAAATCAATAAATTGTAATAAATTGGTACAGGTGCTGGGAGCTCTCAACTGGAATGTAAACATGATTTTGTCACTACATCACTTTGCACATATAAAGTCTAGGATATGGCATCATACTTGTACATACAGCCTCAACTACAGTGTAATGCTCGTACGACCCTACATGTACAAATGATCTTAAGTGGTGTTTAATAAATTAATGAAAATAGTTCACCAAACATTAAAAAAATACATGTAATTTCATTTACTATTTTGCCTGGTTTTGACTAAGGCTGTGATTGCATTGAGAGATCAGCTTGTAGGCTGTAGAATGGTCTGATTTCTTTTTCAGTTGGGGGACATTCAGGGCCCAAACCGGTCCTTCTTATCAAAAGGCCAAAAGGAAGCCTATCTAAACCACAGAATTCTGTAATAGTATCTGTATCAGAGAAGATTGCACCTGGGAAAAGTTAAAAAAATGTTTCTAGGTTCTCACTATAGGATGCGGAGGAGTCAGGCCCAAACCTAGTTTGGCCTGCTTTCTAAGCCTTTCTGTTCTACAATGCTTCAGTTCAAACTTTTCAGCCAGATGTTCAAAGCTCTTCACAATCCAACATCACCTGTTTAAACACCTATTTTGAAACTTTGTAATGTCAGTTTGCCAATGTAGTCAGGCTGATCTTCCCTTTATCTTCTGAATATGCTTTTTCATTCCTGACTTCAAGCCTTATGTCACTTTCTCTTCCTTACTCCTATCATCTTTCCTACTGTCTCAGCATATAAATACAATACGTAACGATCTTGATCTTTAGAATGCACTTTCAGCCCCATGTCATGTGAAAAATTCTCTAACTACTCCAGCTTCTAATCGACTTTCTTTAAAAAAGAAAAGTAAAACAACATAAAAACCACTTTGAGATTAATTATTTGCGTAACAAATCTGGGCCCTTCACCATGGTTGGACATGATGGTTTGATTTTGTCAATCTCTCACACTTTCTATAGTAGGGCTTCTTGAGTTCAGCACTATTACCATTTACAAACAGGTAAGTTCTTTGTCGTGGGGGCTGTCCTGTGAATTGTAGGATGTTTAGCATCCCTGGCCTCTACTCAGTAGATGCCCGTAGACCTTGTAACAACCAGCAGTCTCCAGACACCGCCGAATGTCTCAAGGAAAGGAGAGCGGAGGCAAAATCACCCTCAGTTGAGAAGTACTCCTGTGGTCCCTCCCTGAACCTCAGGGGCGAGAGAGCTAAAAACTATATTTTTCTGCCTCTCCTGCAGCTTGGATTCAGGACAGGTAATGGGTCTGACAAGTAGGTGAACTTTTACTGAATTGGAAAGGCTACAGTAAGGTAGAGACCATCTTCCTCAACCTTGGCTATTTTCAAATGGCACAAAGGGTTGTGGTGATGTAAATATTTTGGCAGCAGTAGTCCGTGTCCATTTTCCTGAGTGTTGAGCGGTGTGTGTGTGTGTGTGTGTGTGTGTGTGTGTGTAGGAGGAGTGTGCCAGATCCCACTGTTTTGTGAGTGTTGAGAGGCAATTTCCATAATGGCACAATGCTGGCAGCTTCCTGATCCCAGCTTCCTGATTCCTGAATGGCAGTGGTCAACGTGAGTTCTTAAACTCAACAGGTCTGCTGGTGCCTTCAGAGCTGCTAGTTCCCTGCTGGTCAGTTCCGTAATGTAATAGGAGTCAGTCCCGAGGGCAGGTTGAGAGTAAACTCTTGAATCCTTCCACAATTTTTTATGCACCTAGTTCATGTCATCTCCCCCTTTAAAAAAAAAATAAAGTGGTTTTTCTTTTCTGCACTGAACCCGTATAATGCCTTATCTATGATTATTTAACTCTTTCATTAGTATCCTTTTTTTCTGAGTATAGTAGTCCCCTGTTATCTATAGTTTTGCTTTCTGAGCTTTCAGTTACCCCTAGTCAACCGTGGTCCAAATACATTAAATGGAAAATTCCCAAAATAAACAATTCATAAGTTTTAAGTTGCACACTGTTCTGAGCAGCAGGACGGAATCTTGCACCATCTCACTCTGCTCCACCTGGAACTGGAATCACCACCCCTTGGTCCAGTGTCCTCACATCGCATGCGCTCCCGGCCTGTTAGTCACTCAGTAGCCGTCCTAGTGACCAGATTGACTGTGGTGGCGTCACGGTGCTTGTGTTCAAGTGACCCTTAACTTGGTTAAAAATATGCCCAACGGAAACCATAAAGTGTTTGTTTTCTTTAACTGAAAAGGTGAAATTTCTCAACTTAATAAGAAAAATAAATCATACACTGAACTTACTGAGATCTATGGTACGAATGAATCTTTTATCCATGAAATTGCCTAATTTAAAAATTAAAGTTTATCATAGGTATGTATGTATAGGAAAAAACATAGTATTGGGTTGTCTAAAAAGTGTGGTGGTTTTTTTCCCCATAAGATGGCTCTAGTAATGCTTAGTTGTCTTTAACTTCATCCAGAAAAAATTTTGTTAGATTGCATTGTGACAGCCGTCATATCAACATGCATTAAAAAAAAATCAAAATTGGTGAATTTTTGTGTAGCCAATTTAATAGAAGATGGAGGAAAATACACTGTTTTCAGCACATTATGCTTTATTATTTCAGGATAGGTAAAAATGCAATGGGAACACAAGAAAAGAGTTCAGCAGTGTATGGAGAAGGTGCTGTGACTAATCAAACGTATCAAAAATGGTTTGCAAAGTTTCATGCTGAAGATTTATCGCTGGTTGTTGCTCCATGGTCAGGTAGACCAGTTAAAGTTGATAACAATCAAATTGAGACATTAATTGAGAACAATGAATGTTATACTGTGTGTGAGAGAGCCAACATATTCAAAATATCCATATCAATAAAGTTATTGGTGAAAATGAAAAATGTGCCTTTTATTTTACAGGAAAAGCCATATGAACTTTTCTGGCCAACCCCATATATACAGGGTTCAGTATTACCTGAGGTTTTGGGTATCCAGTGGGGTCTTGAAACACAGTCCTCACAGAAAAGGGGGGGACCACTGTAGTTAAGTTCTAATAGGGAAAAATCACATTTATTTCTCTCATCTAATTCCCACAATATCTATCACGTGTTATGCTCCAGGTGGGAACTAGGAAAGCAATTCAATTAATTTGTATTTGGCCTTCACTAAAAATTTATTCCATGAATGAAAACTTGGAAGAAGAAATGGAAAGACAGAGACCCTTAACCCCCTCCAGTTCTCCTCTGCTTCAGTGTGTGATAGAACCTGGACCTGCACATCCCATCCAGGAAAGAGGAATTGCTCCAGTGGGAAACTGCTATGAGACTTTCTTACTATTGGGTTCAATCAAACTCTCTATTCCGGAAAAATGGCCATGTAAAACCTCCAGAACATACTCTCTCCCTAAGATAGCAACCAGGCTTTTGGTTCTAGATAGGCAGTTGCTGATGACTCCCAGGCTTATGTTCCCAGGCCTGACCTCTCCACTGAACTCCAAACTTGTATGTACAAATGCCTATTTGACATTTCCATCTAGACATCTAATATTCATATTAAAAAAACGTAGGTGACACGCACAAAATCGAACTCTTCTTCTAACCCAGTCTGCTTCTTCCACTGTCTTCTACTTCTTATTAAATGCCACGAGTGTCCACTCATGTCAAAAAACCTAGAAATAATGATTTATTTCTTCCTTTCCTTCAACCTCTATTGTCAGACTACCAGCAATCCTGTGTTTTAACTCAAAACTCTGTAACAATCCATCCACTTCAGGCTGCCATCACCTCACATTTCCTCGCTGGTCTCCCTCCTTTCACTCTTTTCCCCACATGTTAAAACGCAACTTGGATCATGTGGGATAAAATCTACACCCCTTAATTGAGTGAACAAAGGCTTCCATGGTGCAGCCGCTGCCTGGCTCTCCATCCCACCCCACTCTCCCCTTATTCTTGATGCTCCAACCCAGGTCCTCTTTCTGTTCCCTGAATTTTCTGAGCTCTTTCCTGCATCAGGGCCTCTGTGCCTGGACACTGGCTCTTTGCATTTCTGTTGTTTTTGTCTTTCAGATCTTAGCTCACAGGTCGGCTTTCATTCCATCTTCACTAAGCCCCACCCTTGAAGCCATTCGCTATCACATCACCCGGTTAACTTCACGTAGCACCCATTGGAATCTAAGCTACCTTGTCTACTTCTCTGTTTTCTCTTTTGTTGCCTGTGTCCCCACGAGAATGTATCCCTCATCGGGGCAGGACGACCTATGTCTCTCACTGTTGCATTTCGGCACCTGAAGCAGGGCTTGGCGCATTGCAGTCCTTCCGGAAATAGTCGTTGAATGAATGAATAGTTAAATACATTCTTCTCCATGTCTTTTTTTAATTGTGGTAAAATATACGTAATATAAAATCTACCATCTTAACCATTTAAAAAATTTCAGTTAGTGACATTATGTCTCACTCACATTCTTGTGCAATAACACCCCATTCTTTTCATTTTGCAAAATGGAAACTCTCTACGCATTAAACAGTAACTCCCCACGCCTCCTTCCCTCCAGCCCCTGGCAACCACCATTCTACTTTCTTTCTCTAGGAACTTCACTTCTCAAGGTACCTCATATAGTCTAGTCAGACAGTATTTTTCCTTTTGTGACTGATGTACTTCACTTGGCACAATGTCCGTAAGGTTCATCCGCTTTGTAGCATGTGTCAGAAATTCATTCTTTTTAAAGCCTGAATAACACCCATGTACGTATATACAACATTTTGTTCATCCATTTATCTGTCTATGAATATTCGGGTTACTTCCTTCCACCTTTTGGCTCCTGTGAATAATATTGCTATGAACATGGGTGGGCAAATATTTCTTTGAGACCCCGCTTTTAATTCTTTTGGGTATATATACTCAGAATAGTGATTGCTGGACTATATTATAATTTTATTTTTAATTATTTGAAGAATCTCCATACCATTTTACATAGTGGCCGCGTCACTTTTACTTTTCCACCAACATTGCACAAAAGATCCAATTTCTCCCCATCTTTACCAACCTTGTGAATATTATTTTTGTTGTCTGGACTTGTGATGTCATATCCAAGAAATCATTGCTAAATCCAATGTCGTGAAGATTTTATCTTAAGTTTTAGCTCTTATGCTTAGTTATTTGATCTGTTCTGAATTAATTTGAGTATATAGTATAAGATAAGGGCCCAACTTCATTCATTATCACGTGTATATCTAATTTTCCCACCACCATTTGTTGAAAAGACTGCCCTTTCTTAACTGAATGGTCTTGCCATCTTGTCAAAAGTATTTGAACATACGTGTAAGAGTTTGTTCTGGGCTCTGTATTCTATTCATTACTGCTCTGTATGTCTGTCTTTATGACAGTACAACAGTATTTTGATTACTGGAGCTTTGTAGTAAGTTTTGGAATCAGGAAGGGTGAGATCGCCAACTTGTTTTTTCAACAGTGTTTTGGATATTTGGTGTACCTTGAAATCCTATATGAATTTTAGGATCAACTTCTATTTCTGAGAAAAAAAACCAACTTCTTTAGGATATTATAGAGATTGCACTGAACCTGTAGCCTATTTTGGGTAGTGTTGACATCTTAACAATATTAAGTCTGCTATGAGTTCTGTGTTATAATATTTTGTTAACATTTTTTTAACCAATATTCGTTAAGGATATTGGTATGTAGTTGTCACTCTCAAACTAAAATTAGTTTAAGAGTGTTCCCTTCTCCTTAATTTTTGGAAGATTTTGAGGAGGTTTGGCATAATTTTTCTTAAAAGTTTGATAGATTTCACCAATGAAGCCATCTGGTCTTAGGCTTCTTCTTATTGGGAGATTTTTGATTACTGATTAAATCTCATTACTAGTTATAGTTCTGTTCAGGTTTTTTATTTCTTCATGAGTCTTGGTTGGTTATGTGTTTCTAGGAATTTGTTCATTTCTTCAAGGTTATGCATTTTCTTGGCATACCATTGGTCACAGTACTCTCTTAGAATATTTTTTATTTCTTTAAAGTCAGTAGCCATGACACCACTTTCATTTTTGACTTTCTTTATTGGCTGTTCTCTGTTTTCTTCTGTTTTTTCCTTAGTCAGTCTTATTAAACATTTGTCAATTTTTGTTTTAGCTCTTACCCATGTTTTTTTTAGACCTGTTGTTGAAAGGAAAGAGGAATGAAAAGAAAAGAAATATCTTCAAGATAATTATATACTTGGCTGTGAAGAAAAGGTGGGACTTGTTGGCTTGAAAGTGTTGGCTTGAAAGTCACTGCTAGGGTATGAAATCAGCACTATTTCTGAAAAAAAAATTTTGGCATTCCTCATCCCAGACACAGTCAAATCTAGAAAAGAGGGGCTATGTTGTGTGCTTAGTACAAAACAGGCAATTTTTAAAAAATAATAAATAACATATTTACATATGTGCTTACTATATACCAGGCACTGTCCTAAGTACTTTACATGTATTAACTCATTTATACCTCATAATAACCCACTGAGTTACATACTATTACTAGTCTTATTTTACAGGTGAGTAAATGGAGGTAGAGCATTTCAGTTATGGCTGGTAAATGCCAGAACTGTGATTCCCACTCAGAGAGTCAGCTTCAGAGATGCTATGCTGCCTCTATTAATAAGTGCATCCTTTTGGTGGTGGTGTTGGTGATGAAACAGACTTGTAAACTGGTCTTTCCTTTAAAGTCTGCCAGTAGATCTGAATGCTTCTTAGAGGCTGCCAGTGAGATGAACTTGAAACACGTCGGCCCAGCCCAGGAAGCTTGTGCTTAGGGCTTCTGAGTCTAGGTCTTCACTAGTCCAGCTGAGCTCTATGCTAGATTCCTTCTCAGTGTCTGGAAATCCAGGTGAATCCCTGTGGTGAACATAGTCACTTGCCAAGGCTTTACTATCACTCTGACTCAACCAGTGTCAGCCTCATTGTCTGCCATGCCAAAGTGAGGCCATATTGGGCACTTGGGCATGTGTGCTTGGTCTTACCTTAGGTACCTACCCTCCTCCCTTCCCCACCCTCTGTGGCATCCATCCCATTTCCAGATCCTCAGTGCTGCCTTCATATTGTTACTTTGGGCTCATCAGATCTCTCACTAAAACCTGACTGCTGCCTCTGCTTAAAGGCTGCTGAAATTTGATAGGGACTGTTTTAAAAGGTCAGTCTTGTTATGTGTGGAAAGCAGCAGTAGCCAAAGCAGAGCAGAGTTGGAGCATCAGGCCCTAGGCAGAAATTTCCCACGGACTGGTGACCAAGAGGGTGTGTGGAAACCTTCCTTGACACTACCCTGATGTAATAATCTGTAAACGCACACACACATGTGCGCAGTAGTCGCAGATTTCTTTTCTCTCCTGCTGGAATATTGAGTCAGGGAAAAATATTCAGAGCTTGAGCTGGGGCGTTGCTAGTGAAGCAGAGATTTCGGGTGAGAAGTAAATGTGCAGAGCAGAGGCAGTGACCTTTCTTATTTGCAGTGTTTTCATTCTGCTGTTTGCACGGCAGGGACCCTGACATCAGAGGCTCTGAGGGCCTAAGGCTGTGTTGGAGAGGAAATAAATGAGACTGCCCTACTTCCAGAGGCTCTAGTAGTGTGTGTGCAGCAGGGAACCTGGGCAGGGCAAGATGAGTGTAGATGAGCGGCCTCTAGTGGCTAAAGGTGGAGCCTGCATCGCCTGCTCTGATAAGACAGAGGAAGGCAGAGGAAGGCAGAGGAAGGCAGAGGGGACCCTGACTCAAAGCACAGGGTCTGTTGAGAAGATCCTGTTTGTCCAGCGCTGTCCTGAGTGTTAGGGAGATTAAAAAATTACAAATAGGCAAACTGACAGAGCTTATCCACCGTTCTGGAGAAATCAGGAGAGCATATGGTTTCTCTATTGACTTGATGTCATAGGAATTTCCGAGAAGGGAGAGAACCACATGGATCAGAGTCATCCGGGAGGCTGAACCTGGAAGGGCAAATGGACTTTAGATGAAGAGGGAGGGCGTTCCGAGATGGCAAACAGCACGAATTAAGCAGGCAGGAAGGAGAATCTTGATGACGTGGAGCAGAGGTCTCTAATGAAAAAATATGACGCCTGCCATGTGTTGGGATGTCTGAAAACAAAGTCGTGTGGTCAGAAACCTAAGAATAGAAGATCGTGCCTTCAAGAGCTCTTTGTAAAGGACCCTCCTCCAATCTTCACTGAGGAAATCCTCCTCACCACCCAGCCTGGGCAGCTCCTGCAGTCAGAAGTGAGCAGAGGAATTGCTCTTTCTGCCTCAGCGTCTGGTGAACTGTGGGCCTATGACAACATGATCAGGAGTTGCAGATTCAAATGCTACTGGGGCCAAGTAGTTAATGCAAATGCATGAAACAGACTGGGTGGAGGATTCTGGCATTTCAGAGATGTCAACTTTAGCTTTAAATTTTGCAGTGACATTTAGCCAGCCTAGAGTCATGAATGTGACTGGAAGTAGTGGGGGCTGTGACAAAAAGGGGAGGGCTTGGACCTGCCGTCAATGGGCCATGTGACGCAGCTCCAGCCTACTGTTATGGTCAGGAGTACAGGTCCACCTGCCAATATTTCAAGCTTGGAAGAGAAGTACATTATCTAAAATATTATGTGACCTCTCTCAATGTTTAAAGGCTGGATCAACTTTTAAAACATTATATGGATCAAACAAAGCATTTAGCCTACAGGTTATCACTTCATGAATTGGGCTGCAGATTAATCAAGTTTTTCTGAAAAGTGTCTTAAGGTGCTGAATTAAACAGACAAATTTCACTCTAATTCTATGACTTGAGAAAAATCTGTTGACTTTGAGGGCTGCTTTAATGTCTCTTTTGTGAGAGAGGGAAGTGTTTTTTTTGTTGTTGTTTTTCTCTAATGGGTGCCTTGAATGGAGCTTCGGCTGAGTTCTGGGATTCCTTTGCTCATCTCTCTCTGCCCCTCATTACCTCTCTGAAGGCCTCTGTTTTTCATCAGTATAATTGGCAATCTAATTAGAGGTCTTTTTAGCTCAAAAATCTATGATTCCTGAGGCAACATCTAGATCTAAAATTCAATGATTCTTATTCCAGCATGAAAGAGGATGTGTTTTCCAGCTGACCTCACCGCACAGAAAGCTCAGGGAGAATGCCATTTTATGTGCCAGGCTCCTGTCATCCTTCATGGGCGGCGGGGTGGTGTAGCAAAGTAATTGTCAGCCTTATCCATCCATTAGAGTGAACTGGAAAGTTTTGCAACAAACCCAATGCTAGGCCTCATTCTGAACTGCCCAAATGAAAAGGGGCTCATCCCAGCACGGGGATGCTTGATTTTAATGTGCAGTCGGGACTGAGATCACTGGTGCAGGCAGAGGGTAAGTTTTCCACGCAGGACAGACCTGGGCAGCAGCAATCCACATGGAGCCTGAGGCAAAAGGAAAAATGTGGCCCCCATCTACACTTATCAAAACACCCTCCCTTCGGTTGGACGATGTGGGAAAAGGTAATAAAATCTCTAACACCAGAAATCATGACTATATATATAAAGTCTGTGTTGATTGGTCTGTTCACGCACTATTGTGAGTATTCATCAATACGGGGGCTGTGCAGGGCCCGGTGCGGGAACACGGGGTGAACAGAGACGGCTGTTCCTGGGGTGCAGTGATGCAGGCTCCTAAGACAAACTGACAGCAGTCTGCCTTTATTTAAAATGAGGACAGTTGGTCCATCATGGATATTTTTGCGTTGGTTTAGACTTTTAATAAGGTCGAGTTTAAATATTATATGTCTTGACTCCTGAGTTTCTGCCAGTCCCTTCAATTTTGCACCCCAGGAGAACACTTTCTTTATCCCATCCTCCTCCCAGTTCTGTACCTGGGTTCAAAGCTTGCCTCTGCTTGGAGCAGTCACTTAATCACTCTAAGCCTCACTTACTCATGGGTAAGATGTGGTTAAGGCCAGCACCTCCTTGTAGCACTGTGAAGTTGAAGTGAGGGGATGTAATGAAGTCCCTAGCTCAAAGTGGCAGGACTCTAATATGTAGTAATATGGGTTGGCCAATATTACCTACAAAGATTACATAATACTACAGTTACCAGGTTTCTAATTTGTCTCCTTATTCCAAGAAAGTTGGCTTACCTGGGATTTGCCAGTTATCCTTATGTACAGATTGGGGTCACTTCAACATTGTAAACTGTCTCCGGCCAAGAAGTCCTAGAGTAGAGGTATTCAAGCTCTTCCATAGAAACTGGGGATCCAAAAATAACCAAATATTATTAATTTTTTATTTTTTAAATTTATTTATTTCTAGAGAGAGGAGAAAGGAGGGAGAAAGAGAGGGAGAGAAACATCAATGTGTGAGAGATACACTAATCGGTTGCCTCTCTCATGCCCCCAAGTAGGGACCTGGCCCGAAACTCTGGCATGTGCCCTGACTGGGAATTGAACCCGCCACCTTTTGGTTTGCAGGCCAGCTCTCAATCCACTGAGCCACACCAGCCAGGGCAATCAGATATTACTTATAGTTGAACAATGACTATAAATTGCTCTGATTGGCATAATTATTTTGATCTATTATATATATTTAGCTCTGTGCAAATTTTATTTTAATCAATTTAAAGCAAGAGTTCCATATTTTAATAAGTTTGAGGGCTACTCTTTTAGATCTTGTTTCTCAAAGTGTAATGTCCATAAAATTCAGGCGGGGGTCTTGTTAAAATTCAGGTTCTGACTCGGCAGGCATGGGTTGGGGCCAGAGGTTTTGTACTGGTAACGTGCCCCCAAGCAGGATTGGCTACATCATTTGTGGGGCTCAGTGCAAATGAAAATACAAGACCCCTTGTTCAAGGTTATTAACAATTCCACGATGGCGACAGCAAAGCATTAAACCAAGTGTAGAGCCCTGCTCAGTTCAGGGCCTTGCCCCGTTCATTCCACAGGCCCCACGTGCAAGAAGCCGCCCTGCTTCTAGGTGGTGCCTCTGCTGCTGGCCCACCTCCATACTTTGAGGAGCAAGGGTCTAATCAGTGGTACCCAACAGAACTTACTGTGATAACAAAAATGTTCGGTACATGTGTTGTTTGATACAGTAGCCACTTAGCCACATGGAGTTACTGAGCGCTTGGAATGTGGCTAGTGTGAGCAAAACTAAAATTTTATTGAATTTTACTTAAATGTAAATAGCCCCATGTGGCTTGTGGCTGCTGCATCGGACAACGAAAGTTGGTTGTCAACTTTCTCCAGCAGGACAGCTTCCTAGTCTAGCACATTGTCAGTCTTCAAGTTGACTACAGAACACTACAGTCAAGGGAAGTCAGACCAGACCTTCTCCTTTATGCTTTAATAGATCTATTGAATCTTTTGTCCCTTCTAATACGACAGATAATGCTATTCCTAATATTCTCATGGAAAAGAACTGGCCAAATCTGGGAAATAATCTTTTTTTTTTTTTACATTAAAAAAAATTCTACTGAATTTACGATGGAAAACGTTGGCAATTCATATGTTAAAATTTTCTTGTCTTCTTTTATAGTCAATGACTGACAGCCTTTAAGTGCTGTCTGTGTCTTTGAAAACTTAAGTGACTGACACTCCTCCAGCAGAACACACTTTCCTGCAGCCTTGAACTGTGACTTTATCTCCCTGATGTGGAGAAGGTTTTGGGTGCCTGACTGCTCCTCTGCTTTTTAACCCTTGATGGTCAGATCTCTTTTTTGTGGTGATTAGACTGAGCCTGTGCAGAGACAGCCTTGTGCTACGAGACCTCACGTGAGTGCCACCAGGCTTGCCATTGGGAAACAGAGAGGCACTTCAATTCTGAAGGATTTAAAAAAAAAATTTGTACTGACTGAAATCCCCAAATTGCTAAATTGCTAATCTTCAGAAAGGTTTTCTGATTTCCAAACTCCATTCAAGACTTTAAACTTTCTTTCTGAAACGGGATTAATCGGGCACTCAGAAAGAGAGAGAGAGAGAAAGAGACAATAAAAATTTAACTTCTTGTCAAAGAAATAGAAGCAGACGATGCTACCGGAAGTCCAGAGACAAGGAAGGAGGGAGGAATGTGAGAAAGGGTTCATTTAAGAATATCAGCCAGAAACCAAGGCTCAGTACAACAGGAATTTATAAGTACAAGGAAAAGCAGCCCTTGGTTTTACTGACTTTTTTCTTTGGATCCGTAGTTAGTTTATGGCTCTTGACATCAAAGCACAAAACACAGGAGAGATTAAACATTCTCCAAATGGGTCAGTGCTTGGCAGCCCTGAAATATGCTCTTTGGAAACCTAACACTTCGGAACAGACCCAGGAATCTATAAGGAGGTAATAAATGATAGAGTGACAGTGGGGGAAATGGTGATATTATTCAAAAGTATTATGTCAAATGGCCAAACATTTGGGGAAAATAAATATTGCTCAATACTTACACTCTACAGCAAAATAAATCCCAGATGGATTAAATATTTATGTGCTAAAAATAAACAAAACCCAAACTATAAAAGTGCTGGTGGAAGAGTGGAATGTCAGGGTCAGGAGTATGTGTGCACTTAATGTGACCACAGTTTACTCTCCTGCTGGTGTGAAGGGTGTCGTGTCTGCAGGTCCACACCAATACCTGGTATTATCCGGTTTCTGGTTTTTGCTATTCTCATAAGGCATAAAGCATAAGTTTGTTTTAAAGATGCATTTCTTGGATTACTAATGAATTTGAACATCTCTTCAAATACTTGTTAGTTTTGCGGGGTTTCCATTTGCATAAGATGCCTACAAAATATCTGCTTGTATTCTTTGCCCAATTTCTATTGGTTCCCTATTTTTGTCTTCTTGATTTGAGCAGGTTTCTGTGTACTTTAGATACTAATCCCTTGTTAGTTTAGGCACCACAAAGACCGTTTTCCTCTTTGTCATCTGTTAACTTCACCTACGCCAGTCTTTGTTGAACAGAAGTCCTTCATTTTGACGCAATGACATCCATCTCACACAGAGGCACAAGTGGATGCAGTGTTGTTTGCAATGGGAAGCTGGAGCAATCCGAGTGTTCACTGCTGGGAGAGTGGATTGGTGACACGTTCAACACATACCAAGGAGGATGGAGCAGGAGTTAGAAACAATGGACCAAATGCACACAGAACATCAGGAATGCACCTTGAAATTGTAGTCCTGAGTGAAGCAAGTGAGAAACAGAATTATATATATTATACATATATATGTGTGTATATATATATATATCAATTAAATCATGTGAACATTATACACTAAGTACTTAGCAAAAACACTCCAATGAACAAGATACATATTAACACATGAGAATGGTTGTATGTGCGATGACTGAAGTAGTCAATGGGGACTAAAGGGAATAAATAAGTAAGAGATGAGCCTAGGAAGGATCAACTACTAATAATGTCTTATGAAATATTGAATAGAATTAACTGAATCAACTGTACCCGAGTATCCCATACTCAGATACAGAAGGAGAAAATACAGGCAAATATTGTCATTTGAAGGTAAGACAAGTCTTTATAAGCATGATGCTAAGGGCAATAACTATAGAGGAGGAGGATGATATAACTAATGACATAAAATATTTTTAAACTATGGTAAAATACACATAATGTAAAAATGATCATCTTAACCATTTTTAAGTGTGCAGTGAAAACCAGCAGGGATTGAGTTGGTGAAAGAAACTGCTAGATCCCCAAGCCATTTCTCTTAAAGAACCCACACATGGACTCATCTACTCAGACTCACTTCCTCTGAGCTTCAGCACTGACATAGTAGCTTGAAAGGCACCAATGTACACAGGGAGAAACTGAAGTGTCTGGTATCAAGGCAAGCAGAGGCCATCATCCCTTTTCTAAACCCTGCCCCCACAGAGCTGGTAAGCTGGTACGATACTGAGACTCCATCAGCCTACCTAACATTATTTGACTTGCCTTGGAGATCTCCAGAGAATCTGCCGCACCCAAATTATAGGCCCACACAAGCTGCTTTTACATATGAATGGCTGGTCTTGGCTCATGCTTCACAACTTCTTAAATCCTATCAAACAAGCAACAGCTGGCCTCAGTGATCCCCAGTTCCAGCAGCAGCCAGCTAACCTAGATTCACAGCTTGGCCTTGCCTGGGAATCTCCAAGCCCAGCACAAGTAGCAGCCATCTCAGATTGCTTTATAGCTCAGGCAAGGTGGACTTGGGCAAAACACAGGTGGGGACAGACCTTAGCCTGTACCACCTGGCAACCCCAGGGCCAGCACACCCACTGGACATCTATGGGCCACACTGGAGCACCACCACCCTGCCCCTGCACAGCTGATCCTGCAAGGAGGGGCAGAGGTTGGTGGTAAGTGGTCACAGCCAATCCTTGCAGCTGACTGCTCTGGGTAAATACCTCCCATTGTTCTGCCAACAGAAACAAAGGCTCAGCTACAAGAGGAGGATGTACTTAGCCCACATGAAGGGCACACCTTGTGTATCCAGTTTGGGTGAAAGAGGAGGCTGAGCCACTGAACCCTACAAGACACCTACTACATTAGGCCCCACTACCAAGACATGGAGTCAAAGCAGCTCTACCTAATACATAGAAACAAACACAGGGAGGCTGCCAAAATGAGGAGACAAAGAAACATGGCCCCAATGAAAGAACAGATCAAAACACCAGAAAAAGAGCTAAACGAAATGGAGGTAAGCAATCTATTAGATGCTGAGTTCACAACACTGGTTATTAGGATGCTCAAGGAACTTAGTGAGGACCTCAGCAGCATAAAAAAGATCCAGTCATAAATAAAGGATTCACTAGTTAAAATAAAGAACAATTTACAGGCAAACAACAGAGTGGATGAAGCCAAGAATCAAATCAATGATATGGAACATAAGGACAACAAGGAAGCACAAAACAACCAGTCAGAACAATAAGAAGAAAAAATAATCCAAAAAAATGAGGATAGTACCAGCAGCCTCTGGGACAATTTCAAGAGGTTCAATATTTACATCATAAGGGAGCCAGAAGGAGAAGAGAAAGAACAAGAAATTATTTCAAAATATGATGAAAGAAAACTTCCCTAATTTGGTGAAGGAAATAGACATGTAAGCCTAGGAAGCACAGAGAGTCCCCAAAAAGATGGATGCATAGAAGCCCACTCCAAGACACATCATAATTAAAATGCCAGAGGTTAAAGATGAAGAGAAATCTTAAAAGCAGCAAGAGAAAAGCAGTTAGTTACCTACAGGGGAGTTCCCATAAGACTGTCAACTGGTTTCTCAAAAGAAACTTTGCAGGCTAGAAGGGATTGGCAAGAAATATTCAAAATCATGAAAAGCAGGAAACTGTAGCCAAGACTGCTCTACTTGGCAAAGATATCATTTAGAATAAAAGGCAGATAAAGAGCTTCCTAGACAAGAAAAAACTAAAGGAGTTCATCTTCACCAAACCATTATTATACGAAATGTTAAAGGGACTTATTTAAGAAAAAGAAGAAGATCAAAACTATGAACAATAAAATGGCAAAAAATACATATTTATCAACAATTGAATCTAAAAAACAAGCTAAGCAAACAAGAAGAATGAAGACAGAATCATAGATACGGAGAGGGTTTTTGTAGTTGCCAGAAGGGAGGGAGGAATGGGGGAATGGGTGAAGGGGTGAGGGGATTAAGAAGTACAAATAGATAGTTACAGAATAGCCATGGGGATGTAAAGTACAGTATAGGAAATGGAGTAGCCAAAGAACTTGTATGCATGACCCATGGACATGGACAATGATGGGGGGAATTGCCTGAGGGAGTGGAGGTTGCTGGGTGGAGGGGAGGCATAGGGGGAAAAGTCAGGACAACTGTAATAGCATTATCAATAAAATATAATTTAAAAATAGAAAAAAATTAAAACCCTGTACCCATTATACAAAAATCCTGTTTGCCCCCTTCTTCCAGCCCTGGCAACCACCATTCAATATTCTGTCTCTACTCTAGATATATCATGTAAGTGGAATTATGCAGTATTTGTCCTTTTGTGACTAACTAATTTCACTTAGCGTGATGTTTTCAAGGTTCATCCATATTGTGGCAAGTGTTAGAATTTCCTTAATTTTCAAGGCTTAATAATATTCCATTTTAGGTATATCTACATTTTGTTTACCCATTCATCTACTGATGGACACAGGCTAGTCCCACATTTTGGCTATTGTGAATAATGCTGCTATTAACATGATTGCACACATATCTTTTCAATTCTTGGGTATATATCAAGAAGTGGGGTTGCTGAATCATATGGCAATCTACTTTTAATTTTTTGAGGGACCACCACACTGTTTTGCATAACACTGCCTCATTTTACATTCCCGCCAGCAGTGCACAAGGATTCCAAATTCTCCACCTCTTTACCAACACTTGTTATTTTCTGTTCTCTCTTTTTTATAATAGCATCCTGATGGGTGTGAGGTACATAAAATATTTTTTAAAAACCATAAGTAAAATATTAACAACATGTGAAAAACTGGGCAAAGATATTATGACTTTTATTTCTAATAAATAAATGACTCAATAATCACTATGAAAAAGATTAAAAGGAATTAAAAATAGACTATGAGCATAAATATCAACTTCTAGTGAAGACTATAAGTACATTAGTTAATAAATATGCATTTGTGGTCATCCTTCTCAGTAATTACAACAATATAAGTAAAAATGGCGTGATACCGTTTAGAGCATGTCAATTGGTCAAGGTGAAAAAAAGAAGGTAACACTCAGTGATGGTGATAATGGGGGAGCAGTTCCTCTCATACAACACTGGTTGAGGAGAAGAGACACTCCAGTTGTCTTTTACTGTCCATTATTGGTAATGGAATCTATTACTTGTTAAGATGATTGCATTGTTGACAGGTTCTAGCTGTGACTTGATTTGGGCTGTTGAGATATGTGAAAGTGTTGGGTAGAGATTCTGGGAAGCTTCCTAAAAGAAAAGAGAAGGGTGTCTGCTTGTTGCTATTTTGCTTCTTCCCAGTGCCTTTATGGAGCATAGTTATGATAGCCGCCACTCCAGCAGCCATCTTGGAGAACAAGGGAACTTTCAGGATGGACGCAGGTAGTGTTGGTGATAGGAAAGAAAGAACCTGAGCATAGTTTGAGTGTCTGCAACTTGGCCTCCTGGCTCCTAATATAGCCACCTACTCCTAATACCAAGGGTCTATATTCAGCCACAAACTGGCAGTGGAAAACTCCTATTATGTGCAAGTGAGCAAGAAGAGTCACATATCTTTGAGGGTTCCCCTGATCCTCATTAGTATCTATCTCCTCTCAAGATGTTTAATGTTTCTTGAAACAAATAGTATGACAAAAATGTATTATTAAAAGTTTATAAATCATAATAAGTAAATAGACATTTATATAATTTAACTTTCCAATGGGGCATTTTATAAGATTTTAGCAAATACACTTTTGAAGTGATTTTGCACTAAGACTTCTGGAACACCTCATGTGACAGGTAGTGCTTCCTTTAGTTTCACTTTTCCTGCACATGTGCGGGTGATGTACTTTCCATTTTATCTCAGTGCCTTTCCGTCCATTTTTAACTGCTCTGTGAAAGCAGAGAGCTGCTAATGTAAATTCACTTCTTGCTCCCAAAGCCATGGTTTTTCCAGAAAGTTAGCAACTAGAAGTAATTGCATCAAAGCAAATGTATGGAGGCAGGTCTTAAAAGTAGACAAGTGGGGTCGTTTGGCTTGGAAAGGAAATTCAGCACAGGATAGCTCTCTATAAACCCTTGAGGGGCTCAAGAAGCAGAGATTACATTAGAGGTGCTTTCTACAGATGAAAGCTGCCATCAGCGAACTGGGCTCCCTTGAGAGGTAGTGAGTCCCCCAACCCTGGAAATGTTTCTCCTGGAGAAGACATCGCTCCAGCAGGCTGCGCTGGGCCAAGGTGTCGTTATGCACTAGAGTATTGTGACTAACTAAACATGCAACTGCCTTATGAAAGGACAAGAAAAAGACCTCCGTGGGAATTGGGTGTCTAAGGAGGAGGATTTGAGGCACATGTTTGGCAGCACGCAGAGAGCGAGGCTGGGATGTGAGCTAAATTTCCCTAATGTCCCAATTTCCAGTTCACCATCAGCCCCAGTTGGTCCATGTTACCCATTGCCTCCCAGTCCCCCTCCACCACCTAAACTGACTTTCCCTCCGCCTACCCAACACCAACCGTGTCCCCACACTTCTCTACCTCCGCGGAACTTTTTCTTAAAACTTTGTCCTGCAGTTCTCTCCCATGGCACTAAATGCAGGTCTGCTTGACACTACTGATAGAGACCACCAGGCTCTACACGCCTGCCCACTCACCACAGAGCAGTGACACATAAAAGTGAAGAGAATGGCCTTTAGAGTTAGATCAAATTAAGGATTCAGATCCTACTATTAACTACCACTGACCAACACTCAACTTTGGTTTTGTCACCTCTCAGTTGGGGAGGACAGTGCAAATGACAGCTCATGCTTGCCCCAGACACAAAGTGCCTCAGATAGATAATCTCTCTGAGAGGTGGGTACACTGCATTCCCTTCACTTACCACTCATAAGATTGCTGGGAGGCATGTGAATGGTCACTCCATGCCTGGCGCACTCTCAGCCCTAAAAAGATGCCACCTGTTGCTATTATTATAAGGCAGGTCATGGAATCAGGTGCTGTTATCACAATGGGAGTCTGAACTCCACTCCTTTCTCCCCACTGATCAGGACAGCCTGCTATGATGTAACGCCGAAGTTGAGACCAACAAGTCTGCAGTAATTGGGCATTTATTCACTCTCACCTTGGACTGTTACCGCGTTGCTCACGTGTCTATGTGTGCCTATGTGTGTCTTGTTTCTGGAGACTGAGAACCATCAGTGACATATTGGGGCACCTCCTCCAGAGAGTGACGAGCACCCCACCCACAGGGTCATGGTGAATGGAGAGTGTGTTGGAAGAGGTGAATCCCAGCTGGGCAATTCCCCTGAGTCAGCCTTGCTCAGGGAGGGAGCTTTCCCAGGTGCCAAACTGAGGCCCCGGAGACAAATAAATGACAGGCTGTGGGTGGGACCTCAGACAGAGAGCTCTGTGGCCTCACAGCCTCCAAGCTTGCCTTGGCAACAGCTCTTTTCCCTGCTCTCTTTTGAAAGGGAATTATGTGACTGCTGGCACTAGGCAATTATCATTTGTGAACACTTTTTTTTTCTTGTGTCATATTGGAGAAAGACACACACAAACCTTGCATAAGAACAGTACATTCAGGAATTACAGGCATGAGCCAATCTAGTTTTAAAAATGATGTTGCCATCTAAATTCTATTAATCCTACAATGCAATCTCCCTTAGACCAAAATGTTGCAATTTCCTTCTCTTTTCACTTTCTTTTTCTCCAATTTAATTTGATTTTTGCTCTCTTTAGAGGATACACAGTAATCAAGTTAGGCCATGATCGTTTCAGTATTGTCCTTAAAGTTCCTTCCCTTTATATTTCAGCCCATTCTCTACTTCTTCCTTAATCCACTTTCTGCCCAGTGAATTTCCCAAGAAGAACTGGACAGAGATAAATCATTTTGCCTGGAAACTTATCAGGTTGAAAAAAATAAACAATCTGCTGCCCTCCAAAACTCAGAAAATCACGTTAGCCTAAAGTACCAAGTCTGTTTATTTTCCTTTATCTGAGAGAGAGATTTCATTATGAAAACTGGGCCTGACCGAATGGCCAACAGAGTCCCTAACACGAAAGGAAGTGCCAGAAATAATAGATGAATGTGTTTGCTATTGAAGTAGTCCAATCTGGATTTCAGAAGGGATTATATTTGGTTTTTTGGAGGGTATGAATCATATAGGTTTTAAATAATAATTCTGCAACTTCAGCTCTTTTGGAGGGCATGCAGAGTTGCTTGCCAACTCCTGAAAGCCCGGAGAGTAATTGATTTAACAAGACTGTAGCAATATTGCTTTTCATGCAGCTTAAGGTGTAAACAAATATTTCCTCTTAACACATTTCTGATGTTTGGTATAATAACAGTCAGCAAATTAGATGGAAACAGACACATCTTTTTAAAAATTCCAGTCTTCTTTCATTCCTTCTCTTTCTATGTCCAAGGAAATGAAGAGTAAATAGAATGAACAAACTAGAATGGGGCAAGTGATGAAAGCTAAGTGGCTTGTTTATTTCTTTGTTATAAATTTTAGTTACATGTTGCCTGGAAAGGGAGGAAAAGGGCTCTCTGCCTACAAGTTCTAGTCAAAAGCACCTTTTTGTTCTTTAGGAAATGTAAATGAAGAAGTAACAGCAACACGATGACATTTCCATCCTGGCAAGGTGACCCCATCCATATATGATTCGTGCAGCTAAGGTGGGTGCCGTGGTCTGGACTCCTTCAAAGAAGCATTTCTGGCAACTGGGGAGCTGCAGTGAAGCTCCACAACAAAAACTCGGACACACTGACTTGTGTGCCAGCTCGCATACTCTGGTCTGCCTTGCTGCCATCCTCTGTCTGGCTTCACGCACAGGCATTCCAGCCCTCTGAGATTCTGCCACCCTGAGACAAGATGGATTTCATGTTGGGGTGACCTTAAGAGACATCATTCAGTTAACAAGCCTGCCAGGTTAAAGACATCCTTAGTTACAGCCCAACTAATGTGGCTTGGAACATTCTCCAACACGGAAGACTGGGCAACTCCTGATGTCTAAAGGTAGAGCCCACATTCCTCCAAAGGAGAATATAAATCAGTTAATCTACAGGGGCAAAAAAGAATGTGTAAAGGTCCCGTAGCACAGTCTTGGTCTCTTTGTCAAACTTAAAATTAGATCGATTCCTGACGGAGAGATTCACGGATCCATCACGACATAAACAAACACGTGGATGTGACTCTGCGTCTATCACCTGTCCATCACGATATAAACATAATTCCAAACAGTGTGGTGTGATAATGCTTACTATGGCTTATTTACATGGCTTCACTTGGTATAATAACACCACGATTGTTTACTGTCCCTTTTTTAAATTAGCAAAATTAAGAGTAGCTCATCCTTTCCAGTGCAGCAGGCAGAAGTCCATTATTAAACCACTGCCAGTGGCGGTGAGCGGGCTGCAGTGAAGACCCTTAAAAATGAAAATTGGCTGGGGGGAGGAGGCTTGTACACTTGGCGAAGCAGACATGAACACAATTACAATTACCTCACACTTTGTAGGCAATTTACCTGCGGACTGATGTCAAGCAGGGAAAATTTCAGCCCGAGGACAATTTAAAGGATCTGATGAGTATTGGAGAACAGAGGAAACAGAAAGAACTGGAATGGGCGTGTTAACGGAACTGTGTCTCGGTCATGCCTCTGCTGTTACTGTGAATACGACAGTGGGGTGAGTATCGCTGAAGCAGATAATTCTCCTTATTCCTAATACCCCACCATTCAACCTGCCAGCCTGTCATTACTCTAAAGTAGAAATGTTTTTCCTCATTTCTGTTTTTAGTTGGCATTTATATCTGAGAACTGAGGTGCTGCCGTAATGTAGCTGTAAAATGTCCTGGGAGGGAGATGTAACAGACCAAGGTCCGTGGCCACAAAGAATACTTGAAGACTTTCAGAATAACTAGAGGCACAGCAGAAAACAGACCTCAAAGCAACTTTATCCAGATGGACGATCTTTATCGGGGGTCAAGGTCATCATGATTGGCTCTCTTTGTTTAATAAGTGTCTGCCTATTTACTTGTTCCAATGGAAGTGATATGCCATTAAAGTTATCTGAAACCCATGTAATACATTTAAAGGGTCCTTGAATCTCATCTTCATTGTTCATCTCTGTGGTCCAGGGAGGGCCTAGGTCAAGGTGCCATCTGCCATTTCTACAAACGAGCAAAAGGACCTGGGATTAGGAGATATGATGTGGTATTTTAGTAGGCACATTTCAGGCCCAGAGCTGAGCCTGCCTCTTTAGTTCCTGGAGTAAGTAGTAGCAGAGTGTGTAGGCTACTCTGCTCCCAGAGTATGCGATGTCACCTCATCCCCACTTCTTTTCTTAAGGGGAGCAGTCATGTAGAGTGAAGGCCCCATTGGGAAAAGAAAATGAAGGTCAAAGAGATAGGGCTGTGGGATCCTCCCTGAGGGTCTCATCAATTCTCTCTCCTTTCTAGGGGGCTGTTTCTGCAGCAGTGGAAGCCGGCTTTCTCCCCGGTTTTCATTCCTTCCAGTCCATTTCCATCCAACTTAATTTACCCACACAGACACACACAGCTGCCTTCATGTCCACGTGGAGAAGAAAGGGAGGAGTGACTAAGGTGACAGAGGAAGCTATGAGTTAGGTTAAGAGGATAGCAAAGGAAGCAGGCGAGGCAGCGGGAGGTTTGGAGTGACGAGTGTGAGAAGTGCTGCCACTGGTGAAGCATGGATGACCTTGCGGGCAAAATCATGTCAAAGGTATTTTATCTGTCGTGTCTGTGGTCACCCCATCCACCCGGTTCTGCTTTTCCACCTCAGTGGGACCTTGTGCATATACAGGAAGTGGGAAGGAGTGGAAGCTGGGTTTTGTGTTGTGGGAAGGGAAATATGAGTGAGAGGAGAGAAACAAAGGGAAGAAGGGTAGGACTACTAATGATTGCCTTGATTCCCCACTTTCTCGACTTTGCCTCTATGTTTACCTTGCACAGTATGTGATTACAAGAGCGAGTACTACAGATCCAGCAGCTGAAGCATAAAAATTGGAATTACTCACCTTTGGAGAAGGACACATTTGTGGTCGGGTAAATGTTCATTCATCAGACACTGCTATGCAGTGAATTTCCAACTGGTTAACTTCCAAATAATAAGACTTGCAATAATGAAGGCCAAAGGGTACTTGAGTTTGGTTCTTATACTAAAAAAGCATCAGAATTTGCACTTATTTTAAACTTGGTAGGAAGCTCTTGATATAAAGAAATAGCAAGTCTTAACCAGTGGGTCTTTATTTGTGTGGAGAAATACCTCAGAATTCAGTGGCAGAAAGTGAAAAGATTATAGCACAAAAAGAAAGAAAAGACATAGTGTTAAACTTTGGCGATGCCTACCCAAGCACCACTTAGAGGAAAAGAAAGCCCCAGGCTGATGGGAGCTACGTCCCCATCTTGGTGAGGGACGCATCAAACGGCTCTGTGCCATTAAATATACTGGTCCAATTCTGACACCATGCTCGCCAATCCCCTTTGATGATAAGGCTTCTGAGAGAGCTTGCCTAAAAGAGGGAGAAGACATTGTTCAGGATAGTGCAAATTTCTAAACTATCCAGAGTCCCAGTTCCCACTATCAATTAATATGCTTACATGTTATGTATTTATTTTAATAGTCTAATTGCAATTCTGCTGTCTTCAGACTGAATCCCAAATGACATTTTACAAAGCTCACTTCCTTCAGAGCCGCAGGGAGTAGTCATTTTCAAGATCAGCAATTGTTTCCAAATGTGAAACTCCCAAAATTGATGGAAATTGGCTTTTACAAGGAAACCAAATTGTATAAGATTAGTCCATCTTGAAGGCACCTGAAATGAGTCATTTCATATGGTGACTCAATTGGTTATGTATAGATTTTGAATTTATATACCACACACTTAACATTCCATTACTAATTTCATCTTGCTCTTCAGCCTGCACTTATGCTGATGACACAAACCATGTGAGCTTGTCATCATTTCTAGGTTAAAGATGCCTCCTTGGGGTAATTATCCAGTCTTTTAGGATTTTCCCCTTTTGGTTGATGGCGCCAGTCTCCAGGTCTTCCCAGAATTTGCAGCGGTGTTGCTTGGCACACTTGTTTTTGGGGGGCATAAGTTGGCACCAGAGCTTATAGCTCTAGGTCTGGACATTGCCTGTGGAATTTAGGTCCCCACCTCCTGTGGCCTCCTCATAACAACCCCAGCCTTCCTCCAGGCAACCAAATCCCTGAGAATATATAGAGCCCCCAAAGAGGCTCTAAGGCCCGGCTGCCAGCCCCTGAGCTGTAGGTCTTGTGCCCCTCTCAGTCATGGTTGGAGAGCTGTGCCACTCAATTCAGCTTTTATTCCAATTCGTGGTCACAGTGATCTTTTACAAACTCAGAGTATTTTTTTATCACTCCTCCCTCCAAAGTATTCAGGGGCTCACCTTTGCCCTTAAGACAAATTTTCTTCACAAGGTCCATGGAGCTTTGTATAAGTTGCTCCTGCCAGCCCCACGCTCATGAGGCCACACCACTGGCCTTTTTTCAGTCTGTACGACCAGCTGTGTTCCTACCCATCACAGGGACTTTGCACACGCTGCTTCCTTTGCTTTGAATGATCTTTTCCCCCTTTTGCCTGATTAACTTTGCTTTGCCTTTCAAATCTCAGTTAACCATTAAGTATTCAAAGGATGAACACTCTGTTAAGGTACTTAGACATATCCTCTGGCTAAGATAAAGGGCCAGAGTCCAAGGCAGAGGAATTCCCAGCAGGTTCTAGTCAGTGGAAGCCCATTCCTGAGTTTGAATGACTGGTGGTTTTGCCAATAATTCATGTGAGAGATTACCTAGCCCTTGTCACAGGGAGTGACTGTAAGGATGGAGAAAAAATGGTAAACCAGAGAGACATTTTGGAAAGAGAAAAGGTATAACATAAAGATCAATTAAATTTGGTCTAGGATGACCCCATCCAGGTTTCTAGCTGGCGCTCTTATGTGGGAAGATGGAGGTTCAGTTGTGCCTAAGGTACCCATGGGAACATCAAGAAGAGACGTCCAGGAAATAGCTGGAGTTATGAATCTGGAGCTTAGGAATGAGCTCTTCCCCCCTTCTCTTCCTCTCTCTCTAAAATCCGTAAAAACATATCCTCAGGTGAGGATTAAAAAATAAGTAAATAAGTTATTGGGCCTGCTGAATGCAAGGACGCAATGTTTCTTCTGAGCCTCAGTTTTTCATCTATAAAAGTACTTTCCACTTACTCCATTTATGTCTCTTTACTCTTGTTTCTTCTGCACACCATTGCCAGACTGAGTTTCCTAATGACAGCCCTAACCTTCAGAGACTGCTCTTCACCGTTGACTGACGTAGAAACTTTCATCCACAGCTGAGACCTGCGGTATAAAATTCCAGCCAATGGTTTGGCCATTTTTTCCTTCCAATCCCCTTACTTCTACTCTGCACTTGAGCCAAAATGAATTGCTTTCTGTTCTCTTATATCTTTACATTATTCTTTCCCCAATCCCAATCTTTTAACATCTTTCTTGTCCCTTAAAACTCATTTCAAATATGATCTCTTTAGTGAAACATTTCCTGAGTCCTCAAATTATATATGATCCTCCCCTCTTTCTACAGGAGCTGAGCCTTGTATGTCGCTTTAATCAGGGCTGGTTTCCTCCTAGAACCCCAGAACCGTGTGTACTTACGTCAGTCCCCATCCCCCAGTTAACTGGGAGCTCTTCAAGGGCAGCAGCATCTCATTATCTCATCTTTGTACTCAGCCCAACCCCCACAGGAGAACACCTTGCTCAAAATGGATACCTGTGGGAAGGAACTGAATCAATATATTTTTCCATTTATTTATAAAGAAGCAAAGGAATGTCAGAAGCTAAGGAAGCAAACTATTAGATAAGAAGGATCAGTGGAGAAGTAATTGTCTTTCTTGGCTTTAGAGGAGAAAGAACATCTTTCCATCCAGTCCGCATACTAACCAGTTACTATCCTATACCACGTACATCCCAGTGAGGTCAAGAAATAGCAGGGATGTAAATTACAGCATAGGGAAGTTGTCAATAATATTGTAATAACTATGTGTAGGTACTTGGGATATTGAGGGGACCACTTTGTAAAGTACATGATTGTCTAACACGATTGTCTAATTATGCTGTATACTTGAAACTAATAAAAAATAATATTGAATGGAAACTGTGATTGAAAAACAAAATATAAAAAAATTAAAAAAACAAATAAAATAGCAAGAGAAAAAATGGGACTTTTGATGTCCTGGTGCCTTGGGAGTGGAGATTGTCCTTTGTTTGCCCCCAACACCATCTCAAAGAGCCTGTGAATGGTGGGGGAAAGGCAGAAAGGGAAGGGTTTGAGAAGCACCTTACCACTAACAAGAAAGCAGAGAGGGGGTGCTGAGTGAAGGAATGGAAAGAGAGAAGGAAAAATGAGTTGCTAAATTGGAGGTAAAAGACCTTCCTATTGGATGAGGCCAGGGCTACTGAGAACCTACCACACAGCTCTGCTCTTATTATAAGGTAGTCTTTGTCCTTGCCTCCTCATCTATGAAGTTCCACAGAGGCACTGAGAGTCCAAAGCACTGGAAGATTCTTGAATTAAAAGGCACTGTGTAAAGGCAAAATATTATCATTAATATTATAAGGAACCTGTCATAGACAGAAACAGACACCACAATGCATATATTTTTAAAAAAAATAAATATCATGCTGTCAAATTGGATAGTGACTGGCTGTTAGATAACTTGGCAACTGCAGCGGAGCAAATGTTCAGGAGAGGTGAGTATTTTTCCACTCTTCCAGAAGGCTGGAAGCATAAACAGCAACAATTTTTTTTGCATCAATCTTTCAGTCGTGTCCATCAAATTAGGCTTTCAAGTTGAATGCTGAATAAAATACCCTAAACACAGAGAGAGCAAGCCCAGACTGAGCATCTTGAAAGTGGTGAGCTGAAAGAGAGCGTGCACATTCCACGTGAATGTTTCAGCAGTGTCAGAAAATGCAGCACATTTTAAAAACCGTCTGTGGATTTCTTCAGTGCATTCCCTCTTAACGGTCTAAAGGGAATTCACGTTTCAACTGTAGGGTGTGAGGTCACAGCAGTTTAGGCAGAGCTGATCATAGCAGAGGAGGGAGTGGGGAACTGGACACCCTGTGCTCCGCGACAAGCTAAGACGCCAACAACAGAGCAAAAGTACACAATAGGTGTGGCCCCCACACAGGCCAGCTCTTCATGCCAACTATGGGCACAAGGTGGAGTGAGATCAGCTGCATTTGTCTGGATTTAGGACCAAGGACATAGTGAGGGAGTAGGAGGGGGTAGCGACAGACTTGCCTGCGAGCAAAGGGATTGGCTAATAATAGTTGTGTTTATACCAGGGAGAATTGAAGCCACAGCAGAAGGGGAAACTAACGACATTAAATTTTAGTAGAGCTAATTTTGGAAGAAAGGGAAAGTGCTGAGGGAAATGAAACAGGATAAAGCTGTTGAAGAGAAAGCCACGAAGGAAATAGAAAGTGTTCAGAGATAAATTAATGCATGACCAAAAATCACTACAAGCTACCTGGTCATAAATATTCCAACAGAGAAAAACAAAAAGCCAAGGTGGATTAAAAGTGAGACTCAATGGTAAGAGAAGTAGAAACGCTGTATAATAAGAGTTTGTGTATGTATACAAAATCAAGGATTGGAGCCCTGGTTAGGTAGCTCAGTTGGTTAGAGTGGGTTCTATCCCTGGTCAAGGAACATGCAAGAGTCAACCAATGAATGCATAAATAAGTGGAACAACAAATTGATGTTTCTGTCTCTATAAAATCAATAAATAAAAAAAAGAAATCAAGGATTGGCTAAAAGACAACTACCAAGTGAAAATAAAATGTGGAGAATTAATTCTTTTACTGGACAAAAACCTCTGTTTACTCCTCTATACATTTTCCCCCAGTTCCCTTTCTGCCATCCTATAAATATTCCTGTTTCTACTTTTCAGTCTGGCATCCACTTCAAGTCTCTTGATTCATCTTGAGTTTACTCCCATATGTTCTTGACTGAAGGTAGAGAGACAGTTTATCTGAGGATGGGGGTCGAGGGGACCCACCTCAGGGAAAACGTGAAGGATATAGGCCATGGCTACTCTGCCTGTTAAGAATGCTTCCCTCAACATGAGAAAAAGGTGAGAGATCAGCTCTGAGGCACATAAGTAAGTCAAGGTGTCAATAACAGACATTTGGCCAGGGTCTCATAAAAACACCGGCACTAAAGAAGGCACAAGTGAGCATCTTTGCCCCATCGTTCCCTTAGCAACACTCCTCTGAACTCAGTGGGAAGAAGACACACATCTGTCTGTATGGCTTTGCTCAAGGGTTAAGGAAGGCACAGGAGACCTACAGCTTTTAAGACTTAACTCCTTAATAAGTAGGTCAAGTGGAAATCTGCAAATTAAAAATGGAAATCAGGAAGGGGCAAAAATCATACTTCATGGCTAAATTACCAGCAAATAACTCCAACTCAGCATGGCAAAAAAGAAAAAAAATGGTAAAAAGAATCATCTGATCTGTGGAAGTCAAATATATTTCCTAACAAGTACCTATACTCTGCAATCCAAAATAGCATGTGTTAATATTTCTCTTTAATAGAGCTTTAGAGTCTCAGTTTGGTGGGTAGCTTTTGTTTGTTGCAAAGACTCTGGAAAATGTTTCTAGACCCTAGGAGTTACTCATTGCAGGCAGACCTCTGTGCCCCATGCACAGGCCCTGCTGGGACCTGGCCGCAGGTTGGGAATCCCTAATTGGATCCACCATCTTTGTGTGAGAAGAAGAGGCTAGGCTTGGCTCCAGTAGTATTTTAGCTCATACACAGTACATTAACAATGGGAAATTAGAGGAGGGTTTGTCCTGGGTTGAATAGATTCCCCGCAAATACATATCCACCCAAAACCTCTAAATGTGACCTTATTTGGAAATACGATTGTGCAGATGTAATTAGTTAAGATTAGTCATACTGAATTGAGTGGGCTGTAAATCCAATGACTGATGTCCTTATAAGACACAGACACACACACACACACACACACAGGAAAGATGGCCCTATGAAGATGGATAAGAGATGGGAGTGATGCAGCTACAAGCTGAGGAATGCCAAGGCTTGCTGGCAGCCATCAGAATCTAAGAAGATTCCTCCCTAGTACTTTCAGAGGGAGTGTGTCCCTGTTGACACTTAGATTTGGGGCTTCTAGCCTCCAGAAATTGAGAGAATAAATTTCTGTTGTTTTAAGTCATCTAAATTGTGGTAAATTTGTTATGACAGCCCTAGGAAACAAGTACAAGAGTGATCACAGGCAGATATCTGGACAAAAGGAGCGAAAGAACATTCAGAGTAACTATAAAAAGCTGACCCAAGGACAATAACAGCACAGCTTTGCAGGACCTTTTAGCATAGAGTAAATAACCATGTAGCCCACATACACAGTGGGGTGGAGGGAATGTCAGAGGACACTTTTTAAATCAAGTCTCAGGACGATTTTGATGTGCATGAAAGTAACACTGAAATTCCCACTGGCCAGATACTGCAAAGGGAACAGCAGGCAGGGGCAGAAAGGAAAGCATCTTTTGTTTCTAAGGAGCAATTTTTTTAGCTGCACTCTGCTGGAGACTACTCCTTCTCACCCAGCAGCACAAGGGAAAGATAAATTGCTCCGCCTAGCAGGTTGCAAGGGAAGACCAGAGGACGTGTTGGAATCAGTACAGTAGGAGTTTCAGGCACTTACAATAAACCTTGAAAATCAGGCTGGGGCTGATGATCAGCGTAGGGCAATTGCTACCTGGGTATTCTTCTCTATGCCCATGGCTAATCCCTTTTCCCATTCCTCAACATGTAGCCCCAATCCAAGAGCTTCCCTGAGGCTCTTGACCTCTTCCTTCTGTTCTCTTCTCTCTTGGCTTCGTACATCCTTGCATTTCCCTACACAGAAAGTTCACTATGCATCCCCTCCACCTCCTGCTGCATTTCCTACAAATATTCATTATACATACGTACTTCCCACTTGACCTGGAAGAATAGGTGTCTTGGTTATGTCCAAAGTCAACACCTCCACTGTTCTTTGCATCTTCTAATCTTCCCAGGGAACTTGCTCCATTAGCTATCTTCTCTTTCACAACCCCAGTCTCTTCTTGTTCTCTTTGATATCAAATATATTCAACCTTTCTCAATTTAGGAAACCTTTCCCTGGCTTTGGTGATAGCTCCCATCACTCTCAGTAATCGTCCTCTGCTACCCCTCTTGAAGCTTCTAGGAAAAATGGGCTACATTCAACAGGATCATTTTTGCACCAAACTGCTGCAAATCTGGCTTTTGGCCCCACCATTACACTGAAACCATCTGGGCCAAGATCACTGCTGAATTAGATGGGCAATTTGTAGTTTTATCTTAGTTGATATCTCTGTGGTATTTGGCAATGCCCTCCTTGAAATTCTATTCTTCGTGACTTAGTGACATTACTCTCTTGTTTTTCTCCTGCTACTCTAGAAACCCAATTTTTATCCCCTTCCCTTGATCTCCTTTCATTTTGGAATTAACCCAGGTTCTTCCAATAGCCCCAGCCCCCACCAAATTTTGTGCTTTTTTTTTTTTTTTTTTTTTATTCTGAGAGGAGAACGCTTGGGAACACTCTGCCCAAAGAATACCATCCACACCCATATCTTAATATATACATGCCGATGAATCCCAAATGCATATCTAAAGCTTGAATCTTCCTCGTTACATTTATATCCCACAGGCCCTCCCAATTCAACGTGTTCAAAGTTAAACTAATCATCTTGTTCTAATTACTCCTCCAACCTCCCAGCTCCTCAGTCAAAAACCCTGTTTCCTTCTCAGCTTCTTTCATTTACTACTGATAGTTCAACTCATGTTTCTTGACGTCCCAAGTATCTAGGTGCTTGGTCCTGAGATTGCAGAGAAAAATGAGGTCTCATAGAACAGTAGGAGAGAAAGACAGCCAAAATATGTGTTATATTGAGTTGGCCAAAAAGTTGATTTGTTTTTTTCCATAAGATGCTTCTAGTAGTGCTTAGTTGTCTTTAACATCATTCAAAACAATTTTGTTAGATTGTATTGTAACAGCTGTCCTATCAGCATGCATTTTAAAAAACTAACAAAATTGGTGAATTTTTGTGTAGCCATTTTAATACTGAAGATGGAAGAAAATATGGAACATTTTTGGCATATTATACTTTATTATTTCAAGAAAGGTAAAAATGCAACTGAAATGCAAAAAAAATTGTGCAGTGAATAGAGAAGGTGCTGTGACTGATCATGTCAAAAGTGGTGTGCAAAGTTTCGTGCTGGAGATTTCTCGCTGGAGTATGCTACACAGTTGGGGAAACCAGTTGACGTTGATGGTGATCAAATGCAGACATTAATGGAGAACAATCAATGTTATGCCATGCAGGAGATAGCTGACATACTCAAAATATCCAAATCAATAAAGTTACTGGTGAAAATGAAAAATGTGTCTTTTAGTTTATGGGAAAAAAAACCACATGAACTTTTGGGCCAACTTAGTTGTTTAACAGGGGAAGTAAAACTAGAAGAATATACAAGAAATAGAGGCAACATGAAAGCGATGGTTATCTGGATCAGAGTAGGAGGGAGATTAGGTCAGCAGTACCAGGAAATGCTCCTAAAGACTGGTGAGTTAGTCTCTTTCCGTAGAGAGTAGATGGTCTGTCTCAGTTAATGCCCACCGCCACCAATCCACCACCTGAGCCTGACTCCCAGGAAGTTTCCTAGAGTCATTTTCCATATCTGATCCATTCCTACCAGTTCTGCATGCAAAATCTCTTAAAACTTATCTATTGGACAATTCATTTTAACTCCTAGTTGACTTACCTCCCATTTCATCCCAAATTCTACCTCTCCACAAGAGCAAGGATTTCATTCAATTTGTTCACTTCTCTATTATGCATAATTAGATCAATTTCTGCACATAGAAATAAACAAATCTTGAATGCAAGGATGCTCCAAAGTGATGTTCCTAAAACCTACATCTTATCATGCTACTTTCCTCTTCCCGAAACTTCAGGGCTCCTCATTGCAATTAAAGTAAAATTAAAAATTGGCTTGGCAAACAAAGCCTTTTACATTTTGGTCTCTGAAGATTTTACCAGCAGATACATCACTCTTTCAAGCTTTTGTGTCTTTTTTTTTTTAAGATTTTATTTGTTTATTTTAAACATAGGGGAAGAGAGGGAGAAAGAGAGGGAAAGAAGCATCAATGTGTGGTTGCCTCTTGCGTGCCCTGCACCGGGGAGCCAGCCCGAGACCCAGGCATATGCCCTGACTGGGAATAAAACCAGCAACCCTTCAGTTCACAGGCTGGCACTCAATCCACTGGCCCACACCAGCCAGGACATCCATTTTCTCTGTTTTTGATAGCACTGTTCCCTCCTCTGAAATACATTCACCTTGCTGCTCCTCAAGATGGGCTTCTACTCACATTTTAAGATTCAGTTTAGGCATCTTCTTTTTTGTCCCATTCATCCTCTCTCACCGAACAAGGCCATGACTTGTCCTTGACCCTTGTGTTCTTAGTCTGTTATAATATATATCACTAATTATCTCTTTCACATATTTACATATCTACTTCAATAAAATTGGGGCTCCTTGAAGACAGGATCTGGGAGTCAGAACAAAAAAATGAACCTAATTAGCATGTGATGGTATCACTTGGGTCAAAGAGAAAACCACAAGTATGAAGAAAATACAGGCTGATTTGAGATGTTCCTTCTACTATATACATATTGCTGTCTCCCTGGGTGAAAATATATTACGTTTATGTAAGAAGGCAATCAAGTGTGTAATATATTTAGAAAGATTTCTATCAAAATGGTTCAGATTTTTAAAAATATTTTAGAGCTTACAGAAGATAAGCTTTAATTATCCAAAGACTCATTGGTATGGAACATCACATTGCCTTATGAAACTAAATAAATGGACATAGACAAAGGTCACATAACATGCAGCAACACCTTCAGAGCAAAGGCAAGATGACAGAGTCCACTGGTATCATCTATACCTTTGGGCCCCAAAGGAAAAACTAGAAAGACCAAGGATAAAAGCCATCAAACTGGGAGACCACAAAACATTCGGCAGGCGGAGGCAAGCAGGACAAGGTGCTGTGGCAGGGCGCAAGTTTAGAGGCCTGAAAGGGAACTTTCTTCTTCTAGACATAAAGGGAGGCTGCTGCTTATAGTGTTTTCAAAATCATGATATTTAGAATGCCTTTGACTCCCTTGATTTGCAAAGCATGATTATGAATATTTACTCATCGATCGACCTGCAAAGCCCTCTTTAGAATTCAGCAGTGCTGGATCCCAATTAAAGAGGAGCAAACATGCCTGGAGAAACCACGGACAATCCTGCGGTTGGGTTGGAATCCTCAGGAGCAGGGAGGTCAGTCACTGCAGATGCAACTTGGTCAGGTCTTAGCCTTGGGCCAGTGTGTTCCAAATTATGGAAACTTCATGAGATGAATTTCATTGGTAAAGGACAGATTTTTTTTCCAGTTTTACTAAGAATGGATGATTTTAATTATAACAGTTTATCGTAATGTGCCTTTGGACAATTTATAAACATAGCATCTTAGTCATGATTTTATAATGCTTAATATGAGTAAAATCATTTAAAAGTAAGTCTATTCGAAGAAAAAATAATGATAGCACGGATATCATGTGCGTATGGAAAAAGCCACCATATTGATATATGAATGAAGTTTTGGGAAACACTGAGTGAGAACAATGCTCACTGTTATTGCTTCAAATTTGTGCCTGGTTAATCCTCAGGTGTATAACTAAATGATTATAGATTTGTAGAAAGTTTTTATCTCTGATGTGGAGTTAAAGGGAAAGAGACAGAAAAGTGTGGGGTGATGTGAGGAAAAAAAAGAAGCAAGTAGGGAAAGCCCTACAAGCAAGTTCTAAAAACCAGTGGAACTAGCAGAAATGTCCTTTGAATGCAGTGTACAAATCAGTCCTCATGAAGATGCAGGCCCATTTTATTTAGAATTTGGCTCTCTTGAATGTCCTGGAGAGACAGACATCTCATTTTCTAGAGGGGCCCGAAGAAATAGCAGTCCCTCAGCATCCTTCTTGCCCATGTCTCGTACAAAGAGCATGCAACAGCAGCTCAACCAAACAACACTGAGCATTCAGAGCCCAGCTCTCTCAGTAGAGCCAGAGCTCCTAGGGGTGCTGACCAAAATTAAATAAATTCAATCATTCATTAATTTTTAAAAAATAAAAAAAATTTAAAGGGTTTTTGAAGTCCCTTCACTTAAAACTTGTTTTCCCACCCCCCAAATTACCTCTTCTAATTGCATGCTTGTAGTTGATAGGAATTTAACAGATGAAACCAGACTGAGAAATAAAGAGGTGACCCATAGGCATGTCATGGAGGTTCTGCAAAGATCACTGAAGCAGGAGCCAGTAACCAGATCTGCCAGAATAAAGGCCTATGACATCACAGCTCAGCCACTAAGGGGTGATCGGTGGTCTCCACAAAAGAGTCTAACCTCTGGCCCTTGGATATCTCTCAGCTTCGTCTCTGATCACTCCAGTTCAAATAGTCTCAGCCCGGTTGGTACTTCTTTATTTTTTAAGACTCAGTTCAACCTCACTGCTTTCAGGAGTTTCCTGGTTCCTGTGTTCTGAGTCAGGTCCACTACTCTGTGCCCCTGTAGTGTCCCCTCCTTCAGATCCTTCAATATTTATTGAGTACATACTATGTACCAATGACTTTTCTAAACACTAGAGCTGTAACAGTGGCACCCTGTTTTCATGAAGTATACATGGGGAGAGGTGAGCATGGGGACCAAAACATAGCCATTCCCCCCAAAAACCCACCCCTAATCACAAACAATCTACTTTTTGACAATAAAAGTTCTGTGATGGCACAAAAAGGGTCATGTGTAGAGAATTGAGGAGAGTTCTTCACTGTAGATCAGTATGACGCAAAAGAGCTGGAAATGGGAGGAGCTGGTAGTCATTGGTAACAGCACGTGAAAAGGTTTAAGACAAGGAAGAGCTTTGGGGAGTTTCAGGAACAGAAACAAGGCCAATGGGGCTCTAGCAGAATGAGTAAAGAGGGGACAAGATGAGGTCGAAATGTTACGTAGGGGTCAGTAACCGCGGGGCTTTTTAGGCCATGGTGATGCAAATGGATTTATTCTATGAGCCATCAAAAGCCACCTACATAAGTGGTTTTTGACCAGCGTGAGGGATCTGGATCTTATCAGAATCCCCCAAGGAGCTAAACGTTAAGACTCACTTATTTACCAGATATTCTGATTCTTCACGTCTGGGAAAGCCTGGGCATCACATTTAGTGAACCATTGACCAAAATGCTCTGCAGACATATCAAAACTGACGTGTTGAAAACCTAACTCCTCATCTTCCCCTCACTCACCCTTCATGTGCCTACCCCTCTCCAAACTGGCTCTTCATGTAACCCATTGCTAGCATCAGCAGTTAAGTCATTTAAGCTGGAAATCAGTCATTCTTAATTCCTCCTTCACTTTCAGCACTAAATTTTATCAAACTGAGTCTTGTCCATTTTATCATCAAAATATCTCTTAAAACAGTTCCTTCTCTCCTCCCCACTGCCAACTAGTATTTTGCCATGTATAATGTGCACCCGCGTTTTTGTGTGCGTTATATATGGGATTATTATACCCATTATTATATCCATGGTGTGTAACCATTATGCCCATGTATAATGCACATCCTTATTTTTCCTTCAAAAATCTGGTCAAAAAAGTGCGCATTATACACAGCAAAATACGGTACATTAGTTCAGACTCCTACCATCTCTCATCTGATATTTATAATAGTCTCCTAAACTTGCCTATGGTCTGCACGTGCAAAGCATCTTCCATACTGCAGTCAGTGTCCTCTTTCTAAAATAGAGGACATCAGCACAGTGGTAAATCTCTGTCTAAAAGGGACCATACCGACATTTCCCTTCCAGATATTGCTGACTTTCTTACCCGTTAAATATCACTGAAAACTCTGTGTGCTTACAAATAAATCTCAAGTTTACTACGACGTATCAGACCCTTTTGGATTCAGTTTATGTCCCTCACCCCTCTCTAACATTCTGTTTTCTACAATTCTTTTTTTTTTAATTTCAGAGAGAGAGAGCGAGGTAGAGAAACATTAGTGTGAGAGAAACATTGATTGGTAGCCTCCTGAGCTCCCCGCAACTGAGGATAAAACCCGCATTCCTTAGGTTTATGGGACGGTGCTCCAACCAACTGAGCCACACAGGCCAGGGCTGCTATAATTACTTCTTGCACCTAGAACATTCCCTGCCTTTTCATGCCTTTCTGTCTTCTCACAAGCTCTTTGCTCCGTCTAGAACACTCTTCTTCCCAAGCAAACCGCACGTGTTTTTAAAGTTACAGCTCAAATGAATCCTCCTCTCTAAGTGTAGGCACTCTGTTCTCCGTGCCCCGACATACAGCACTTAGCACTTTAAGTTTTCAGGACTTCTCATTTCAGTTATAAATATTTGAACCCCTGTGAGCTTCTCAGCAGCAGAGTCTGGATCTTATTTATCTCTTGATTTCTAGCACCTAGTATAGCATCTGGCACAAAATGCTCAAAAATATATTTGTTGAGAGAATAAACAAATGAATTACCTTTGCCCTCCACCCATTTGCTGTGTATTTTTATATCCAACCTCCTTCTTTGTAACCACACAAGAAAGAAAAAAAACACATGAGGTCAAAAATTTCAAGCTAGTTCTGTTTAATAGCCCCCATGGATTCTTCCTCAGACACAACTTTCAATAATGTAAGGTGATGCTAAACTGGAATTATCTTGGCACGGTAACTGCATCTGAGATTTAACAGAGTTTAGGCCAAAAGATTTCATTTTTCAAGTGGTTTGCCAAAATGGCTAAAACAGAAACGAGTGGGCACTGCTTTAAATATAGTTTGCTTCCTCTTCTGTTCAGGGAGTTACTGGCCCACTTTGAAACTGGTGAAACCTCTCCAGGGGAGAAAAGCAATGATCATTCCTTTTAGTTTAATTACAGGTAGGACAGCCACTCAGAGACACTGGAGTGTTTGAACTATTTGTCCTGGCACTTTTATTTGGGCTTACCTGATATAGTGCTCTGCTAAGAACTTGCTAATGAAAAAGTAGTGCTATTAACATTTGGCTGTGCTTAGAAGTCTAGGCAAAAAGGTCAGCAAGATCTGCAAAGAAGATGTCCATATATCTCCCGTAGCAGAAGTTCACCCATTGCAATCACAAAGAAGAACACAGAAAGCAAAGGCAGGTGTAGGGCTGAGCTGGGAAGCATTAGATGCATAATTACATTGAGACACAACTGGAGCCCAGGGAAAAGGGGCTGCCATTGCACAGAGAAGGCCCCTGGTTGCCTCACTTGGATTGTTCAACTTTCTTTTTTTTTTTTTTATTCCCACAAACAGTGCACTGGGGTTCCCTTTTCTCCACACCCTCGCCAGCACTTGTTGTTTGTTGATTTTTAAAAAATTTTATTGTTATTCAATTACAGTTGTATGCCTTTTCTCCCCATCCCTCCACCCCACCCCAGCTGAACCCACCTCCCTCCCCCACCTCCACCCTCCCCCTTGATTTTGTCCATGTGTCCTTTATAGTAGTTCCTGTAATCCCCTCTTCCCACTGTCCCCACCCCACTCCCCCCTGGCTATTGTTAGATTGTTCTTAACTTCAATGTCTCTGGTTATATTTTGTTTGCTTTTTTCTTCTATTGACTATAACTTCCATCTTTGCCTGGACAATAGAAGGAGTTTCATTGAGCTGTGCCATCATTCTATAAAAAGCGTGTTGCCCAACTTCAGGGTGAACCCAATCCCACACTGGCAGGTGTTCATTTCCTCATCTATAAAATAGGAGAATTTGAATCTAGGAGAGTATGAATCTTTGAGTTCAGAGGAACTGAAGCTTGCTGACGAAGGAGTATGGTCCACATCAGGGAAGGCTGCACAGAAGCTATGGGCTGTGAGTAGTACCTGAAAAAATGCCCAGGATTTACAGGTTAGGAGAGGAGGAGAGTGCAGTCCCGAGAGTGATGTAGAAAAGGGGAAGCATGTCCCAAAGACAGTTAACCAATTTGGTAGGAGAGCTAACTCCCACCATATCTGTCATTTAAAATTTTTATCTACTAATGTTAATCAGGTTTCTCCCATAAGCTGATAACTGCACTAGGAACCTAGGGAGGTAGTAAAAAAAAAAAAAAAAAAGACATAACCTATGTCTTCCAATAACTCACACTCAAGTGGAGGAATCAGACTTGTAAACACGTCCAGAGCAATGTGATCAATGCTAATGGTAAGAAGTATAAGCAAATGAGGAGTCACAGAAACCTTCATGGTGGTAACGTTTGGATTAGGTCTTGAAGAGAAGCAGGAGCTTGCTGACTAAGGCAGAGAGGAGAGCTTCAGCAAAGAGAACAGGGTCTCTCGAAACCTAGTACTCTGTTATTGCTCAACAGGAACCTCCAAGTTCTCCCAGTTTCCTTGATGCTTCTCAGATACGCCAGACTCACTTTCAGGCTACTCCTTCCACTCATCACCTATTGTGTGTGCCAAGCCTGGGACGCCTTTCCTAAATGCCAAGGTCTGGGACCTCCTTAAAGCATTGCATGCGGCCTTCCCAACTATAGTTATTTGGAGAAATGATACTAATACTGACACGTCCGAGGATGAGGCCAGACAGTATACAGCGACGTGAGGGCTAGTATAGACCCGCATGAAAGAACGGCTCACTGAGGCCTTTCTACTCCATTCCCAAAACATCACAGGAAAAGGTAGTGCCCAGTTAACAAATGGCTGCCACCATTCCAGCCCACAGTGTTCTGTTCCTGCTTTGAAATTCTAAAGCACTCTGAGTTTGTGCCGCCAAATTACATATGTAGATGTACCATGTTAGAAATAAGTTCATTGTCTTTATTGTTTGTGTGTCACTAACTAGACAACAGTTGTATAGTTAGTTGTGTGTGACATACTGGACAATAAACTTCTTCATGACAGGAACCGTCTCTCCTATTTCTCTACAAATAGCATGACCCTACGCCTTGGGGACCCAGTAGCATCCCAGTTACACCAATCACATGATTACCTTTCGTAGAAGCCCCAATAACCAGCCCTGCACTAGAAATGTTCATTCACTGAATTGCAGGCACATAGAAATTATTTGATTAATTGATTTTTTCCAAATTTTCACCAACCACCTGTTCCTAAAGACAATGTCTTAGAGAATTGCCTAGTCTGTGACAGCAGCTGTAAAATAACCACTAGATCCAATTTCACTATTTTATGCAAATGTTCTTAAAACTATGTCTCTAGCTTTAACATGTCATGTGATCTTCCGGCCTCCCAAGATCCTCTAACCACAGGCACTTAACTTCCATATGTTCAGAATTTATTCTCACCACTCCGCCCTGACACATGTTTTCTCCTTCCCTTCCTATCTCAGTGAATAGCATCTTTTCTGTTGCTCAACCCAAAACAAAACAAAAACAACAAAAAACCCAGCTGTGTGAGACATCTTTCACATCTATCTAGAGTAACCATAAAATTAAATATATACACTGTTGCACTCCTCAGAGAGGACAGAGGTGCTAAAAGATCTTACTGGGGCACTCCTAGGACTGTTCTGGACAAACCAGGTCCTTCTTACTTTCTCTCACGGCTTTCTTTCCTTGATGATTAATCAGTCGCCACATCCTATTAGTTCTACCTCTTAAATATCCCTCAAACCCTGTTGCCTCTATTGGAGAATGCTATCATGTCTTGCTTAGATTTTTGTGATGGCTTCCAGATACATTTCCCTGCTCACAGTGTTGCAAATTTCCTATCTATTTTTCACACATCAGAGAGATCCTTCTAAAACACACATTTAATCATCTTATCCCATGCCTAAAAACACTGCGGTGGTCTGGCATTTTTTAAAGCAAAAGCTTAAGTCCCTCCATCTGGCCCCCACTTACCTCTCCAACATCATCTCACATTACCCGTGTCTCTTACTGCCCTTGCAATTTATGCTGTAGCCAGACTGCCCAGCCTTAGGTTCCCTGCCAACGCTGTGCTGTCACACGCAGCCTTCGCACACGCTCTGCCCAGCACCCGAAACCCTTTTTTCCCTCACATCTTTCACGTGGTGAACTCTTCTTCACCCTTCAGCACCCCTTCAGTTTCACCCCCAAGGCTCACAACTAACTCTCCCTTGGCAACTGGGATGACCTAGCTAAAACACAGATACAACCATGCCACTTATTTGATTAAATAATTCAGTGTTTCTGTCTCCTAGAGCATAAAATCCAAGCTCCTTAGTAAATCTCTGCAAACATTGGTCTACTCCGTTTTTATTCTTACCACTTTTGTGCCTAGAAAGTCCCTCCATATTTTTGTAGGGTGCTGGGTTTGAATCTTGGTTCTAACACTTATTAGCTGGGTGATCTTGGGCAAATTTTTAACCCATCCTCAGTTCAATAAGGATAATCATAGCATCTGTCTCAGAAAGTTTTTTGTGAAGATGACATGAATGAGTATTTAAAATAGTGCACATCGTAAATTTCCAGTGGATATTAGCCATCATCATTTGTATCCTTATAGTAACTGATGTTCTAGACATTATCTCCTTCAAGAAATTTTTTTGTCCTTTAGATTTTATTCATTACTTCAATAACATTTTAAAATCCTTACAGTCTTCCAGATACTTTAAGAAATAAAGATAATTTTTTTTAATTAAAAAATAGTATTTTTAAAAACCCTACGGCATTCCAGAGACACTAAGAAATAAAGATGAATAAGGTACTCCCCGATTTCAAGACTATCATAATCTATTCTCCTCTCATGCCACTAGTGCTAAACAAATCATAATGTCCCGGTGTCATCTGTTCATATGTCACCGTCTCTGTGAGACTGTAGAGTCCTTAGAGGCAGAAATGGATGTGCTCACTATTGACCCCCAGCGCTAGTATATTGCTTAGCACACTGTAGGTTCTCAATTAATGTTTGTTGGGCTGAATGAAAACCACATTTAATCACTCTAGTCTTACACAACTCTTGGCAAATAGTCTGCGAGCAAGTTTTTAATTCATAAAAACCAGTTCGTACCGGTTCTAAATCTTCCTTCCTTGTCTCTGCTGTGCTGAAGAAAATAAAAGTGCTACTGTACTGTTTTTTATTTCTGATGATTTCAGGAGTCTGCAAACTTCAGAGACACAATATGCTGCAACATATTATAAGTTATGGATAGAAGCGAAACATTTATTTTGGCTAACTTCTCTTACTAAGCTCCATGAAGAATCACACGTACTTCTCTGGAGCATCAATGATAATCCTGTGCTGTGGGCAGATTTCAGCATCCATCATCCAAGATCCGAGCCATCTGTCCACCTCCCCATCCGTCCATCATCCATCCAGTGAGTCATTCAGCAATTAATACCAATTAAGCTTAAACTCTAGGACCAGAACGGAGTCAAGACACTGAAGTCTTGTTGGTTTCAGCATTTCTTAAGAATTTTCAGCATTAACAGGAACAGAGCAGACAATATGGATTTCCAATTCCTCCTTAACACATTTATTATTGGCATTTTTTCTAACATAAGCACTTGTATGAGAGTTTATGATAAATATGCCACATTTTTGGAAATGTTTCCTTTTTAAGAAAGCAAACTATTTTTTTCTGGTTGCTTTGAGGCAGCAAACATGAGTGAGCTGAAAGTCCTGAGAATTTCTTTTTAGTACTGAAAAACTTTCCTGTGACACTTCCAGGTGTACAGCATAGTGGTTAGACTTTACACAGTGTTCCCTCCGATATTCAAATACCTGCCTGGCCCCATACGTGGTTACTACAACATTATTGCCTATGTCCCTATGCTGTACTCTGCATCCCGTGACTGTTCTGTCACTGCCGATCTGTACTTCTTAATCCCTTCGCCTTTTTCGCCCGTCCCTCTCCCCCTCTCCCCTCTGGCAACCACCAGCCTTTCTCTTTATCTATCAGTCAGTTTCTATTTTGTTCGCTGTGTTGTTCTTTAGATGCCACATCTACGTGATGTCATATGGTACTTGCCTTTCTCTGTCCGAAAGTCCCGAAAATTTAAAAGAGCCGTAACCTCAAGGCCTAATGAACAAATGGAGAGAGATCCTGTGGTTTTAAGTTAAAGTGAATTCCTCAGCGTTCACTTGGCCCACTGTGCTCATGGCCACTGCCACGTGTGCTCGTCACATTAATAAATCCAGTCCCTCAAACCAAACTTGGTTGACTTGGAATAATCGCAAAGCATATCAGTCACAGTCAACTGGAAAATGCTTACCATGAGCACTCTCCGTGGTTGCACACTATCTTAAGCATCGAATCAAGATACACTTTCCTCTAAGAATACTCCACCAGAACAATTGTACCTCCATACTCCAGGGTTCGGCACTGTCTAAAAAGTCTCATCTCTTTTGAATCAAGAAAGAAAAATTTTCTTGCCTGGACATGTCATTTCCTGCGTGTAGAGCTCCACCTGCTGAACAAGGCCTGGACAGCACACCCCCTAAAGGGAGGAAATCGCAAGGTTTGTTTTGCATTAAACCTGAAATGACAAGGAAACAATCACATGTAGGGCTGCCCAAAAGTCCATTTAGATTTTTTCCATAAAATAAAAGATACATTTTTCATTTTCACAAATACCTTTATTGATTTGGGTTTGTTGAGTATGTCAGCTATTTCCTTCGTGGTAACGTTGACTGTTCTCAGTTAATGTCTCTGTTTCATCGCTATCACTTCAGCGGGTCTACCTGACCGTGGAGCGTCGTCCAGCGAGAAATCTCCAGCACAGAACTTCACAAACCACTTTTGACACGTTCGATCAGTCACAGCACCTTCTCCATATGCCACACAAATCATTTATTTTACATTTCAGTTGCATTTTTACCTTTCTTAAAAGAATAACACATAATATGCTTAAAATGTTGCATATTTTCTTCTATCCTCTATTAAAATGGCTACACAAAAATTCACCGATTTTGATGTTTTTTTGAATGCATGCTGATATGACAGGTATGACAACACAATGCAACAAAATTGTTTCAAATGAAGTTAAAGACAACTAAGCACTACTAGAGCCATCTTACAGAAAAAAACAAAAGAACTTTTGGGCCAACTCAATAGTTAGTCTTGCAAGAGCTCCATTTCAGAAGCCAGGACCACGCCAACCTTCAGCCAAGCTTGGTTAACTTCATTAAGCATCAACAAGCAAAGGTTGTGTTATTACTTTGCATTGTTTATTCCTATGGGGATGATTAGAAAGTTGGAGAGATTTAGGGCAATTCCCATACTTACTTACCTTTCTTCTGCTGTACATAGGGACCTTCAACTCCTAACCCTGTATTTAGCAAAGACAAATATATCCAACTGTGAATAACTGATGATAAGATCCCAGAAGTGCTTGCTTTCTCTCTCTCCTCCAAAACAACTGTCACATTTTCCAGGTGTTTCCCTCGAGAATGGGCCACACTTCACAGAGTATGTTGCCTACCTGCTCTTCCAAAAGCAGCAACCCACGAGCTCAGCAACAATATCTGAAGTTGTCTTCCTTAGGGTCCTGTTATAGCATGTGTCTCTCATCTTGAAAGCTGAAGAAACTGGCAAGTAGGACCTTCTCCCAGGGAGACTTTTTGCCAAAGAACAACTTTCAAACCTTTTGTCCTCTCTCATTGTCTGAAAGATTCTAATTCCTCAGCAGTAATTATTCATTGTTCCCTAGGATTCCCTAAAGCTTTCTTTTTTATTTTTCATTTTTTTTACTGCTGTTCAGTTACCGTCATCCCACCTTTTTCCTCATTGCTCTCCTCTGCTCCTCCCACAGTCAATCCCCGCCCCTCATTGTCCATGCCCAGGAGTCCTCTATTTGTGTTCCTTTGCTCGCCCCTTCCCTTTCTTTCCCCCATTACCTCCTCTCCCCTCCCCTCTGGTCACTGTCAGTTTGTTCTTTATTTCCAAGTCTCTGATTCTATTTTGCTCATTTGTTTGTTTTGTTGACTAGGGTCCACTTATAGGTGAGATTATATGGTATTTGTCTTTCAGTGCCTGACTTATTTCATTTAGCATAATGTTCTCCAGCTCCATCCATGCTGTTCCGAAGGGTAGGAGTTCCTTCTTTCTTTCTGCTGTGTAGTATTCCATTGTGTAAATGTACCAGGGTTTTCTGATGCACTCGTTTACTGATGGGCACTTAGGTTATTTCCAGCACTTGGCTATTGTAAATAATGCTGCTATGAATATTGGGGCACATAGGTTCTCTTGAACTGCTGATTCAGGATTCTTAAAGTATAGTCCCAGCAGTGGGATCGCTGTATTGAAAGGATTTTAGTTTTTTGAGGAAATTCCATACAGTTTTCCACAGTGCTTGCACCAGTCTGCATTCCCTCAAATAGTGCACTAGGGTTCCCTTTTCTCTGCATCCTCACCAGCACTTGTTAAAGCTTTCTAGTTTTCTAAAGAGTGTAAACGTGTCTTTTATCTTATCTGTGGATTTGGCTCCCTCATTGTGAGTTCTATTCTGATTCTGCTGGTGACTAACTTATTCAAGAATCATCTAATGGAATCATCATCTCAATAGTTGGATGCCTCCTGTCCTCTCCTGTCGCCCAGAAGCAGGTCTCTTCCTGGAGCCAATCATCTACAAGGGGACAGACTCCTGGTCAGGGGCTGGAGGACACCTCTGAGACACCATGCAAATCAGGCCAGCCCTTCCAAGTGCTGAAATGAACCTGCGGGAGCCTTGCAGGCTAAGGTATATTTTGGGACATGAGCATTGACATTTAAAGTGACATCCCCTGTTACACACTGGTTAGTCTCTCTCTCTCTCACACACACACATACACACATTGAGACACTTAGATGCAGTCTATTTCTCTTTGTATCTGATTCTCTGCCTTTTTCTATGACTTTCCACTCTCTTTTTCTGTGTTTCTCTCTGTGACCCTCTCTTTGTGTCTCTCTTTATCCATCTATTTCTCCCATGTTACTTTCTCCAGTGTATCCTCTTCATGAAAACAAACAAAAATCTTATTGTCAAATGGCCATATGACTAATTGGCCACATGAGCCGGTGTGACTTACTACTTTCTCGGGTTATTCTTCTAGTACTATAAAGAACTGAGATAGTAAGGGTTTTCTAGGGAAAAAGAAATTGATGTTACTGTGTTCTCCAAATTTAGATGCTTAAGAGTGGTCTAGCAGTCTGCCAAAAGATATGCATAAAGAAGAAGCATGTCTCTGGGAATGTGGAGTTCCCTGTCTTCTAACCATTCCGAGGCAATAATCAGGAATTTGACAACTTCACAGGAAGTGATATGGAGGGGAGGCCCAAGTCATATGTCATCAGGATTCAGATGAAGGCTATTCTGATCATTTTAGATGAGTGCTATAAGAATGTTTCAAACCAGCCTTCTACAAGTTTCTGATGTGTAGAACTAAAAGCAAACACTTATATCCACCCCTCCCCCACAATCCTATCCAGTAGCAGCCACATCAACACCGGTGGACATTCTGAGTGGGGTCTTAACCCACCCTCACGGGAGGAGGAAAGTGGAGCGTCAGAAAGAAGCAGCAGGGAAGGTCGTCAGAGTAGACAATGACACTGTAGGAAAGCACTTTTTAAAACTTGAGATAAATATATTCCAGGTTGGGAAATGGGCCATTAGAATAAATGAAAATTAACTAAAGTTACTCATTCCTAAAGAGTGGATACAAAGAGAGTGTTTTCACATACATAATTGGCATAGATTCTACACTGAGAATACCCACCCAGTGCTGGTAAAGGTATGATGGAAAAGGGTGCAAAGGTTTTGGAAATCAGTCTGATGGAATGTCATCCACTGACATAAGAATACATAATTCTGGGTAGAATGCTAAGAAAATATTCTGAAATAGATAAAAATTAATGCAGAGAGATGATCATTACAACACTATTCACCACTGTATGCAGAATGAAAAGCTAGAAACCACTTGAATGTTCACTTTTTGGGAAATACTTGAATAAAAGTAGTTTGCAGAAAAATTTAAATATAGAGAAATGCTTATAATAAAATGTTAAGAGAAAAAGAGCAAGCTATGACATAATCTAAACTGTAATGACACCAGTAAGAAAAACGGAATGTGGAAAAATAAGCAATTTTTCCTTCTGACTTTTTAAGGCCTGACAAAATCTCTGCAGTGTAAGTATTGCTTTAATAATCAGGGAAAACGGCATTGTCTTGGCCGCAATCTGAGAGATAACAGCGTTTTAATACTTTAATTGAGGTCTCAGAATTTAAACTCTTCTCACCGGGTCACAATGCCTGGTTAACTCAAATGTTCATTTGTAGCATTAAAATAATCCTCTTAGTTCATCATAATGCATTCTATGCTCATCCAAAGAAAACTGGATGTAGACTTAAAGACAGAAATGTACACAGTCATATAAATCTTATGACTTAGGAATTGGTTGTTCTCACCAACCAATTCTTTGAAGCATGGCTCCCTTCAAATTTATATAAAAGAAATTACATAAATGTTTCCTTAGACTCTTAGGGAAGAATCTCTGACTCTTAGACTCTCTGATAACTTTCTATATTTAATCCTTTCTTGAATTAATGTAACCACAGTCCTGATTACCTGCCCACACACGAGACTTTCAGGAATCTTTGGGAGCAGCCTCCCAAATCCCCCAGGGTTTCCCGTAGTTACAAAATTCAGAGGGTTTATCTAAACTGCATTTTGCTTGAAAATATAGTGTTACGAGTTTGCCTATAAAAGTTTTCTGGTAAGATTTTAGTAACCATATTTTGGTGAAAAAAATGGAAGAATGTGATTGAATTATGTTCTGAGATGTCTGTCTCGGAAACCTCTTGCTTAGAAACCTCTTCCGCAGATGCGAGGGCTGGCTCCGGGGTGCCATGGAACTGTCAAAGTCGTCTATTTCCATCTAAATTTAGAAGGCTTTCACAGAAACTGTTGCTCTGATAATTCAACCTTGCTTTTGAGTTGTATATTCTGGGTACTTATATTTGTCAGCTATATGTACTGGGGATATTTCTTTTACAAGGACTTTAAAAAAAAATTGGAGTCCAATTTGTTCATTTTTTGTTAATTTTAGTGTTTTTATATCCATTCTAAGAAATATTTGCCTACCCAAGATCACAAAGATACTCTTCTTTGCTTTCTTATAGAATCTGTATAGTGTTTGCTTTTACGTATAGGTCTATAATCCATCTAAAATTAACATTTGTGATGTATAAGGGAGGGTTCAAAGTCGATTTTTCCCATGCATGCGTTCAGTTGTTCCAGAACTATTTTGTTAATAAAAACTTTACTTTCCGCTCATTTATTGATGGGCACTTAGGCGACAGTGACCAGAGGGAAAGAAGAGGAAGGGGTAAGTCTGGGAACATGAATAGAGAACTCATGGGCAAGGACGATGGGTGGGGACTGACTGTGGTGGGTGGGGCAGGGAAGAGCAAGGGGGAAAATGGTGGGAAAATTGTAATTGAACAATAATAAAAAACAATAAGAATTAAAATAAAAAACTTTACTTTCCTTATGGAATTTTCTTGACACATTTGTTGAAAATCAATCGACTGTACATCTGTGGGTTTATGACTGGACTCTATTGTATTCTACTGATCTATTTGATTAGGTACTGTAGGCCTTTGAACTTGGCTCTTTCTTTCTTATTTTTCTTCCTTCCTTCCTTCACTTTTCGCTTTCTTTTTTTCATTCTTTTTTCAAGAGTTGTGTTGGCTATTCTAGGTCCTATGCATTTCCAGATAAATTTTAGAATGAGCTCTTTAGTTTCTATAAGATGCCTGTTAGCATTTCGACAGAGAACACATTGAATATACAGATAAATATGAGGACAGTTGACATGTAAAGAGTATTGAATTTTTTACCCATGAATATGGCATATCGTCCCATTTCTTTTGGGTCTTCTTAAATTTCTCAGACAGGTATTATAGTTCTCAGCATGGAGTTCTTGTATGTCTTTCATTAAATCAATTCCTTAGTGTTTTATGGTTTTTAAATTCATTTTTTAAAGGATTTAAATTTTTTTAATTCTCCTTTACTTTTAGTTTATAAAAATGCTTTAGTTCGCTTTTAGATTTATGCATTTAATGGGATATGCAGTGACGTTGCTAAATTTACTTATTTTAGTTTTTGTTTTGTAGAATTCTTAGCATTTTCCATATAAGTCATCATGTTACTTCAAGTGCAGACCATTTTACTCACTTCCAATCTGTACGCCTTCTTTCTTACAGCTTTCAGGTGAGATAGTCACACAAGACACTGCAAACATTTGTGTGTGTGTGTGTGTGCGTGATCTGATGTTCAGACACACCCCAAACCCTCGCCACACTCAAGGTCAGGAACAGACCCTTCCCATTCACTGCAGTCAATTTCCTCATGCTTTTATATACCCCCTCCTCCCTGTCCCTTCTAAAGGTCTTTTATTTATTTTACTAATTTTATTGCCTTGGCTGAAGCTCCAAATTACATGTCAGTAATAAAAGAGAGAATATCATTGCAGATCCTAGAGATATTAAAAGATAAAGAGAATATATGAATACCAATATTTAACCACTTAGTTAAAGTGGACAAATTCCTTGATAAATACAAGTTACTAAAACTAAGACCAAAAGAAATGGAAAATCTGAATTATTCTGTATCTATTAAAGAAATTGAATACTTTTAAAAAATATGCTCACACACACACACACACAGAGAAACCCCAAACGAAAACCCTCTAGGCCCAAATGGTTTCACTATTGACTGGCACCAATACTGAAGGAAGACATAGCGATACTACACACTTTCAGAAACAGAGAAGAAACACTTCCCAACTGGAGCTCTAGCTACCTTGCACTGGGAAGAATGGGTACTGCCCTCCAGGCAGAAGATAGATAAAGATGCACATCTTACCCAGGGCAGTTCCTGGTTCCTTTCTTTCAACAATCGAATGCCCTCCTGTTTCGGCTCATCTAGGTTGCTTTCCACCGACTCCAGATAGTGCTTTTCTCTGTTTTGTTGTGTGTAGTTGTTGTCAGTTCAAGATGAGCTACTCTACTGTCATGCAAATGAAAACTCCTATTTGTATTTATAGTTATCTAAAAAGTTTGAGAAAGACATACTTTACTAATATTTAAGATAATGATGGAGGCTCTGTACTTGCTTGAACCATATGTCGGGCAGTCACATGTCACACATGGAGAAGAAGACAGATATCCTGAGGGGAAAGAAGGCACAGATAGGATTCGAGTGATGACCACTCCCATTTGTCCCAGATTATGATGAAAGGCATTTATCTGGGGCCATAAGGGATTTAAGATTTACAGATTTTATTACCAGTTTTGACTAATGAGTCTTTGCAATATTAAAATTTTATTTTTAGAGATAGGGGAAGAGAGAGAGAGAGAGAGAGGGAGAGAAACATGGCGTTTTGCACAACCTCAACCAGGGACCTGGCCTGCAATCCAGGCACATGCCCTGACTGGGAATTGAACCAGCAACCTTTTGGTTTGCACGCCAGCATTCACTCCACTGAGCCACACCAGCCAGGGTGAGTCTTTGCAATTTGGACCAGCCCTTTAAATGAATTTTTGCAAGGAAACCAAGGATTAAACATAAAGATATAAAAATAATCCAACACAATATCTCCTACTTCTAAAACCAGAACTAGCTCTTTGAGAGACATCTTGGGCAATAAAAATGATGATCCAGTCTGATGATAAGTCACTTGGGGAGTGTGACTAAGAAAGAAAGCAGCAGGACAATCTGGAGCTTTATGGAGTATCAACTATTACAGATTGAGAGGAAGAAATAAAAGACCATGAGTGTGTGACCCAGAACCCGGACGGCAGGGACAGAGAAGGCCAGAGAGTGGTACATCAATCCCATAGGAGATATTTTGTCTTATTTTTAAAGAAGGTGGGAAGATGATAATGTTCTGAAAGTAGCAATGGAAGAGGTTTAAACTAGAATAGTTACTTTCATTTTATTTTTCTGGCTATTTTAGGCAAAAGAACGTTTTGATTTAACTGATCAATATAATTTACTCACTAATCAAATTACTTTGGATATTTAATAAAGGAAATGTATAACTTAACAAATTTTAAAGCTAGAATTTTTATTAATTTAAATCATAAAAGCATTTTAAAATATTTGTTCCTTCCATTTTAAACCATGCTCCCCCTCTACCACATCCCACCCCTACTCTCTCTCACCTCCTGTTCTCAGCTACACTTACGAAAATATTTGTCCTGTTCTCAGCCACACCCCATTCTCTTAACTCCCATTCAGTTTTGGAACCACTGTGGTTTGGTTTCTGACCTCCTAGGCTTCTGAAATTCTCAATGGTCTTGTTGTTGTGGTGGGGAGAGAGAGACCTAAGTCTAGAGGCTCCCTCCCCTCCCTCGGTTCTTGTCTCCCATGAAAGAAAATAATTCAAGCGAAAGACAAACACATACAGCGCAAAGGAAGTAGCAAGTTTACGAAACATACACAAACACTAAGCTGCAAGCAGGCACCTGCTAGTCTAAATGTCCTGTGTACACAGGAAATAAAGTTGTTAGTAAGTTTGTTAGTCAGTTTGATACACTTGAACCAAGGCTACAAGTGGATGCTTAGCTAACCTAAGTACACCAAAAACTGGGTGTCAGGGGTTACATACCCTAGTCAGGTTTTAGCACCCCTCCTGCCTCTTCTAAATCTTGGGAATAATGCACAGCTACAAAGGCTTTCTTTCTCACTTAGTAAAGGCTCTTTGTCTTAGTGAAATTGTTACAGAGGCCCACTTTCCCAGCATAGGCCCCCCCTCTTCCTCCTGTGCAATTCCCTGCTTGTGGTGTTCAGGATACCCAGCAATCTTAGTAACATTGTTACAGAGGCTCCTTTTCCCAGTGCAGGCCCAAGAACCCTCCCCTTTCTCTTGTGCTATTTTTGCTTGTGATGCTGGAGGCACCTGGCAATCTTATCAAACCGACTGCTGAGTTAATTGGTGAGACGTGTTTTCCTTTTGCTTCTGGCCTCCTGTATTACGTTCTTTGTTAGATTGTAATGACAAAGGCCTTGCCTTTGTTTCTCCTCTAGCCACTCATTTCTAGCTACTGCCTAACATTTTCTCCCTCTAGTAATAGTAACCTATATCGTTGGGGACTTTGGGCAAAGACTACTCTGGCAGCTTCTTGCTGAAAGGGGGCGCTGTTGTGGTTTGGGTTCCTATACTTGCTGGCTGTTGGCTGGATAAGGTCTCTGCCAGTGTTGTCTTTCTAGGGGCCTGCAGCAAGGGGTTGAAGGTCATTGTCTGGTTAGAATCCACAAAGAGTCATTATCTTGACCTGGAATTGCTGTGTCTCAGAGACGACAATTTTGACTAGAAGGTCAGTGGCGTGGAGGACCTGGGACTTTATTTAATAAGGGTTAAATCCAACAGGGATAGAAAAATTTCTTCCTGGGGGAGGAGGCTGAGCATACTGACAGGCTGGTAGAAAGAGTGTCAGAAAGATGAGAAAGACAAGGATTCTATTAAGGCCTAGTTGTTGTGTTACTTATCTGTAACAGGTTTTTGTTTTTGGAAGAGGAATTTGAGGTCTTCTGCCGGCTCACAGGGGTGGGTGGTATCGTCCTGCTGCATTGGAAGTCCTGGATGAGTTGGCTCTTTCCATGGTTTAATTCGAGAGTGATGTACCCAGCTGGGGATGCCAGGGACCTCGATGGCTATTGGGGAAGACATAGAACAGGGGGGGTAAGGGTCCTTTCTACGAGGGTTATCATTCAGAACAAGGGGAACTGTCCTTCTAAACTTTTAAATAGACTATGTCCCCTGGTGTAACTTGTTTGTGTTGGTAGCCTTAAGTTTCTTTCTCTATTTTTATAATGCTTTTGTATTTGTTCTAGACTAATGGTGGAAAACAATTTAGGATTTGTACTACATGTTTATGGCCTAATTCCTCTGTGGAGGAATAGATAAGTAGGTCATTTATATATTGGATTACTAGGCTACCTCCCCTCAAGTGACAGGTCCCTTAAGTCCTCTGCTAATGCTTGTCTCAATAAATGAGGGCTGTCCCTAAATCCCCAGGGAGGACAGCTCAGGTTAGTTGTTATTTATGTCCTTGTGAATTTGTCTATTTAAAAGTAAAGAAAAAGTCCTGGTTGTAGGTTTTTTGTACTCCTAGGACGGTACAGGATTGTGAGGAGAGGCGTCCAGAGAAGGAAATAAGGACAGAGTAGGTGGCCCCTGTATCTTATGAGAAAGTTACTGGCCTACCACATCCATGCGCGCCCTGGGCTCCAGTCCAGTCTGGTGACCTCTTCAGGTGGGGGCCGACTGGGGCAGGCAGCTTCAGTCCTGAGTTGACACCCGTAAGGCAGAAAGAAGGTAGTCACAGTCTCAGGCCCGGAGTCCTACAGTCCTAGGGACAGAGTGCCACCCAGTGGCCTGTCTTCTTGCACTGATGGCATGGTCTCTGGGGTAGCTTGTCACGGTTTGGACATTCCTTGGCCCAGTGCCCCATCCTTTGACCTATTAAACACTTTGTGTCCTTGGTAGTGGACCTGGAAAGGCCTGTGGGATGTGGCCGTCCCACAAGGGTGGCTATAATTTGGATACGTCTAACCTCCTTCCTATTTTCCCTTCTCCTGAGACCTGGCCTCTCTGTCCTGATCCGGGTTGTAGAAGACTATTTGCTGTGGTTAACATTTCATTTAAGGAGACTCCGGGTAAATGAATAAGCCTCTGGAGTTTTCTTCTTATGTCAGAGGCAGATTGGGTTAGAAACTTATCTTTTAATTTGACCTGACCTTCATATGATTCTAGGTCTAGATTGGTGTGTTTGACAAATGCCTTTTTTAGCCTTTCTAAAAACGTGGTGGGACTTTCATCCAGGCCTTGGCTGCCACGGAGATCTTGGAATAGTTAATGGCCTTTTGTCAGCCTGCCTTGAGGCCTGCTTTAATGCAAATTAGAAAGCGATTTCTTTCCCATTTTGGGGAGGAGTCATTGTAGTTCCATTCAGGGTCTACAGGTGGAACCGCAGACTCTCCAGTGGGGTATTTGCTATCAGAGAGTTATAAGTTGTTGGCCAATTTTCTGGTTTCCTTTATCACCTTTTCCTGTTCAAGATCTGATAAGGTCTGCCCCAAGACTACCAGTGTCCTTCCAGCTTAATCTACAAGCTAAAGCAAGGTGTTGGAATGCATCTGTGTACTTATCTGGGTTGTTAGAGTAGCTTCCTGAGTCTGCCTTAATTTGTTTAAGCCTTGTAAGAGAGACAAGGGGTTGTGTACTAGCTGAGGGCCATACTCTCCTGCAGCCTCAACTAATGGTGAAACCTTCCTCAGAGGAGAGGGCTCAGGTCTGGAAAGCATGAGGGCTGCTAATGGAGTTGAATGTCCAGGGTGTGGCAGTAATGATGAAGATGTTGAGGGCACCTCTTTTAAAGGGTCCCCCCCCCTCAAAGGCAAGGGTATAGAAAGGGAGGTGCCTGTGGAATGGCTGCTGGAATGGCTGCCAGATGGCTCTGTGGTAAGAGTTACCTTCTCTTTGGAGCACAGGTCCCCACCTCCCCTTAAACAGAAGAATGCCTGGACATATGGGATTTCTGATAACCTGCCTAAGCGTTTGCAAAAGCCATTAAGTTGGAATATGGTACTGTGATTTAAGCTTCCATATATTGGCCAGGATTCCCCATCAGCTGACTGATATTGTGGCCAAGCAATGTTGCAAAAAAATATTAGTCTTTCCTTCTTTAGAGTTTAGGGGTCAAACTGTAACCAGTTGGAAAGGATACAGCCTCGTGGGGTTCCATCTGGGATGGACTCCTGATTTCCCATCTGCAAAGGAAGAAACACCAGAAGGTTGGAGGGCCCACGTCTATGGTCATAACCTGAGAATTTCGGTGTCCTGGGACCCGAGATCCTGCTTTATTCAGAATGGACATCTCCATTATGGATGGATGTAGAGACAGCTGGAGGGAGGAAATACCAGGAGGCTGGAGAGCACACATCTAAGGCCATAGCCTGAGGGGCTTGGCATTCCAGAATCCAAGACCCTGGTTTATCCAGAACGGACCAGGTCTTTCCAGAATGTTTGTCCCTATCTTCCTTTGGCTATTGAGAAGAGTTCCCGCTCCACAGCTGTTACCTGGCTTTGCCTCTCAAGGAGTGCCAGCCGCATCCAGAGAAGGGAAAAACACAAGATGGGCAGCGACGAGGCTACCCCATGAGACAGCATCTGGCAAGGATGGGCAGCGGCGAGGCTACCCCCTCCTTCCCCGGGTTTCGAGGGGCTGAGTGTCCCGAGATGACATAGGTCTTAAAGCTGCAATGACGAGTGAGCCTTTGTTTCTATTGTGTGGCGGCTTGTGCTCTTCCTTTGCCCTGTCTTAATTGTTAAAAAAAAAAAAATGCTGATGGCTATTTCTGTCACTTGCTTAGTGGGCGAATGTATTCCCAGAAGTGCTCAGCCCTTAGCAGACTTTGGGATGATGTTTGTGTACTTTTGCAAAACCTTAGTTAATTGTCCCTGAAAAAGAAGGCAGGATTTTATTCTTCCCCTCCTGTCCTTTATTTGTGCTACTTCAATAGACTTAGTTAGTGTCCCGATCTGGGATTGCATCCCCCTCCCCAGCTGATGGGTGCTGTTGGGTACGATGACCAGCTAATTTTACCAGCATGAGCCCTGGCAGACCCTCGATGTGCTGCTCTTTATTTCCAGTGCAGCAGTGGGAGAGAAAATCTGTAAGTCACTCCAAGTTAGGTCGTAAATCAATGGTTACAAGTGACGCAGGATTTTGCTTTTTGTAAAAACATTTTGAAATAATAGCAAAACTTGTACATGAAAGTGTATCAGGCTGAGAAATTTAATTTATTTGTCCCCAACTGCCCATTTCACCTGGGGTTTCTATTGGAAATAATGATTAGCTTTGGAAAATTAAAGGGAGCTCTCGGCTTTTTATTTGTGATTAAAATTGTCTTTGCCATTTACCCATATGCCTTTCCTTTTCTTTCTGATTTCTAGTTTTTCTCATTCCCATTTCCCTTCTTGAGTATCCTGCTCCAATGCCCTTTCTTCCTCTCTGTCACTTCCCTTTATTCTCTCTTTCCGTCCCTCTCCTCCCACACAGTCCTTCTTAAACTTACACACTCTCTGAGGAACTGAACCCTCCTGCAACTCACACAGTCCTTCCTGCAAGACACAACGTTCTAAAATGACGATTAGAATTATAAATGAAAATATATTAGAATTTCGTGGGCTCTTGGAGATTTTTGGATAATTTACTGATTTGACAAAGCTTTCCATGTATTTTAAATATATTAAATAAGTCCGATTAGTCTAAAATTTCTCTTTCATAAGAAAAAAGAATAAATCTTTGAGATATTTCAGGGGCCCTTTGAAATAGCTCAAAGCCATAAGAAAAAGTCTTTTAAATTTACACTCTGGGAAGCTTGCCAGACATTTGACCTGAGGACTATATAGTGAGATGATATTTGACTATTTATTTTAAATGATAATAAAAGGCATGTAACATCACTGTAGGCTGACAAAACTTTAGTTCTTAGGATGGAGACACATGAATTTTTCTTTGAAAGTTAATTAAGCATTTAATTAACACACCATGACGCGTAATTATTTTACTAAACAGAACCTTGGCTTCTTAGGCAGATAGGAAAAAACTTTCCCGTTCATTATACTGAAAAGAACCGACCACATTTTGTATTATCGTATTTGTATAAATTCCTCTTAAGATTTCTTATTACGAACCTTCTTCAATGTGTACAGCCTGTCTGTAATGTCACAGTCCCTCTTTTTAATTCATTTGTTTCTTTTTAATTCATTCAGAAGTAAAACACTTCTCTAAAGCAGTTCTTTGTCCCATTGGCAGATACGCACAGTGCTTAAAAGCAAGCTGTTTTATTATCTTGTAACCTTGACAACTGTAAGGGGGCTGGAGAAGGAGGGAGGAGGGAATGTCAAGCTTGGGCGACCTTCAGCCGCTTCAGTTTTAAAACTACAAGTTTGTTTTTTGGGTTTTTTTTTTTTTTTTTTTGCACATTGAGGGAGGTGGACTTACTGCTTCTGGGGACAGTGACACAAAGGAAAGACTTAGGGTAGAAGAAGTAACAGGAAAAAGCCTAGGCAGCTGCTTTGGTTCCTTAGAAAAGTTATTGATAGGAACGGAGTGAACCAAGGCAGGGCTGCCTTCCTTCACTTGGAAGTTGTTAAGAAGAGTTCCTGGAGACAGGATTAGGGGTAAGCCCAGGTCGAGCTTCCACTGCCCACTGCTCTGCTGGCTGCAAGTCTCCTAGCAACCCATAAAATTTAGAGGAAACATCAGGCTTATGGCCAAGAAGGGGCAGGGAAGAGAGAGTAAGGCATTCACCCGGCAAATATAATACCGCCCCTCAGGCCCAGGTGCAGCAGGTTCACAACAGGTTAATAATGCTTTAAACTTATTTCCGTGGCCATGGTTTGGGGCAGAAAAGACTAGGGGATTTTGAGTAGTGGGTCAAAGTGTGCTGTTTTGCGAGTGGGGTTCCCAAAGGCGGTTACACCTTTGGTCATCCCGGTCTCTCTTACATGTCTTGGTCTCTGCCCCCGTCATCTAAAACAGCTGGGGGACTCGGAGTGCTGGGTGACCAACCCTTATTTTGCACATCCCTGGATGAGCCGAAGTTACATTACAGTGATTGGAGTTCCCTATGAGATACCTGCACATCGCAGGGATTAACCCAAGACACCTCCAGGAGGCCCCCACTCAGGTAGGGACTCCCGAGAACTGGAAGGAGGGTGTACCTCTTCAGTCTTCGGAGCCCAGGGAAACCTGAGCACTCATCTCGGATCTTACTCTGTTTCTGTCTCCAAACACAGACCCAGCATACCTGAAGACCCCTTCTCTACAGCTGCGGATCCTTGAACCCCACAGGTGAAACGGGCAATAAAGCACGGCTGGTGAGACCGCTACTCATTGTGTTCCGGGCGGCGGGAGACAAAGGGCGGACGGAATCTGAGTCGTGGCACCAAAATCTGTTCTGGCGGAGCAGAGACTGAATCAAGCGGCTCCCTCCCCGCCTCAGTTCTCGTCTCACTCACGTGAGAATAATTTAAGCGAGACACAAACATGTAGTGGAAATGAAATAGCAAGTTTATTTATGAAACACACAGGAGCACAAAGCTGAAAGCGGGCAGCCAGCTAGTCTAAAATGTCCCCCGTATAGAGGAAATAAAGTTGTTAGTAAGCTTGCTAGTAAGTCAGTTTGATACACTTGAGCCGAGGCTACAAGTGGGTACTTAGCTTATCCAAGTTGGCCCACGATTGGACTTCAGGGGTTATAGTTATATACTTTAGTCAGCTTTGAGTTCCTCTCTTTTTCTCCCCTTTCTAAACCTTGGGAATAATGCACAGCTACAGAGGCTTTGTTTCTCGGTTATAAAGGCTCTTTGTCTTAGATTGTTACAGAGGCCCCTTTTCCCAGCATAGGCCTCCCTCTTCCTCCCGTGCAATTCCCACTCACGATGTGTGTTACAGAAGCCCGCTCGCTCAGCACAGGCTCGTTTCTCCTGCACTATTTTTGCTTGTGATGCTCGGGACACCTGGCAGTCTCATCAAACTGAGCTCAGGACTGCTGAGTTAATGGGTGAGACAAGTCTCCCTTTTGTTCCTAGCCTCCTGTGTTACGTCCTTTGTTAGACGGTAATGCTGAGGGCTCTGCCTTTACTTCCCCTCTGGCCACTCATTCCTCCCTGCTCCCTAACATTGTGACTAAAGCCAGTCCACAGCTCTTCTGATTTCACCTTCCTGCCCTCTCCACAGCTTTTGTTGCTGTTCTCCACACTCACCTCTCAAAAACATTTTCCATTAGTGTCTGTGACCTGCCTCTCTCTTGGTTTCTTGCTTATAATTCCTTTTTATTTTGGTTAGTAGGCTCTTGCTTCTCTATCTAACACTTGAAATTTTAATATGCTTCAGCATCCTCGCTTAGTCACCAATCATTCCCTAGTTTTCAAAAACTCCTCCCAGATCTTCTGAGCCATTCCCTTGGAATTACCTTCTCTATCCCGATAAGGTCTAAATCTCTATCTTCAGCCCATACTTCCTTCTTAAGCCCCAGATTGTACATACAACTGCTTATTTTACTTCACCGCTTGAGTGCTCAAACTTAACATGCTTCAAGCTGAACTCATTCTTTGGCTCCTCACCTTCACCTCATCTTCCGTGTTCCTTATCTTACAGGAATGGGAAATTCAGTTGTTTACATCTGGTCCTTGGGAGTCATCCTTGGCTCCTCTCCTTCCACGACCCTCCGCACATTCCATCAACTGCTAAGTTTTGCCATTCGGACCTTAAATATCTCGCAAAACCATCCAGTTTTTTCCAACCCCACTATGTTATCCTGTGTTCTCCACTCTTGGTTCTCACTTTGGTGCTTACACTTGTATTCCGTTTTCCTCACTCTCGTTCTGTTCTCTCTCTGATATGTTCGCCACACTGCAGCCAAGCTGGTACTCTAAAACTCACATCCATGACATCCCCCTGCTGAAGGCCGTCGGACGGCTCTGCTCTGCTCTCACAATGAAGTCCAACTGCCATAACCTCCTGCACGAACTGATTGGTGATTGGCTTTCAGCATCCTGCACTTTCCCTGTCACAACACTAATTGCATGATAATATCTTGAAATATCGATCTTTGCGCTTTTCTTTCCCCAACATCCCCTGTCTTGTGTGACTTTTTCCTCTGTCAGAGGCATCAACTTTACCTGGAGAAGTAGGATTGTTAAAGCAGGAATTTAAAAAGCAGAAAACAGTCAGTGTTAAGTATTTCTTTTTTTTAAACCTCTAAACAGGCTTTTGAATATCTGAAGAGAAGTCCTAAGGGATCTAGAGAACGGAGTTTAGACTGTAAAAATTGAAGCAGAAAGGGGGTAAAAGAAAAATGGAGCATCACCTCTCCACAACTACATCTAAATAGAGAGTCCTTTGGGCTGCGGTGCAGGAGTGTGATGGGGTGGAGGATGGGCAGGGCTTTGGAGGAGGGCAGGCTGGGACTGAGGGGTCTGGCCAGGCAGGACAAATATAGAGAAGCAGGGTCAGCACCTGGAGAATTGCTAGCCATGGTGAACAGTACCTGGGATTCCTGCTGAAGCTGAACTAATGCCTATAGTCATGTCATCGTCCAATTTGTCTTTGACAGTCAATTCTAATAGGTAAACTGTTTGCTACTTTTCATCTGAAATATGTGGGCAGTCCCTGCTCCCCTCCATTCATTAATAGCTTAGGATACTCATAAATTCTTCTCCTAACAGAGGGTGATGGGGCCCTGACACATAGAGGTGGAGTGGCTGTATGGAAGGAACAGTCCCAGCACTAAGACTTAAGTGTAACCAAATGAGTGAAAAACAGTCCCATCACACACTTACTATACACTATTGTAATAACTTCCTACTTTCCCTATCCTCCACTGGACTGTAAGCTTATGAAGACAAAGACCGTATCAACCTTGGTCAACATTAGGCCCCAGTGCCCAGTGGAATGCCTGGTATGTTGTAGGTACTCAGTAAACACTGGTTGGTTACATCAAAGACTGAGTGGCTTTAAATTCATTGATTTTCATGTATTTTTAAAAAATTGATTGATTGCTTTCTTTAAATATCAAGATTGTAATGCCTTTTTAGCTTAAGCAGGTAAGGAGTAACACTTGTAAAAATAAAGTTGAGGAGCTAAACTATTAATATTTTTTAACTAATTTTAGATTTTTCTGTTCTGTGAAGATGTTCCAAATGTAGAGGCCTGTATACAGTCTCCTGTGTTCATCCTTTGGAGTCCCATGTCTATTTGGTATTGCAAACGGGACAGTCGTGTAAAGCATGACACATAGAGTTAGAACATGCACACATGCCATCACGAGCAAACTCCATTCCTTCTGTTTGTAAAGAACAGGCTGACATATAGAAATCTACGCTATTACACTTTTTTCTTTTGCATTTGTGGTAGAGTAAATAATAGCTTTCCAAAAATATCCGTGTTCTAAACCTTGGAACCTATTACTTTATTAAGTTCAGGATCTTGAAATAAAGAGATTATCCTGGATTTCCCAAGTGGGCCCAATGCAATCACAGGAGTCCTTATAATGTCATCACCAGAGCCCTTATAAGAGAAAGGCAGGAGGGTCAAAGTCAGAGTAGATATGATGATAGAAATAGAGATTTGAAGTTGCTCTATGGCTGATTTTCAAGATCGAATAACAAGCCATGTACCAAGTAATGCAGGCAGCTGTTACAAGCTGGGAAGAAATTCAAGGAAATGGATTCTCCCCTAAAACTCCCAGAAGGAACTCAGCCCTGCTGACAGTCTGATTTTAGACTTCTGACCTCCAGAATTGTGAAATAATGAATTTGAATTGTTTTAAGCCACTAAGTTTTTGGTTAATTATTACACAACAACAGGAGATGAATACAGTTCTATAAACTTTGTTAGCTGCATTAGGCATATTCAGAATGCTACCTAAGAGAAGGTGTTTGGGAAGAACTTTATGAAGTGATGCTCAACTAGGACAGAAAGAGGATTCTATAAACAGAATGGGTGATGCTAAGAAACTTAAATTATTCATCTATGTATGAATTGCCTTATGAATATTTATAAGCATCTGTCTGAATATTATAAACATATCCAGATTATATGTATACATCTATATATACACACATATATATCACACACAAATACACACATACACACCATCTTGGGAGAGGTGTAAACAGAAGAGTGTGATGTGAGTACCTAACCTATTTTAAAATTACACATGACTTACCCAGATTTTCCATCTATAATATTACATTTACTTGAAAACAATACTGTTATAAAAATTAGTTTTTAAGAAAGAACATTTTGAACTTACGGTCAAGATGGAGGTGTAGGCAGACATGGCTTGCCTCTTCACAAAATCACATCAAAATTATAACTAAAATATAGAACAATCATCACTCAGAGCTATCAGAATTTGAGTTGAATGGAAATCTGACAACTACAGAATAAAAGAAACCATCCAGACTGGTAGGAGGGGCACAGATGCAGAACGGGCTGATCCAACACCCAAGTGTGGTGGATAAATATTTAGGAGGGATATCTTGGGAGTGAGGAGTCCCAGCTCCACCACACAAGGCCCCCCAGCCCCGGGTTCTAATGACACGAAGGTAAATACCCACAACTTCTGGCTGAAAAAACCAGCGGGTATTGAGTCAGTGGAAGAAACTGCTGGAAGTCCCAAGCAGTTCCTCTTAAAGAACCCACACACAGACTTACTCAGACTCAATCCCTCTGAGCTCCAGCACCAGGGTAGCAGCTTGAAAGGCAGCAGCAGTATAGAGGGAGAAACTGAAGTGTCTGTCATCAAGGCAAGCAGAGGCCAATGTCCCTTTTCTAAATCCTACCCCCACAGAGCTGGCAAGCTGGTGCCATATCTGAGACTCCATCAACCTGGCTAATACTGTTTGACCTGCCTTGGAGATCTCCAGAGACCCCACTCAACTCAATTTATAGGCCCACCCAAGCTGCTTGTCCATATGAATGGCTGTTCTTAGCTCATGCTTCACAACTTCCTAAATCCTATCAAAGCCAAACAACTGCTGGCTTCTGTGAGCCCCAGACCTGGCACTAGCGTCAGCCAGCTTAGATTCACAGCTTGGCTTTGCCTCTGGGAATCTCCAAGCCCAGTGAAAGTAGCAGCAATTTCGGATTGCTTTATAGCTCAGGCAAGGTGGCCCTGGGAAAAACACAGGTGGAGGCTGACATTGGCCTGCACCACCCTGGGAACCCCAAGGCCAGCACACCCAGTAGACAGCTACAGACCATGTCAGAGCACCACCACCCTGCCCCTTCACAGCTGATCATACAAGGAGGGCAGAGTTGGTCATCAATGGTCACAGCCAATCCTTACAGCTGACTGGCCTGGGTAAATCCCTCCCATTGATCTGCCAACAGCAAACAAGGCTCAACTACAAGAAGAGGGTGTACTCAGCCCATATGAAGGGTATACCTCATGTATCAGTTTGGGTGATGGGGAGGCTGGGCCACTGGACCCTACAGGACACCTACTACATAAGGCCACACTAACAAGAAACAGAGTCAAAGCAGCTCTACCTAATACATAGAAACAAACACACAGAGGCTGCCAAAATGAGGAGACAAAGAAACATGGTCCAAATGAAAGAACCGATAAAAACTCCAGAAAAAGATCTAAATGAAATGGAGTTAAGCAATCTATCAGGTGCAGAGTTCAAAACACTGGTTATAAGGATACTAAAGGAACTTAGTGAGGACCTCAGCAGCATAAAAAAGATCCAGTCAGAAATAAAGGGTATACTAATTGAAATCAAGAACAATTTATAGGGAAACAACAGTAGAATGGATGAAGTCAACAATCAAATCAATGATATGGAACATAAGGAAGGAAAAAACAATCAATGAGAACAAAAAGAAGAAAAAAGAATCCAAAAAAAAATGAGGATAGTATCAGCAGCCTCTGGGACAACTTCAAGAGGTTCAACATTCATTCACATCATAGGGGTGCGAGAGGGAAAAGAGAAAGAACAAGAAATCGTAAATCTATTTGATAAAATAATGACAGAAAACTTCCCTAATTTGGTGAAGGAAATAGGCATACAAGTCCAGAAAGCACAGAGAGTCCCAAACAAAATGGATACAAAGAGGCCCACTCCAAGACACATAATAATTAAAATGCTACAGGTTGAAGATAAAAAAAGAATATTAAAAGCAACAAGAGAAAGGAAGTTAGTTAACTACAGGGGAGTTCCCATAAGACTGTCAGCTGATTTCTCAAAAGAAACATTGCAGGCTAGAAGGGAGTGGCAAGAAATACTGAAAGTCATGAAAATCAGGGACCTACAGCCAAGATTGCTCTACCCAGCAAAGATATCATTTAGAATAGAAGGGCAGATAAAAAGCTCCCAGACAAGAAAAAACTAAAGGAGTTCATTATCACCAAACCATTATTACATGAAATGTTAAAGGGGCATATTTAAGAAAGACAGGATCAAAACTATGAACAATAAAATGGCAAAAAAGTATACATATTTGTAAACAATTGAATCTAAAAAAAACTAAGTGAACAAGAACAGAGAGAGAATTATGGATACAGAGAACATTTTGATGGTTGCCAGATGGGAGGGAGGTGTGGGGTAATTAATTGGTGAAGAGGTGAAGGGATTAAGAAGTACAAATAGGTAGTTACAGAATAGATGTAGGGATGTAAAGTGCAGTACAGGAAATGGACTAGCCAAAGAACTTGTAGGCATGACCCATGGACATGAACAATGGTCAGAGGATTGCCTGAGGGAGTGGGGGTACTAGGGAGAGGAGCTAGGGGAAAAAATAAGGAAAATCAGGAGAACTGTAATAACATAATGAATAAAATATAATTTTAAAAAAGAGTTAGTTTTTAAAGGTGGGAAAATAGGGTTCTTGAGAGGTTAGTGAGTTTATAATTAGCTAAGCAAAATAATAGGATGATGTATCAGTGTTTTGTGCTGGAGCACCTATTGACTTTATTGGGTTATCTCTAAGATTATGAAGAATCCTGATCTTTGAGCAAAGCCGAAAATACTTTACTTCTGCTTTATATATTGCTAAGGTCAAGTCTGAGTACATAAACAGAGATCATGAGATGTGGTGCCAACTTCTAAACCTTAATTCCACCTCAATTATAATGTTTTGAAAAGCTTAATCAGGCCCACTCATCTAAAATCAAACTCTGCACTTTTATCATAATGCCTGAAATTCAGTTAGTAGCAATTTGTCCAATTACATTACTAAGAATGTTAGCCTTACTCTTCTTTTAAGATGCCAATACCCATTGGGTAGGGAAATTCTCCAGGTGGTCACCACCAGCCATCTTAGCAGAAATAATCAATGTAGTTTTTTTAGGGGAGTAGGAGATGGTAAGGCCAGCAGCAAGGGAACACCAGAAAGGAGGAGAGAGGACACCAGAATCTGCTTAAGCTGGCCGTAGTCACAATCTAAGAACTTTGCACTCAAATTATTACCAAATTTAGCTGCAAGCAAAATTGCAAAATAATAATGCTAATGGGATTAAATGCTATCTCCCTTATTGCTATAACAGCCCTGTTTCTTAGGTGTTAATATAAATCAAAATTTACAGGTGTGGAAAGTGAGGGCTGGGATTGGCGGAGAGAGTCAGGAGTCAGGGCCCGATCTGGGGTACACATTACATGGCTTCCGTTTCTCCCACTGACCTTCTCTTTGACATTGGCCTCTTCTTCCGCTGCCCCCTGACTTTCCATCTCAGATGCTCTGTGCTCTCCTAGAGCCCTGTTTCTTGAGGTCTCTCATTTAGAACCCCCATTCTAATGGGCTTCAGAATCCTCTCCTACTGGGATTTAACTCAAGGTGGGTTGGAGAAGGAACTGAGACACTCCTATTATTGTGGGTTTAGCAGGAAGTCCAAAGAGACAGAAAGTAGCACTGTGCTTATTTAATGTTCGGCATCAGGCCATTGTCATGTGCACATTTATTTTACAGCCAAAGAAGGGGCACTTTCCAGTGGAGAATTTCCATCAGAGTTGGAGGGATCTGAAAGCATGCAGTGGAGACAAAACCCTACAGCTGGGAGTTTAGAAGCAAAACTATGATGCAGGAGGAATAAAGCACAAAAAGGAATATTGTGCTGGGACTCAAAACAGTGCTCCAATTCTGGAACTGGAGTATAAGAAACGCAGCAAGAGCCTGATTGCTCGAGTAGGACTCAAGGCGAATGTCAGCTGAGCAGCACATCTTCTTACTAGCAGGCTGCGTGCAGGATTACTGAGGCGGACTCAGCTTCCCCGGCAGCTGCACTTGGGAATTCAGTTCTCTCAAGGGACCTGAAAGCAGAGGAGAAAAAATATTTGACTTTAAGTCCATAACTCAGTTCTGTCCCAGGGAAGACCACCACAGGAATTTCTGACATGATGTGGGAAAAGCTGGAGAAGTCAGTTTGGGGGTGTGTTTTTATCTAAGAGGTGGCTTGAAATGGATTAATGGAAAATCACAATAAATTATTTATTAGATTAAAAAAAACTTCATTTTCTACTTTGTCTTTATTAATGGCACCAATATCCTTTAATCAGTCATGGTTGAAAGTTTGCTTCATGTTTGATTCTCTTCTTCTCTTCATTTCCCATATGCATGTATATATATTTCAGAACAGAATAAACATTTGTTGAAGTGTGGTCTTTTCTGTCCTAGGTTTCCCATTTCTAATTTCTGCCTCATATCACTGAAAAAAAAATCTTCCCTTAAGTAATCTCTCATCAGGCTATTTCTCCTACTGAGTAAGTGACTCGCATTTCCTACTACATTTCCTGCTGTGAGGCATTTCCTTGCATTGTTTTCTGGCTGTTTTCCGCTCTTCACCTCAAACTTCTTCCCTCTACCTCCCCAAATATATAAACATATCACCACCAATTTATTTAACAAATACTTAAATTGTACTTACTCTTTCAAGAACTGTTCTAAATACTTTATAAATAAATATTAAATCTTTAATCCACATAAAAACCCTGTGAAGTATATGATATTATTATCTTCCAATGTATTCATGATAAAACTAAGGGAAATATGGTATATTAACCTGAAGAATGTCCAAATTTATGTACCTTATCTCACTACGTCCCAGGAAGGTTGTGCTCATTCCTCTGGCAATGTTTCCCTCACCTGGAAGCCACCCATCGACCTGGTAGCTGTAGGGATTCTATTTATCCTTCAAAACCCAATTTCTAGCATTCTTCTCTTTTATTGACAACTTATCATTCTTGGAAACTTTAGGTCTCTTTGTATTTATCTCCTTGATTCCTACAATACTCACGGTCTTCCATACATAGCTGGCACTTAATGATATAGTTGTCTGATATCTCCCTAATGGTTCATGTGCGGTAGTCTTGTCTTCAAGGCAAGAACTATGGCATATAATTGTTCTGTCTCACTTCCTCTCACTTCTTTCCTTCTTTGCCCTTTTTATTCTTCTTCCCCCTTCTCCATCCAAGCCTTGAGAACATTGAGTATATGAAAGATACTCCACAAATAATAAATTGACATTAGAACTCATAATTTCATAGGAAGAGTGGGGAAGCCTGGCATGTTCATTCAGATCCTCTGAGAAGTAGACAGCAAGACAGAATGACACATGCAAAAGACGCATTGGGCTCAATATCTGCGAGAGAGAAAGAGGAGAGAGCCACCGGAGGTGGGACAGTCTTTACAGCATCATGAAGGGCTGGCCCTTATGAAAGAGAAGGAAGAAGGAGGAGGGTTGGCTAGGGAGTATCTCAGACTGCAGCACAGTTCTGAGAAAATCTCCGTCTGGCAACTATGGGGTCTTCCAGCTGAAGGCGGCATCAGGAGTGCCACATCACGGGGGTCAGCTGGCTGAAGCAGCACTCTGCTGAGCCAGGTCATTGCCTGGAGCAGCCCAGAGGCAAAAACTGCCTGTGGTAAGTCACCAAGCCCAGAGGCAATACGGCCTGGGCGGGAACATAGCCATGGATTTGGAGCACGGCCATTGTAATCAGTCAGTTGTGTTCCCACATCAGGAGATCTGAGCAGCACTTTCTGTGGCCATTATTCCTGGGACATTGGAAAGAATACTGGATTCAGAATAAAAAATCCTACCTTTGGATCCCAAATGCATCCCTTACTTAAACTCGTCTTTGTCCCTTTATTTCTAAAGTGGGAATGACCAAAATAGCTTAGTGGGTTATTGTAAGAACCACATGTTGGCAAGAAAATAGTTTGTATAAAATTCTGCCTATACATCATGTGATTTCATCAGCTCTGTCTCATTGTATTAACACCTGACATTTGTACAATATCTCATGGTTCCCAGCAAGCTTTGTTCCAGCCAATGATCCTGTGAGGAACCAAGGCGATCATTCCTTTCCACATCCACTGCCTTTTTGGCTCTCCGTGAAATAGAATGGCTACGCAGAGGTCACTGGGTACTGAATACAGGTGGGGACGGGACTCAGAGCCCATATGCCATGTAGGGCCTTGTTAAAACCATGGCAGACTTGGAATCAAATTCCTGAGGAAAACATATGTGTGAAGATCAGGTGATCCAGACAGATGTGAGGGCTTGCCTGGGGCATTATCCCCTCCTGAAGGCAGCTGGCTGGCCAGGTCCAGAGCCCTGCTGGGCAAAGGTAAGGGGACCACCTGCAAACCTGAGACATAAGAAGTGAGTACTGATCCTGGGACAGATATTGATTAGCTAACTGACTTCTCTATCCTCCTCATGTGCAGGGGGCCTCTCCTTCACTCGCCCAGTGATTTCCATTAGCACAAACACAGGCTCCAGAGGAGAAGAGGAGATCCGTGGAAGGCAAGAGAAGGAAATCTGTGATCAGCTGCCTAAAAAATAGACCGGAGGCCTCACCGCCTAGGAAAACAAGGGACCAGCACCCTGCTGTAGGCCTTTGCAGCATGCATTTGCTGGGAGCTGGGACTTGCCTTGTGGACCCAAATTGTTCCAACCTCCAATGCTGCGCCTGGGCCTTAAATGGAATCATTTGCTGTCTGTGGTAACCTTTGACAGGAGCTGGCAAGCTGAGCTTTGCTTTGTAATGTAGTCGGGGGCGTAGCATTTGCTCTCACAGAGCAGGCAGGGCTTCCTTCCAGCAAGTGTGAGAGACAGGGTTTGCCCATCAGAGGGGGAGAAATTGCCTGTGGTACATTACCAAGTGAGGGAGATAGGAGTCAAAATCTCCATAGCAAAATTTACCGTGAAGCTCCAAGAGTTCGAGAGAAGAAACCATGTCATGTTATGCATGCTACACATGTCAAACAACAAGAACAACAAAAAATAGCTCCAGTTTTAAATGATGAGAAAGCTGTGAAACACGATTCGAAAATTATGTCATGCCTTGCTTTGCCTTCCCCCAAGGCAAATAAAAGTCTCGAAATAAAAATGTTTCCACTTATTTTCAAATCTTTGCATGGGTTGCAACTTCAGTCACACATTCTCTCGAATATTACTCACAAGCAGCTTTAATGGCAGTTATTAGCATGAATGAACACTCTTTGTTAATGGCTGGATACTGGATGAAGTCAGTTGAAAGCCCAAACAGTCAGATGAATAAAAGCAATTAATAGAATTTGCCTTCATCAAAAAGAAACTTAGAGTGTGCAGTTGTGTGTTGAGGGAAATGAATATGATGGTGGATTATCAGGAGAACTAGACTGAATCCTGCCCTCGGGTAAATTCACAAATGTGTTTCAAGGGGAAAGCCCGAGTCTGCAGTCTGGAGGAAACGCACAAATGCATCACAAGGTGAGATTTGGCCCAGTGCCTAGAAGCTGATGAGGTCGCAAAACTCATTAATCAGAAGACAAGCCACGAACGGGCCGGGCTCTCATTCTAGTGCATTTCGCTGTAGAATGGAGGAGATCCCTTGGTCTTTTCTCCCGGTCCCACTTCCCATCATCAGAAGCAAAATGTCATTCCCAGGTCTTTAACTTCTGTAATCATAGAGAGATTCAACACAAACTCTTCCATCCCACATCCTGATTTTCACTGTGGCTCTTCTTCCTCTGTCTGGAGCCATCTCAGCAGTTAATGGGAGTGGTTCAATGATCTTACTCCAATTCCTGCTATTTTAAGATGCTTAGCTTTTCTTAGCCATGGATTTCTTCCGTCTAAATCTGCCCGACTGAATTGGAAGCTGCCCAGAATCATCATCTTTGGAAATTACATTTGTGCATGTAGGGTATATTTGTCGCTCCACCCACGCTCAAGCCACTTTTTGAGAAGTGCAGAGCAAGTCATGTGACAGTCATCAGTGTATTTGCACCCTTTCTTGTTTAAAAACATAATCTGCATTACAAATTGCACCAATTCCTGTATGTAGTAAGTCATCATTCAATAAAAAGCACAAATGTATGCCTGTCACATTCCACATAATAAACTGCAAGTAAATACATCTTTTCTTAGTCCAAATCAGTCAGTAAATGATGTCTTTATTTTCTGTGTTATGCACCAAGTTTGCAATCAGCTTTATTCTTGATTCTCTCAGGCCAAGCACGCACAGCTTCAGAGCAGTGGAAGAGCGTGCTTTTGTTGGAAACATTTAGACATCTGAGGACAGGAACGTGGCTGAAGCAATCCATTTCTCCAATTCACTTTGTCCTACTTCATCACCATCACTCCAATGTTATTATTGCCTCCTTCATAACTTCTATCCATAAAGGACTTATTAAACAGAGTCTGCATCTGTAGGTGATACTATAATACAGAAAAAAAGAAACATTGTTCTCTGCCCGCTCTAGAGGCATTTGCACAGGGGTATAGAAGAAACACCTTGTGCCTTGAAGTACGACAAAACTGGGTTAGTATCAGTCTTATCACGTACAGTAGATGTTTGGCTTTGGTAATATTACTTAACCTCTGAGAGCCACCGTTTCCTCGTTTACATAATGATAATAGGCACCTTACACGATACATGTGATGACTTTAAACTGCATGTGTGTTGTGTAAGTACAGAGTACCTACCTGCTCAATTTAGCGTTAACTAGTAATGGACGTGTTCTTACAGAAAAAGACAAGTTAGCCTACAAGTTAGGCTACATACACTGTGGACGTGTTATTAAGAGCAGTGATGATAACAATGGCTCCCTTGGTCTCCTTTAATTCTGTAACAAGTGGGTGGCTCCGTCACTTCCTTTTTATAGATGAAGAAACTGATAATCAAATAGTAAGCCAGATTTTTCCGCTTTAAATTTGGATTCCATTTTCATGAAGATCACGACCACACCGCTGTTCCCTCAAACAACTCAAGCTCCTTTCTGCCTTAGGCTGCGTGTACTAGCTGATTTCTTGGCCTGGAAAATTCTACCCTCAGATTTTACATGACTGATTACTTCTCATTGTTTAGGCTTCCACTGAAATGCCCCGTCCTCGGAGGGGTCTTCCTTGACCACCCTGTTGACGCAGGCCCCAGGCCTGAGACCCCCTGGCACATTATACTCTGACACCGACCTGCGGTCCTCCTAGCAGTGCGGGCGTCCGTGTGACATGACGGTCAGGGGTGTGGGCTCGGCATTAGAGGGTCTCTATTTCAGTTTTACTTTCACCACTTACTCGGCCAGTTAGCCTTGGAAAAGGACTTAATCTTTCTGTGTCTCGGTTTCCTGATCCGCGAAATGGGGACGATAATGACATCCCGGGCAGCATGAAAGTGCTGGAGATTCAATCAGTTAGCGCATGTAGAGCAGTAAATCAACGTCTGGCACAGGCTAAACACTCAATACGCGCTGATTAAGCCTTTACAGTTACATGGCGTACCTCGCCCTCTGACGTGATCGTACCCATTGGTGATCACTGTCATCCCCTGGCAATGAAGGTGCAGAGCCCGCCTGTCTTACTCATCACTCTATTCCCAGCATCTAGGATGGTACATAGTAGAGACGTGATAAATATGTGTTGTGAATGAATGAAAGACTCTTAGGTGTGTGTATATCAGAGACCGGTGACTAAAGGTGTGATGAGAAAGATATGAAGACAGAGTTGCTTCATATTTAGGTAAGATAGTTTCTGGGGACTTTCTGCTTCTATTTCACTGTGTATAATGCATTTATTCCCTCAGTGCCTTCCAAAGCCCTATGTCCCCCTCTGATTCTGTCTCTGCACTCGAGTAGAGATTTCATCTAACCAGCACCTCCACACATGTGCTCACGACTCATAGGTGTCACTTTATGAACTGATACAATTCAAAAAGAAAAAGACATGTCAAACCCTTAAGAAATAATAGCAGGTTTTATGCCTACTGGAGAAAGGTGAGCCGTGGGCCAACTCTATAAAAAATTGGCATCATCATAAAAATAGAGCAGTATCCAGAAAGTGAGCAAAAAGAAGGGGCCTTGACAAAAGCCACTTCTGCCACACACCCTCACACGCACACAAAACAGACTCTCACTTGCAACACACACTCACAACCTTGATGGTGCTGTGATAGGAATCTGTACAGGCTCACCGAGGTTGTCCAGTGTGATTACTCATCCAGTGCATGAAGCCCTGCCAGGTGGTCATAGCACCTTTGCCTCCATCTTATTACCTGGCCAAGCCTCCACAGCACCTGTCTCCAGTCCTCACCCATCACTATTTCAGTCTCCAGGGCCGTCCTGGCTGCTCTCCTCTGTACATTACAGTTTGATTACACCTGGAGTGACAAATGTCCTTGTTTGTCCAGGACAGCTCCAGTTTACCTACGTTGTCCTCAAGTGATCATCAGTGACACCCCTTTTCAAAAGTGTGCCAGTTTGGACGGGAAATTATAGGATCCCCTAACTATGCTCAGCTTCAGCTGTGGGGCTTAGAAGTGGATGCAGAAACCCCAATGGGAGTCATTTGGGGTTCCCCAAAAGAGTATCTGGGAATAATCCACTGAATCTTCTAAATCAATAGTAAGATAATAATCTTTTTTTTTTTTTTTTATTGTTATGCAATTACAGTTGTATGCCTTTTCTCCCCATCCCTCTACCCCACCCCAGGTGAACCCACCTCCCTCCCCCCGCTCCACCCTCCCCCTTGGTTTTGTCCATGTGTCCTTTATAGTAGTTCCTGTAATACCCTCTTCCCACTATCCCCGCCCCCACCCCCCACCCCCGCCCTGGCTATTGTTAGATTGTTCTTAACTTCAATGTCTCTGGTTATATTTTGTTTGCTTTTTTCTTCTATTGCTTATGTTCCAGTTAAAGGTGAGATCATATGGTACTTGTCCCTCACTTCCTGGCTTATTTCACTTAGCATAATGCTCTCCAGTTTCATCCATGCTGTTGCAAAGGGTATAAGCTCCTTCTTTCTCTCTGCTGCGTAGAATTCCATTGTGTAAATATACCATAGTTTTTGGATCCACTCGTTTGCTGATGGGCACTTCGGTTGCTTCCAGTACTTGGCTATTGTAAATTGTGCTGCTATGAACATTGGGGTGCACAGATTCTTTTGGATTGGTGTTTCAGTGTTCTTAGGGTATACTAAAAATGGAACTGCCCTTTGACCCAGTAATTCCGCTGCTGGGATTATACCCTAAGATAATAATCTTTGGCTGTTCTATTTATAAAAGGAGAGCAAAGAGAAGAATGTTAAGATATCAAAGTTATGGGAAGAAGTTGTAATGCAGACAAACTATAAGAAAATGTAATAAACTATAACAAATAGAGAAATTAGAGAACTGGAGTCTTACTTTCTCCAGCTTCTTTGGGCTGACTACATAAAGTAGGTGTATTTTGCCATTTAGAATAGGGGCAACCCTGAGAAGGTTCCTGTAAAATAAATTCCTGGCTTTGATAGTTTATGTTCCTATTGAATTTCAATTTAAAATATGTTGTTCAGTGTTCATATAGTCTTCTGGAACAAATGGACTTAACAGTTTAATAAACTTTCACATAAGTGTGACTGGGATAAATAACTGTGCAGTTTTGAATATAACTAATAAGTATCAGTTCTTCCCTCAAAGCACACACGTCTGACACGGCCCACTTATTTACACACTCACTGCTCACAGCAGGAGGCCCAGAAGATCAGTCTAACATTCTCCGAGGCCTTATCACTCATGTCCTGGTGTCCTGAATAAGATTCTAACTCTATGAAGCAGGAAACTGTCTTTGTACTGTTCTTACTGCTAACTCACCATATCCATTTATGTGAATAATACATGAATCCATTCTCAACGTAAAATATGCAAATACTTTGTGCTTTTTTGTGTGTACCTCAAAAGATCTTGCACATATTGGGCATAAAATACGTTTTTAGGAAAACATAAGTTTAATAAATAATATATAGTTGTTAGGCATATTTGAACATGCCCTAGGTAATGTCCCATCAAGACATTTTTCCAACCGTGAAACAGATCGTACATACAGAAGAGTTTGTGAAGCATATGTTTAGAGTGTAAACTACATTAACAGTATGTGTAGAGCTTAAACTATATGAATCACGTGGATGCTCAAGCACCTGTCATCCAGCTCAAGGGGCAAACCTCACCAGTACCTCCCAACCTCTCTTCCTGACAGTTCCACACAAAACCATATTGGACTTTTGTTGAACTCTGTTCACTCACTGTCTACATACCGTTTTATTGTTAAATAAAATATAGATACAGAAAACCACACAAGTGTATAGCCTAACGAACAATTATGAGGTGAAGAAGCAGAACTTGGCCAGTCACGCGAACATCTCCTCCATGCCCCCATCCCAAGCACAGCTACCCCTGCCCCCAAGCAACCACCATCTTAAATTTTATAGTAATTACTCTCTTGAGGTTCTTTATACAATAGTTCCCCCCTTAACATCAACTTTGCTTTCCACGGTTTTAGTTTCCTACAGTCAACTGCGTTCCAAAAACATTAAGTGGAAAATTTCAGAGATAAATAATTCATAAGTTTTCAACTGTGCACCACTGAGTAGCCTGTTGAAATCCTGTTCTGTCCTGCTCCCTCCCGCCCAGGCCGTGAATCACCCCTTTGTCCTTCGTCTCCGCACTGTAGACACTCCCCACCCATTAGTCACTCACTCGTAGCTGTCTCTGTTATCAGACCCACTGTTGAGACATCATAGTGCTTGTGTTCAAGTAATTCTTATTTTACTTAATAATGCCACATTTACATAACTTTTTGTTTATTTATTTATTTTCCTTTTAAATGCTTTATTGTTTATGCTATTACATTTGTCCCAATTTCCCCCCCTTTGTGCCCCACCACCCAGCCCATCCCCCACTCCCGTGGTCAATCCCCACACCGTGGTCCATGTCCACAGGTGATGCATATGTGTTCTTTGACGAGTCCCTTCACCTTCTTTCAACCGGTCCACATCTCCTCTGCCCCTCTTACAGCTGTCAGTCTGTTCCATGTTTCTATATCTCTGATTCTATTTCACTCATTAGTTTATTTTGTTCATTAGATTCCATTTATAAATGAGATCATATAGTATTTGTCTTTCATTGATTGCCTTATTTCACTTAGCAAAATAGTCTCCAGTTCAATCCATGCTGTCACAATAGGTGAAAATTACTTATTTTTTATTGCTGCATAGTATTCCATTGTGTAAATGTACCACAGCTTTTTTATCCACTCATCTACTGATGAGCAAAAAAATGCCCAACATCACTAACCATCAGAGAGATGGAAATTAAAACTACAGTGAGATATCCCTTCACACCTGCCACAATGGTTGTCATTAATAAATAACAAGCAAGAGAGAGCAAGGATGTGGAGAAAAGGGAACCCTAGTGCACTCTTGGTGGGAATGCAGACTGGTGCAACCACCCTGGAGAAAAGTATAGAGTTTCCTCAAAAAATTAAAAATGGAACTGCCTCTTGACATATACATAACTTTTATTACAGTATATTATTATAATTGTCTTATTTTATTATTAGTTATTACTGTTAATCTCTTATTGTGCCTGACTTATAAATTAAATTTTATCATAGGTATATACAATATATATATAGGAAAAAGCACAGTATATTTAGGGTTTACTATTACCCATGGTTTTCAGCATCCACTAGTGGTCTTTGAACTAGACCCCTTGGATAAGGGGCAACTACTATAATCCAAATAATGTCTTGCCTCTTTTTTAAATTTTTATATGCTGTAAAATTAATTTTTGGAGTGTACAGGTCTCTGAATGTTAACACACGCATACATTTGTGTAACCACCACCACTACCAGGATGCAGAATGATTCTATTGTCCCCTTAATTCCCTCATACTTCCTCTTTGTAGTCAAATCTTTCCCCACCCATAACCTGTGTCAGACCTCTTCTCCATCCCTATAGTGTTACCTTTTCCAGACTGTAATACAAATGGAACAGTACAGATGTAACCCTGAGAAAGGCTTCTTTTACTCAGCATAAGACATTTGACATTCACCATGTAGACAGCGTCTTTCTATGGCTGAGTAATATTGCACTGTATAGATCACCACAGTTCTGTTAATACATTCATCCTTTAAGGACATTCAGGTTTTTTCCTGGTTTGAGTGATTTTGAAGAATGCTTTCATAAACTATTCATGTACAGGTTTTTGCGTGAATGTACATTTTTACTTATCTAGATTAAACACTTAGGAATGGGATGGCTGGATCAGATCGTCAGGGTATGTTTTACTTTATATGAAACTGTCAAACTCTGTCCTAGAAAGACTGCACTATATTTCACATTCCCACCAGCAATGCACGAAAGTTCCAATTTCCTTGTTCCTTTGTCAACACTTGAAATTGCAAGTTTCCTATTTTTATTTTTCCTTTAGCCATTCTCATAGACATGCAGTAATATTTTCTGGTAGTTTTCATTTGTATTTTGCTAATGTTAATGGTGTTGAACATATTTTCATGTACTTATTTGATATCCTTATATCTTACTTAGAGATACGTCTAGTCAGAACCCATTTTTAAATTGGGTTATTTGTTGAGTTTTGAAAGTTCTTTATATACTCTGGATATAAGCCCTTTGATGCTATGAAACTTGCAAGTATTTTATCTGAATCTGTGGTCTGCTTTTCCATTCTCTAATTGTTGTCCTTCAGAGAGCAAAATGTTTTAATTTTTAAACTTTGATGATGTCTAGTATGTCAATTTTTGTGAATTATGTTTTTGGTGTCATATCAAAGAACTCTGCCTAAATTAAGATCATAAGGATTTCTCTCCAGTTTGCTTCTGAAATTTTGCAATTAAAATTTTATATTTAAATATAAAGTCTAAGTTAAATTCTGTATAAGGTATGAGGTATGTAGATGTTCCATCGTTCCAGGACAATTTGTAGAAAAGACCATATTTTCTTTGTTGAATTACCTTTGAACTTTTGTCAACAAATAAATTGTGTTGGGCTTCTTGCTAAATTCACCTATGAGTTCCAGAAGCTCCTTTTATAAATTCGTTGGTATTTTCTGCATAGATAATCATGCCATCTTTGAAGGAAGAGAGTTCTATTACTTCCTCTCCAATATGTGTGCCTTTTATTTAGTTTCCTTGCTTAATTGCAGACAACAAGGCTTCCAGTGTGAAGTGGACGGCAAGTGGTAAAACTGGGTGTCTTTGTTTCACTCCTGGTCCCAAGGCAGAAGCCTTCAGTCTTTCCCCATTGAGTCCAATGTTCACCATAGGTTGTTCACGTCCTTGATCAGGCTAAGGAAGTTTCTTACTGCTCCTAGTTTGCTGAGTTTTTTTTCATCATAAAACTTACGATTTTGTCAAATGTTTTTTCTGCTTCTGTTGAGATGCTCATGTGCTTTTTTGTGTGTGTTCTTTGGTTTGTTAATAAAGTGGGTTACATTGATTCTCACATGCTGAACCAGCCTTGCATTCTAAAACAAAATCCATGTAGTTGTGATGCATTATTCTTTTTATATATTGTTGGATTTAATTTGTTAATATTTTGTTGAGAATTTTGGCATCTACTTTCATGAGGGATATTGCTCTATCTTTTGCTGTACTGTCATTGTCCCATTTTAACATCAAGGCAATGCTTGTCTCCTACGATGGATTGGGAAGCATTCTCTCCTATTTTCTGCTTCAGATTGGCCACATGCATGCTCAGCTTGGGACTTCATGCAGAGCTTTGTGGGAATCTTTTGTCAAGCTCCCTCTCTTCATGATTTCTTCCATGCTCTTCAGCCCCCAGAGACCCCTTTTCCTGCTTCCTTGGCCAGAAGTATAGGATTTTATCTTCCCCACTCTGTTACACACTTGTCATGACTGTGTCCACTCCCAGGGTGAGGCAGCAAGAGAAAAGAAACAACAATGTCCAGATCCCCCCTCCACTTTCAGGTCACAGGGACCCCTTTGGCCTGTTTCTCTCCTCAGAGAGAAGGACTTTTTCTCTCAGAGTTCTAGGTGCCTGTGCCCTTCTGCAGTGGTGTTGGCAGCAGTAATTCGTCTTTAGAACTATCTTACCTCATGGAATGGCCAGGAGAGCAACAAAACAAGTGACTTCCCCGACTCTCTCCATCCTGCTCCTCTGTTTAGAAAGGGGGGTTTCTCCTGGAGCGTCGTCTGCCCGTGCCTGTTGCACAGTGTCGGAGTGGACTGCCCTGGGACTAACCCAGGAGGTGCAGGAGGAGGAGAAAAAGAGTTTCTGCCATAGTCTCTATTACTCACATTTTTAGTTTCCTCTCCAATCCACCTGCTGGTATCCATTTTCAGAGTCCTAAAATTGTTGATTGCATATTCTGTCTAAGGTTTTTAGTTGTAAAGTGTGGGAGACAGAGTAGATTGTACTCACTCCCTCAGCTGAAACCAGAAGTCTGGTCTTCCTCATTTAAAAAAATTGATATGCACATAGGTCTCTTTTAACCTATATGTTCCCCCACCTCCTTTTCTTTTCCTTACAATTTATTTATTAATGGACTCAAGCCATTTGAGCTGTAGTGTATTTCTCATACTCTACATTTGGTGGCTTTAGGTTTGATTACTTTTGCAAGACTGTAGGTGATTGTGTGCTCTTTCAATGGGAAGCAAATAATGTTGTGGTGTCTATCTTTCTATAATCTTTGTAGCCATTATGCTAAACCTTTAGATTCATTAAGTCATTGATGGTTGCAAAATGACAAAGTTATATATATATTTTATTTATTCATTGGAATACTTTTATAAAGAGGCACGTCCTTCCATCTATTAGTATTTGGTTACTCAGTGGTGTAGTTCTTATAGGCAAGTCAGGATAAAGGCTTCTTTCCCCTTGCAATTATGATCTTCATTAAAGCTCAGACTCTTGACCAGTGCGCTACAAGTCTGCTACTGAATTCTTTTGACATGACCCTGCTGCCATCGGATTTGACAAGATATTCTAGGAGCAATTTGTGCGTTTTTCTACTCCAAACCTAGAATCAACCACTCCTCCAAAAAGCTTTGATATTCTTCAGTGGAAAATCAAGTGATATTTCAACACCATAATCCGGATGCCAAGTGTGCTACTGTTTCTAGGTTAATCATTGTTTTTAAGGCATTTTTAGTGGATAAAGCTAGAAAAATATATATGAAACAAAAATACCTATGAGTTCACAATGATACTTTCCATTTAAATTCAAGACTACAAAGTTTGTACTTAAACTTTTCTGTCTTGCATCTGCATCTCCTTTCTTCCTCTCTAAGAATCCTGGGGATGACAGAATTAAATGTATACGTGAGCATTGCGTTTGGCTATATAACACGCACAACAGTCTCAGAAAGGCAAGCTATTCTATCACTATCAATTTAACTACTGAAAATATTTTTTAAAATTTTCTCTCACTCTCCTCATTTTTAATAGTAGTCCAATATCTACATCATCATAGCATATGTCCATTACACACTGTACTCTCCTCCTTTTTAGCCTCATTTAGTCTCGGTTCTCAAAGTAACAGTACATTTAATGTTCGTAACTGTTTTCACGTCAGCGTCTCTGTAGTTGTTTTGGCGTACTGAAGCTCACTCTTTACTAGACTCCTCGGAAGGGGCTCGTACGCACGCTATTCCGTGTGTTCTTGCACATTAATTAGTTTGTTCCAGTTAAGCTTGAAAGTTAGATATAAAAATCATTGGGTCACATTTTTCTTTCTTTAATACAACTGTATTATTAATTTTTATCTGCTGTTGTTAGAAAGTCTGGTGATGATCTAATTAATAGCATGTTCTTTGGGCTAGATTCCCAACGGGTTTTTTTTCTTTAAAGTCCAGAAGTTTTATTAGAATAGCTCTTGGTATCAGTCATTCTAGGTATACAGTGTGGCCTTTCAACATGTAGTTTCAAATATTTTATTTCAAAGGAGTTATCTTGAATTATAGGATTTAAGAAGAGTGATGAAATCATGTAAAGTACTGAATACATAGTCCTACATAGATACATTAGCGCTCAATATTAGCTATAATTTAAATATTAAAATTCACAATGTTATCAAGAGATAAAGGAACATATTTAGCTTCAGATTTCTAAGAATCTGAATATGTTGTCTGAAGGAGGGAGAGAGATGGCAGGTGGAAGGGTGATGCTCACCACAGGCTGCCGGGAGCTAATGTCTCCCATGTGTCCGCCACGAGGCAGTAAACAGGGGTCTGTTAAGATGGGCTGTGATTGTTGAGCTTTGGAACCAGAAACCCCCGTAAATTAGCTTTAGCCCTTAGAAATCGGAAACAAAGTAGAGTCTTCCTGGGTAAAATGTATTGCCTCATTACTCCGCATAGGACTGGTCTTACTTCGTTGGAAATCAGAATCAATTAAGTCTGTATAAAGTGCTGAATGTTTTGTCTGCCCCAACGTGTCTCTCACCAGACTGACCCAACATCCGAAATCTCCACCGTGACCTTGCCAAGGATAGCTCCGATAGCAGACACACAGCTGGGATCTGAATCTTTTTAACTCTGATGACAAAATGCTCAGCATTCTGCTCTACTTAGTTGCTTTCACATTAGGCACACATCAGAACGGCAGTGTCGTGACGAGGCATGTTTTCCCAGCCTGTCTTGGAGAAAAATCATACATTTGTTCCAAGCACGTTGCCTTCAGTTTCCTGTTGCCAATCTCAATACTAGTTAGTTCTAGCAGTGCCTGACTTTGCAACAACATGTCCTCTATTGACTCAAGCTGTATTAAACCTGTAGGAATCAATCTCAGATGCCAGCAGGCTTTTGCCTATGTTGCCACTTTTGCTCTTAGTCCTAACCTGCTGCTTTGCTCCAACACTTAGAGTCCTCTTAAATCTTTTCTCTGCCAGGTTGGCTGGGTTGCAGAGGTTGCTACCCAGCATTACATAGTCAGGCAGCATTGTTTGCTGTTAGGCTCCAGTGTTTACTTAGAGCAAGGGTGGGGACATTTTTGTGTAGAAAGTCACTGACCGTGGGAAAAAGTTGCTCAGAGGTTATAAAAGTGAAAAGCAGATAAATATCAAATGTAAGGCTCAGCCAGTTTACATATTAAACATTGTTAACAAAAAACAAATAAAAATTATTAGGTTTTATATCATGGCTCTATTTAAAGGAGAGATTAAAAGACAAGTGGAAGAAAGAAAGAAAACAGTGTTGAAAACTTTAAAAAGAGATACTGATGGATGGAGTAAAACCCAAAGATTTCAAGAGAGCACACATATGTATTATACACATATACATATATGTACATATGTATCCAATTGAATACCATGATGGTTAATTTTATTTTCTGTTTATATGCTGTTTATAAGAAACACATTCAAAACATAAGGATCCAGAAAGGTTGAAGTTGAAAGATAGAAAAAGATATTCTGTTGAAATATTCACTGTATTAGTTTTCTGTGCTGTATAACAAATGACCACAAACCAAACAGCTTAAAGAACGTCAAGGTTTCTTTGGGTCGGGAGTCCACGCGGGTCAGGAGTCCACGCGGCTCAGCCGGGTCTGCTGCAAGGCTGCAGTCGAGGTGCTGACTGCAGGAGCTCAGCTCTCGTGTGGAGGCTTGACTGGGCAACCTGCTTCCAAGTTGACCTCAGCTTGTTGGCAGAATTTACTTCCTTGCAACTGTAGGATTTGTGGAAACTTGCTTTTTCCAAACCAGAGAGAGAGAGCACGAGAAGGACACTAACTAGAGCAAGCCTGCTGGGAACATGGGATTTTAGAAAATGTAACATAACCACAGGAGTGACATTGCATATGATGGTTAATTTTATGTGTCAACTTGACTAAATCACAGGGATACCCAAATAGCTGGTAAAACATATGTCCGTGAGGTGTTTCTGGAAGAAATTAGCATTGCAATCAGTACACTAAGTAAAGATCACCCTCACCCATGCCCACCTGCCCATCCAATCAGCTGAGGGTCTGAATAGAACCAAAGGTGGAGGGAGGGAGAAGCTGCTCTCTCTGTTGAGCTGGGACACCCATCCTTTCCTGCCCTTGGACATCAGTGCGCTTGGTGCTCTGGTGTTCGGACTCAGACCAGGACTTGCACCATTGGCCCCCTGGTTCTCAGGCCTTCAGACTGGGACTGAATTACAGCACCAACTTTCCTCGTTCTCCAGCCTGCAGATGGCTGAGTGTGGGACTTTTTGGCCTCCATAACCAGTGAGGCAATTCTAATTTAAAAAAATCTTTTTTATCTATCTACCTATCTTATTGGTTCTGTTTTTCTAGAGTACGCTGACTAATACAAATACGTGTATTCATTTTACATATTCAATACACATATTCAAATATATTGATTGTAATATTCAGTATGTATATACATAATCTACATTAACACATATATATATATATATACAGTATTCTTCACATAATGTTCTTGATAGGTTCTGTGAATTTAAATGAAGTGATGTATGATGAAATCAATTTACCATAAGCTAATTGATGTAAAGAAGAGTTAAGTTTCTATGGCATCTCATCAACATTATAATGAAAAGGCGTTACTTGGGGACCAGCTGTATCTATATAAACAGAGAGAGTCAATCAAAGGAGATATGCCCATTTCTCTGCCCACCTTTCGTTTTCTCTATTTCTCCCGTCTCTCTCTAGCTTTTTGGCTGCTGTCCACTGATGCCCCACCTGCCTCCGGTAGACTTTGTCTGGCCCAGCTCCTGAGCCGGTTATGAAAGGGAAGATAAGAAAACCACCACCTCATTATTACCACCTGGTGGATCTCAGAGTTGAATGGTAGGACCCAGACATGGGTTTCAGCTACCCACCCTCATCTACTTGGCATCGCTGTGGCTCAGCAAGTCTCTGTGACTTCCTGGAAACCTGGAAGCTTGGGGGAGGAGAAGAAGAAACAAGTCCCGGATCTCCACAGTACTCCTCCTCATCCAGTTAGAGTCGGTACCGATTTTTTCCTCTGGCCAGAGCACGTTCCTCGGAGTAGTGTGGTCTTCCTCCTACAAGAATCAGACTACAAAGAGTTAATGATGGGGCCTCAGAGACAGGCCTTGAATTAGAGTAAAGAAAAGGTCCTCCTCTCTCCAGGCCCAAGCTCTGAGATCTGGAGCAGTGTGAAGGTCTTCTTTTTGGGAGCTGGCAAAGCATGGTGCCGGGGAGGAGTATGGCTGAGAACCTGTGCTGTGGGGTCAAGTTCCCTATAACCTGAGCGACTGCTTTGCTGCTCTGTTTTGTTCCTTCATTCCTTGCCTTCGGGACCATCGGCTCTTCCACAGTCCCTGGTCACAGTAAACAGCAGGTCCTGAAAGAAATCAACGTGCTACAAGGCTTCTTCAAAAGCAAGGAACACATTAAGTTCACATTTTACTACAAGTAAGCCTTTAATTCAGATACATGATGTTTAAACAGCCTCTGAAGATGGACCTTGAAGAGCTTTTCTTTGACAAGAACATGTAACACAAAAATATAGGTTTTAAAATATATTTACATAAGATGCAGTATATACCATTATTTTCTCATGCCGAACCCTTTCATTTCACACTTGAGTCATTCATGTCACTTTGATTTACAATAATTTCATGAGATTGTAGCAGAGAGATACACGTCTTTACAACACGTAGTTGCAGGAGGGTGAGGGTATTTAACTACATTACAATTGTGACAGTGTTTCCCACATACTAAGCACCTTGAAAATGAGAAGAAAAACAGTCCCAAACCCAAAATGCAGCCCTATTCTCTGCATGGGAAGCAGAGTATAATTTGGTTATTTGTCCTTGGGCAGTGGGTTTCCAAGGTTTAAATTCATATGGTGCTTGTGTGACTATAATCTCTCAGATGTCTTGTTCTCTCATATTGAAATCTTATCCCATGTAAATGGAAAACACAGTCAAGTCAAACTAAAACGACCCGGTCCTCATTATTAAGATGTTAATTAGTGCTTCATCTAGATGTCAGGAAGAGTGATAAAGTACCCCCCCCCCCCCCATGAAGCACATGCTCAGCACCCGCGGCGTAGACGTAGGATAACACAAATTGCCTTTATGCCACAGGAACAAACTTAAAAACAGTGTATTAAATTGGCATATAAGAAGTTTCCACCTGAAGTCATATTCCCATGGAGAAGGTCTCCCTGGTTACAGCTTTTATTGGTTGGTTTGTTTATATTTGCCCTGTCCTAGGAGGAATTTTAGGCAGCTGCTTACTGCTGTCTGCCTGATATGATGCCCCATGTATTATTAATAAAAATCCTTCCAGTGCCCACTCTGGTGGCTTGAGGTTGGGAATAAAACAAGCATTTTGGAGTTTTCTTAGCACACTTTTAGGATACCCCCAGAGCCTCATTCTGACTCTAGTTTTCACATCTAATATTTTAACCCGTCACATGTGGATTTTTAAATATAGATGTCCCTGTTTTCATTTAAGTGGCTAGGATTTTTTTCATGTTCACAAGTAATGCAAAGCAAAATTAAACACCATTAGTCTGAATGTGGAAAAGTATTGATGGAGGCATTCTATATAATTCTGTTCCCCTGGGCAGATTCACCCTAGGGGAGCATGAGGAAGCTTAGAAACGAGGAACAACTTATTTACCCAATTATTGAAGGCCAGGAAGTGGTGAGTTATGTTGCATGCACTTTTGTGATAATATAGCAGCTTCCATTGATTAAGCACATACTCCACAGGAGACACTGCAGTAGGCAGGGGGCCTTATATACATTTGCCCTTTACAGTGGTCCTGTTACTATCTCCAACTTACAGAAGAGGAGATGGAGGTGAAGGAAGCTGCGGACCCTGCTCTCGGTGTTTCATCAAGGTCGAGCTTCAAACCCAGGTCAGCCTGGCTCCAGTCTCTCCTCTCCCCATGGTGATTCTGCCTCCCCTCTGGCGCCATAACACACATGGCATCCTGAAGTCCTTGTGTGCTTTTGAGATGGTTGAAAGAAGCTAAATGTCACTCACACCCATACCGTAGCTAATTTAGGTCTCCGTTTAGGGATAAGCCTGGAGTAACTACAGCCCTCTGCCCTTCCCTGACTTCCATTTGGATTATCAAATATTTCAAGCCTCTTGGAGAAAGTGACTAGACCACAGATATTGTCATGCAGGACATAGTTGGCAAACATTTCCTTTGTAGTTGCCATTCAATAACACACTTACTAGGATTAAGATTGAGGAGGCTGACACTTGGAATATTTGGTAAGGAGATTTCAAGAACAGGACCTATGAGACCTGTCTGCCACAGTCCACCCTTTTGGCTAACCAGTATTTTCATATGCCCATAGTGTGCATTGATCCCATCTCCTTGAAGATGACCCCAAAGTCCATCAAATTATGGCACAGGCTCAAGGATAAATTTCTGAAGTACCAAAACTTTAGTAATGCCTGTCCCAGTACAATGAAGAGACGTGTGGTGGGACAGTTATGAAATTCTCTTGGAAAGTAGAACCAAGGAAAAGAAAAGAGAAGTATTTTTGTAAACTTAGTAAATTTTAGCAGACCAAAGAGAGAGATAAGAGAAGGCAGAGAGAGAGGAACGAAGATAAGACCCTAAGCAGACTATGCTAAGGAGCACTATTTAGCAGCCACAAACACTGAACCCGTCTTCAGGCAAAATTTAAAAATAAGGGGAATTGTTGTTTCAGAAAGTGTACTTTAATGTATTAACTCAGAAGTAGTAACTCTTTATTCTGTACTTTATGCTCTTGAACTCTTTCCTATGCAAATGAAGACCTTCCTAAGACTAAAGGGTATATTACTATGCAAGTGTGTTGTAGCAGGCACTGCTGGGCAGCCCTCGAATCTTCTTCCTTATTAGCAGAATGTTGTTTTTCTCTGGGTGTCCACCCACTCTCCTTTGTGACTCAGGAGTACACCTTTATTAGCCTCAGACAATCATGGCGATCCCATTCCACCTGGCCAATGATGGATTTAGGGGTGTGCATGTCACTCAGCTCTTTCTAACTGAGACATGGGAAGAAATCTGCTAGAGGGAAGGAGGCTTCTGGAAAAACGTTTCCTTAAATAGGAAGAAACAGTTTCTCTTCTGATTCATTTTATAAGAGTATCTGGATATAAATACCTTGGACAGAAACAACTATGTTTTGGCCATGCATGGGCTATCCGCAGACAAGGTTGGCCCTCTGAAGAAGTCAGAGCACAAAGGCACAATTTACCACTGAATTAATCAAACACTAAATCTGCTCTATCTAAGAACATTTTGTTATGTAAAATATCTTATTAATATTTAAGGCATTTGAGTAGGTGTTCAATGTTAATGGTACCTAGGATTTGTTTTAATCAGGTATGTAAGACACGCAGACATGGAAAAGATTGCCAGGAAGGAAGAGATTTTTGTTATATTCACAGTCCCCTAGAAACAGTAGGCACAGCAAGTGGTGCAGGGCCACACAGGGAAGCACTGAGGAAGGTGAGCGGGCTGGCAGGGCTGGAGGGGGAAGAGCCACAGGGGGGAGGAAAGGAATGGGTGAGGCCAGGTAAGCAGTTTCAGGATGGGCTGGTTTGAACAATTTCAGTGCCCCCCCTAGGGCATGTCTGTAGTTGTACAGTGTCTGGGCCTGGGGTGATTGGAGCAGGGGGTTAGTTGCCTAGAGTATGAGAACAGATAAAAGGAGATGGTTGTGGGTACGGGTTCTGGATTTGTTGGTTTGTATATCAAGGTCATATTCAACAGGTCAATGACTATCTTTAGGAATTAGCTATGTCTGGGAGAGGCAGTTCCTCCCAAGACAGCAAAGAATACAGAGCATCAAGAATACAGAAAACAAGAAAATTAGTTAATACATTTTCTAACTGATGCAATTTTTCCAAAACATTGTAATTTTTAAAAAAGGAAAAAACAATGATTGTTTATTGGATTATCTCAGGAATCCTCAAAGAAGTAGAAAAGATTATTTTGTTTTATCCAAAATTATCTGTTCATACTTCCTCAAATCATTCCATACAGTCAGTAATACATTCTGCCTATACTTAAAACTTTGAAGAACAAAAAAAGAAAGTTAAACTTACAGTGGATTAATCTAATATCATTATATGTTCTAATATGTCAACTATCTCAGAAGTAGAAGTCCAGGGCTTATGGGGCAGCTCCACAATGACATCTTTCTTCCCAGTTGCCCTTAAATGTGACTTCCAGCCTCATGCTTGTTGCTTCACGGGCACAAGAGGCTGACTCATCTCCTCCATAGTGTTTGCATTTCAGGCTAAAAGAAGGGCACAGGTATCTGCAATCTCAACCTTTCACCTTTTTGAGAGCGTTCCTGGAATACATCCAGCAACTTCTACTTACATGTCATTGGACAGAATTGCTTCATATGGCTCTCTCACTGCAAGGGAGGCTGGGAAATATATATTTTTAGTGGGGCATACCATTTCAAAAAGTGCTGGAATTCTGATATTAAGAAAGAAAAAGAGGGTGAATGGGTAAGCAACAAGTGCTGTCTGCCACAGCCCACCCCTTTGGCTAACCAATATTTTACATATTTATAGAAAACATTCATCCCATGCCTGTGAAGATTATCCCAAAGCCTCTTCAAATTATAGCAACCCACTCAAAGTCCAGTTTCTGCAATGAATTAAAACATTAGTTCTGTCATTCCCAATGCAGAAAATATGGTGACTTTAATACTTCATATCTAAATTGAGCTGAGACTCTTTTTTGATAAACACTAAGACATTGCCTTCTTTTAGACCAAACCTATACTACTATACATAAGTACTGTACATGATTTCCTATACATAAAGGAAAGTATGTTTTCACCATGAATATGTGTTTTCAAACTTTAAAAACTTCCTTAGAAATAAATCATATATATATATAGAGAGAGAATGAACACTAGTTACCATGTAGATAAGATCACTCCAAATATGGGCACAGACTGGATTTTCCTTCAAAAATAGGATTTTACAGGTAGTTACAATGGCTGATAAAATATCACCAGTATGGTAAAGTAATATTCCCCCCACCCAGGGCCAGCTTCAATTCCTCATTTCCCAATATTGATCTGTTACTTTAGGTGCAGGGTCAAATGATAATAATAGTAAAAATAATCATAACAATGATACAAGCTTACATTTCTTGAACATGTGGTCATTCAGGCAATGTTCTAAGTACTTTATATGTATTAGCTAACTTATTCCTTGGAGCAATCTCAAGCGGGGGAGGGGGTGTGAGGTACATGCCTCAGTCGCCAGTTTCGTCCTCAGTCAGGGTGTGTGCAAGAGGCAACCAATTGATGTTTCTCTCTCACATCGATCTTTCTCTCCCTCCCTTCCTCTTTCCCTAAAAATAAATATAGAAAATCTTTTTTAAAAACACATGAAAATTGATGAACATCACCAAGTATTGGGTCAGACAAAAAGTTCTTTTCTTTTTTTCTTTAAAATGGCTCTAGTAGTGCTTAGTTGTCTTTAACTTCATTCAAAACAATTTTGTTAGATTGTTTTGTGACAGCTGTCATATCAGCGTGCATTTAAAAAATTAACAAAATTGGTGAATTTTTGTGTAGCCATTTTGACATTGAAGATGGAAGAAAATACACAACATTTCCGGCATATTATGCTTTATTATTTCAAGAAAGGTAAAAACACAACTGAAATGCAAAAAAAAAAAGATTTGTGCAGTGTGTGGAGAAGGTGCTGTGACTGATCGAACATGTCAAAAATGGTTTGTGAAGTTTTGTGCTGAAGATTTCTTGTTGGACGATGCTCCACGGTCAGGTAGACCTGCTGAAGTTGATAGTGGTATATCAACAAATTGTGGTATATTCAAAACATGGAATATTATTCATCAAAAAAAGGATAAACTGCTGGTGCATGCAATATGCATGATACTCAGAAATATTACATCAGGTTAATGAAAATAGATTCAAAAGAATCAAACTGAATACGCCATTTATATGGAGTTCAAAACAGAAAAAAACTAATTTAAATTGATGAAACTCAGAAGAATTGTTTATTTGGTGGAAGGTAGATTGTTAAGTGGAAAGGAACATTCGTGGGGAAACCTACTGAGGTGACAGAAATGTTTTATATCTTGATCTGGGTCATGTTGGTGTATGTATATGTAAAAAACCGTAAAGCTGTACACTAAAGATTAATGCACTGTGTTGCATATAAATCATACATAAATTTAAAATATATAACATATGAGTGGATTGATGCGGCCCTCCCAGGACCTTAGAAAAGACTTGATCAATTCCAAAACCAAGTCTAGATAAAGTGATTAAGATTAAACCAAACTAAAAATGAATTCATCAAGAATGCAGGATACCAGATCAATATAAACAAATTAATTGTATTTCTATAGAATAACAATGAACAACTTGAAAATAAAATAAAGAACTCCATTTACAATTGCATCAAAATAATAAAATAGTAATAAGTTTAACAAAAAAGTACAAGAGTTGTATGCTAAAAACTATAAAACATTGTTGAAAAAAATTAAAGACCTAAGTAAATAGAAATTTACTTGGGTCCTATGTTTTTTTTTTATAAGAAGACTTAATATTGTTAGGGTGGCAATACTTCCTAAATTGGTGATAATTGCAACATAATCCTTATCAATCATTAACATCCTTATCAGCTGGTTCCTTTGCAGAAATTAACAAACTAAAATTCATACAGAAAAGACTTTCACTTCCCAATTTTAAAACTTATTACAAGGCTACATTAATCAAGAAGTTGGTCTTAGCATAAAAATAGATATATAGATTAATGGAATAGAATTGAGAATCCAGAAATAAACTCTTACATTTATGATCAACTGATTTTAGAAAAGAATCCTAAGATCATTCAATGAGTCTTTTCGACAAATGATGCTAGGACAATTGGATATCCATGTATAAAAAATCCAGTTGGATCTTTTTCTTATACCATACATAAAAAATAACTCAAAGTGGGTAAAAGACCTAAGTGTAAGAGTTAAAATTATAAAATATTTAGGAGAAAGTCTAGAAGTTAAACTTGTGGGCTTGGGGCAAGCACCACTTTCTTAGATATGATACCAAACACAAGCAATAAGAGAAAAATATAGATGAGTTGAATTCCACCAAAATTAAAAACTTTTATACTTTAAAAGATACCATCAAGGAAGTGAGAAGACAATCCAAAGGATAGAAAAAAAATAATTGCAAGTCAGATACCTAATAAGGGGCTTCTATCAATAATGTACAAAGAACACTTACAACACAATAATGAAAAGACAAATAACCCAATTAAAAAGTAGGCAGCAAAGGATATGATTTAGGAATTTCTCCAAAGAGGATATACAAATGTCCAAAAAGCACATGAAAAAGTATGCAACGTATTAGAATTAAGGAAATACTACAATATACTTTAAACAGGTGAGTTTTATGTGTATTCATTTTAATCTCAATAAAGCTGTTTTTTAAAAAGTACAAATAATGTCTGAAATATTTATGAATAAAAGAATACACTGTCAGGAATCTGTCACAAAATAATCCAGAAGCAGTGGAAAGAAGATGGAGGTAAAAATGACATAAAGTTGGACATGAATTAATAATTGTTCTTGAAATTAGATGATGGATACACTATTTCCTCAACTTTGGTATGTGTTTGAAATTTCACTTAACATCAAGTTAAAAATATACATGATGGAAAAAGTCCAGCCTTTGTTAACATAACGAGAATGGTTTACATGACCTTTATGTAATCTGGCAGCCACAGTGAGTGAACTGGAATGCACATGTGTGAACAATGACGACTTCACTGTACTAGTCAGTGGGGGCAATAGACACCATGAGTGAGCATGTGTACTGTGTGGCCGTCACATTCAAAATGACTAAGCAAGTAGAGCAACAAATCTGCACCAAATTGTGCATTAAGCTTGAACATTCCTCTGCAGAACCTGTTTGAATGATTCAGAAGACCACAGCTGTGGGCAACTGGTGATTGGCAGCTTCATCCTGACAATGTGCCTGCTCATACATCACATCTCATGCAGAGATTTTTTGCAAAATATCAAATCATCCAGGTGGCTCAGCCTCCCTAAAGCCCGGATTTGGGGCCCTGTGACTTCTGGCTTTTCCCAAAACTTTTCAAAGGTGATTTTGAAAAGGAAGAGATTTCAGACCATTGATGAGATCCAGGAAAATACAGTAGGGCAGCTGATGACAATTGGGAGAACTGTATGAGGTCCCAAGGTTCCTACTTTGAAGGGGACTGAGGTGTCATTGTCCTATGTACAATGTTCCTTGTATCTTCTTCAATAAACGTCTCCCTTTTTCATAGTTCATGGCTGGATACTTTATGGACAGATCTCATACATGACAAGTCCCAAGGTGTGCACAAAAACTTGTACACAAATGTTCATAGCAGCATTATTCATACTATCCCAAAAGTGGACACAATCCAAACATTTATCAACTGATGAATTAATAAGTAAAACATGGCACATTCATCGTTCATATAATAGAATATTATTTAACCACAAAAGGGAATGGAGTTTTAATAAATTCTACAACATGGATGAACTTTGAAAATAGTATGCTAAGTGAAGAAGTCAGGCATATTGTATGATTCCATTTACATGAAATCTCCAGAAGGTGTAAATTTATGGAGACAGAAGGTAGATTAGTGGTTGCCAGAGTCTGGAGCAGGGGGAGCTGGGAGTGACTGATAATGGTTATGGATTTCTTTTGGGATGAGGAAATGTTCTGCAGGTATGCAGTGGTGATTGATTCACAACTTTGTGCATACACTAAAAACCACTAAATTGTATGCTTTCGAAGGGTGAACTTAATGGTATGTGAGTTACATCTCATTAAAGCAGTTATTAACAAAAAAACATTAGAGCAGAAAAGTAAGTGTGTGACTAGGTCTCTAAGATAAGTGAAATAAATACTGAATCCAAGTTATAGATCAAATAGTGCTTTTTAAAAATTCAGGAAAAAAAAGCACAGAGAAGTCATTCATAACTTCAGAAGGAGACATGGTCCTATTCTGGAGCCCTCAGGATAATGCCTGGTCCAAGGGTTTTGCCTGCTTCTACTTTCAGTTTACCATAGGGTATAACAGGTAATGTCTACCTCCCCCTATACATTAATATCCCTAACCCTATTCTTGAATTCCCAGTTGATTGTTGGTTCCCATTTACTCATTAAATATTTGAGGATTAAGACACTGAATTCCTAAACAACATTGAGGAAATCTGCTTCCTCTGATCAAGCCTTATAGGCTTCCTGGAGGAGGGAGGGAAGGTAGGACTGACAGTAGACTCCCCGGTGCAGCAATGAGGTCAGACTTCCTGAAAAAGGTGGCAGCAGGGTGGTGATGATTTAGCGACACTAGGAAGCCTCCCAGAGTTCTAGCATGTGGGAAGAGGAAGTCTAGAGTTGCTTGAGGTTGCAAGAGCCATATATTGGTTTCAAAGGGAAGTTGATATCAAGTCAAGGTCAGGAGTTTACTAACAGAGTTAGCAGTCAAGTTCAGATAATCCTGAAGAAGTGGACATATTGAAGCAATTATAATCATTCCTTCTGACACAATGTGAACTAATGTCCTTTATGACACAAAGGTCATTGAAGATCAATCCATGAGTCTTCACTAGCATTACATTTGTTTTAGCACTAAGCTAACTTGGTGAGATGCTGTTAGGCTAGCTTGTTTAGGGTGGATGCAGAGGACAGAGCTGCCAGTAACAAGAGGAAGGTAGAAAATCATAATGAACACTTACTGAACACTTGTTATGTCCCAGACTCTGTACTAAGGGCTTGAGGTATTTTAATTCTTTTAATCCCCACAATGACCCTGCAAGAGAAATATTATTACCTTTTATAGATAAGGCAAGTGAGGCTTAAAGGGGATGAGTCACTTGACCAAAGGGGAGTGGAGCCGTAATCTTAAACTCATGTCAGACACCTGAAGTTTTATTCTCGCTTTCTACACTCCATGACCTCAACGCAATATAAAGACCACAGGTTCTTAACTGTAGAGATCATCTGTTCTAAAAATCTGACATTTGTATGGGAAGGGTCAACAGGCAAAATGAGTTAGGAAAAAGAGAAGTTGAATATGAATACATTATGGGTTCAGGTTTTTTGTGACCTATGTGGGAAAGAAAATTTAGAAGTAAATCTTAACTCACATTGCAAAACATGCATAAGTTATCAGATGAAGTACAGACAAGTATCATCTACCAGCAATCACTGTAATTAACCAAATAAAAAGAGTACATTCCATAAGAAAAAAGACATTTCTGAATCATTAGTGGGCCTCAGTAAGTGAAGGTGCATGCTGCTGGACCAATCGGAAGCTAGAAAAGAAAATATGCTAATCATTGTTTAAAAGCATATCCAATTTTAACTACTATGAATGCTCATTAGGTTGATACTATCATTTTAGAATATAAGAGATCAAGCTTTTAAAAAAGATTTATTGCAACATTTTTTGAGCCCAGGTCAACTAAGAGCAATAAAGCATTTTGTAGCATGGAATACCAAAAATTCTTGGGTGGAGAAAGCATATTTCTATTGGCCACAGACTGGCAATAATTATCAGGACCAGGACTAATCGAAGTTGTATATCTTAGTGAGATCACTATTAACTTCCATGCAAAAATTTATCAGGGCCCAGAGATGTTGAAGCTGCATATGTTTTGTTGATAGCGCATCTTAAGAAAAGCCACCTGCCTACCGACATGATGCACCCCGCATATTCTAGAGATTGGCACAGACTGCTGGGTTTTCTTCTACCCATTACCTACCCTGTCCCTAATAACCTATTTCTCAGAGCTCAACAGCAGGTGTTTTATATAAAGAATGAAAATAAATGTGCAAGATATAGTCCCCAGCCTTAGTAAGTTTCCTTGCTGAAACATAACTAATATGCACGAAAGAGAGAACAACAATCAAAAAAGTGTGTAATTGAGCAATGAGTATGTTATAGGCCTTCGATAAAGGAGACATTAACGTGGAGTACCATCACTAATGCAGATTTGACGGGGGAGCTTGCACCTAAAGGGATTTAGTTAAACGTAGACCAAAGTGTATCCATCAGTCCATATTCTATCTTTTGGTCCCTTAGTTTTCATATTTGAAAAAAGTGGAGATCACACTAGTCCTGTCATAGATTGTATGGGGTAATTACTAAGGTCCTTGGGACAAAGGTGCCAGGATGTAAAGCTATCTGAAGGAAGGGCATCATCCTGTTAGCCAAATAGAAATCGCAGGAGAGTGAGAGAGAGGCATCAAAATCTGAAGTGTTCCACCTTTAATATAACCTGGACTTGCCCAATGGCACAATATTAAATATTTCCTGCATGGTGTTTCTGCATGGTGGTAGCATTTTGCTGGCCAGAACTTAGCATGTGGAGCCCTTTTCACACATTTCTTATTATCTGGCAAACTTTGGAATTTTCTTTCTTTTTTTTTTTAATTTTTATTGTTATTCAATTACAGTTGTATGCCTTTTCTCCCCTTCCCTCCCCCCCACCCCAGCTGAACCCACCTCCCTCTCCCACCTCCACCCTCCCCCTTGATTTTGTCCATGTGTCCTTTATAGTAGTTCCTGTAATCCCCTCTTCCCACTGCCCCCCTCCCCGGCTATTGTTAGATTGTTCTTAACTTCAATGTCTCTGGTTATATTTTGTTTGCTTTTTTCTTCTATTGATTATGTTCCAGTTAAGGGTGAGATCATATGGTATTTGTCCCTCACCGCCTGGCTTATTTCACTTAGCATAATGCTCTCCAGTTCCATCCATGCTGTTGCAAAGGGTATACGCTCCTTCTTTCTCTCTGCTGCGTAGAATTCCATTGTGTAAATATACCATAGTTTTTGGATCCATTAAAACTTTGGAATTTTCAACAAGAGCAAGTGGTTATATAGTGCCAGGGACTATCTCAAGAGCTTTAAGGACGTAGCAATACACTTAATCTTCTTGAAACAACTCTATGGGGTGAGTGCTATTATTGTTACCCATTTTACTGATAAAAACAGATAAGCACAGAGAAATAGCTGGTCCAAGGTGTTACAGCTAGTGAAAGGAAGCAGTGGATTTGAATCAAGATACTCTAACTAGAACCCATGCACCTAACCTCCAACCTTTAAGGCAATAAATCCCCCCAGCATTGTGAGGCTTTGCCACTGGCTGGTATTGCCCCACAAACAAAGATTCAGAACGAAGGTCTCTTAGGCAGAGGTACTGCAAGAGATATTGTGTATCCACAGATCGCAATTTCACCAGTGTACCAGGGAGGGTGAAGAGGCAAACTTTACCATGCAGATGCCCCAGATATATCCCAGTGTGGAGGCCATGGCTGGAGAGGGTGGGGCAACAGGGAAACAAAAGGTGATGGCTGGAGGCAGGGTGTGGGAGGGGGCAGAAGGAATGGATGCAAAGTTGGTGATAGTCTGCAAAGGGCTGGAATCCAGGGGAGTATTTTAGGCATCCCAGGCTCACTCTTTCACCGAAACAAAATTTCCTGAAAACAAATTTTCCCAGTATCTCAGGTCTTTTGTCTACGCTAAAATGTTCATGCAATAGATTACAATGAGTGTGGTATTCAAAATCAAATCGGGGGCCAACAGCACAAGCTGAAAAATCTTTTGCTTATTCAAACTTTTCTGACCATGGGATTTGACCGGGGTGGGTTTGTGATCCTTGGCATATTCACAAAGGCACGGCCGGGTGTTTTTCTTTCAGAACCTGTTATCCATTGGCAGATATTAATACTATAAACACTGTGGGGTAGACACTCTGGTGGATGCTGGGGAAATAGATGGAGAGGTACAATCCCTGCCCCCAGGATCCCATAGTCCAGTGAGCAGTCAGACCCAGACACGCTCGATGACAATGCAGCAAGCATGACAAGAGAGGGTACAAGGTGCCAAAAAAAAAAAGGCACAGAGGGGAAAAGCCTAACTATTCAAGAAAGTTTTCAGGTAGTGAGCTCCATGGCAGACTACTGCAAGAAAAATTGGAGTCTGCCTGAAGGAAGGGAAGGATGAGGAAGGGCATTCCTGGCAGAAGAGACAACTGGGCAAAAGTATGGAAGTCAGAGAGTGCATGTAAGATGATACTCCCCCAGCTGAAAGAGCACACGCTTATTATCTCACAGCTTCTGTGGATCAGGAGTCTGAGCCTGGTTTAATCAGCTTCTCTGCTTCCGGGTCTCTCACAGGGCTACAATCAAGGTGTTGCCCTGTGGTGGGGTCTGATTTCAAGGCTTAACTGGGGAAGATCCACTTCCAAGTTCATGAGGCTGTTGGCAGAATTCAGTTCCTTGCAGGCTTTTGGTCTGAGGACCTCAGTTTCTCGCTGACTACTGGCCAGTCCCTTGCACGTGGGCCTCTCCAAAACAGCAGCTTGCTTCATCAAAGGCAGCAATGCAGAGAGTCTGCTAGCAACTTGGAATTTACAATCCCATGTGGTTTAATAACCGAAGTGACACCCATCATCTTGCTGGATTTTATTGATTAGAGCAGGTGACTAGGCCAGCCCACACTCAAGGAGAGAAGATTACACAAAGCCATGTATACTAGAAGGTGGAAGTTTTGGGGTGGGGGTATCTTAGAGTCTCCCTGCCACGGGAAGACAGCTCCACATCATGGTCTAAGGTGGTATCGGAAGATTCTATTCATCACTATCATTTTCCTTTTATTCCCTCTTAGGGATGGGTGGTAGGTGGTGGGGAGAGGAGGAGATTGGAAACCTTCTGGCGCCCTGCATCATAAAATGCCCTCCCAATCAAAAACCATGATGAAAATTCTGGCTGAATCTATAACAGTCTCCTAGTTTGCTTTTTTTTTTTCTATCTTCTCTGTCATTCTAGGGAATCGGTGCACTTCTACTGAACCCATGAGACAAAGACCCTTCCTGGGACGGCAATGGCGCTGGCCCGCGTCTCCTATTTCTGTCAGTGGCAAATTTCTCCCGAATCTGATTACTGCTATTGTATTACACTCTGATATCATATTACCCTTTTTGGTGTGTAGAAAATGTTTAGTTTTCCTAAATGCTTAAAATAACTTTTACCCCTTTGGACATTCTTTAAATTCTTTTTCAATGAACGTTATTCATTACCAGTGAGATTATTCACCTCTGGCTCTTTTCAAAGGGCACAGCATTAATGAGATAACAGGTTTTGACAAGTTATTTAAAAAAGGGTTAAGTTCACAGGTTTCATTATAATTCCTGGCACATAGTTTGAGGTAATATTTTATATTTATTTTATTACATGGCTTTTTAATCTCCCCACCTGCCACCCGCACCCAAGGGCCTTACTATGTGAGAGTATCTATGATAGTACATGGCCGGTGAGTTCCTGAAAGAGATCAGAGAGTGTCATAGAAGCAAAGAGTTTGTGTCTCTCTGATCACGATAACCAGAAATGGAAAAGAACACCAAACCAAAAATAGTAGTGCCTTTTACTCTGACAGAACAGGGAGCTAGCAGCTTCTGCTTAAGAGTTTTAGGATCTCGAGCAAGCAACACCTCTGTGACTCCTTTCGCTCATCTGTCAAACAGCAAGGATGGTGGAGATGCAAATGTATTTTCCTAAACAGAGTCCAGAATTAGTACAACTTTGAACCCAATTTGTACAGCTCCGAATTTTACCTAAAGAAAGGCACAAAATAGTAGAGTAGCCCACCAGCAAAATGGTGGGCAGACATTGCCACAGGTTTTAATAAAACTCACAGCCAGATTTCTGGAGCTACATTCACAATTGTCTGTTAATTAAAAGAAATACAAGATTATTGCATGCATTATTTAGAATATGGATTAAAAGAATATTCTGACACAGAAATGAGCAATCTTGAAGAAGAATCTTTTGATATTATGTGGGAAAGTAGAAAAAGTACATGCTTTTGAGTCCAAAAATATGGCTCCTAATCTCTACTTGCTTCTGTGTAACTCCAACACCCATACAGCCTGTCACTGGTTCTCAAAGTTTTTCTCGCAGGTATCCCTATCTTCCCAGGGCAACAAATAATTCACTTGCCCAGGAATTTAAGGGAGAGAGTGGAGCCACCTCTTATAATCATAACATACCATTTAAAATACTCTCATTTACTGTAGAAATCTATTTGGACTCATTCAGATGTTATGAGCTCTTGGTTTTTAAATAAATATTTGAAGTTAATTACTGTCATGTAAAATTTACCTTCTAACCACTGTGCCATGCTTATCCTATTGCCTTGAGTGGCCACTTGGACTCTGCTATGTATCTCAGGGTGGAAATTACTCCCTGATTTTAAAAGCCTGGCCAAAGTGAGTATACAAATGAGAGAGCTGATAGCACCCTAGGCTCCCCAGCCTCAAGTAGACACCCAATGTGGTCCAACCCTACAATGACAAAATCCTAATGTCCCCACTCTCAGAGCTCTGACTGTCCCTCCCTTCTGAACAAATGATCTGTCACCCAAAAAAGAGAAAAGTAAGCCCATCTGGTAGGAACTTTCTCATATTCCCTATACAAACTCATTCACCTTCCTGTATCTACAGCGGTCTTCTCCTTCCTCCTTCTTATCACACACAAGTGTCTGTCCTCAAGTCAAAGGTGTTGGTCCCTAATTCCTCTGGCCTTCTCAGGGACCACACTTTGGCTTAGCTCCCTAATCTTCTGCATCCTTGACCTCCCCTTCTTCACTCTTCCCATTGATACCAAATATGTTTCCTGGAAAAAAACCAAAACAGTCACCCCCTCAATCACATCTCCTGTCTCAGCTAACTACCATCTCCATATTTCCATTTAGGACCAAAGACATTCCCTCATATAGTCTCCATTTCCTCACCTCTCCTTCATTTAAAAATTATTACATTTTTATTAAAATAATACATGTACATATTTTAAAAAATGAAATATTACTACAAAGTATATTGAAAATGTAGCCTTCTGCCCTGCTCTCTGTGCCCAAGGCTGCTGACCAAGTCCAAATACTTTTCATTCTTTTGGTCATTTATATCCATGTTTCTAAATAATACTCTTGAACTTTATATAACTGGACACAATACGTAATCTTGTGCACATCAAAGGTTTTGTTCAGTATTATGTGTGTGAAAGACACCCACATATTTCACTTTCCTTACATGTTGTGTCAAGTAACATTCTACTCAATAAAATTCCACACTTACATACCAATTCATTTGAGATTGATTGATCTTTCTGAACTTTTCCAGGTTTGTGCTACTATAAACCATGTTACTATAAACATTCATATATATATTCACTCTCTATATATTGAATATGAATATATATTCATGTATATTTATACAAAATTTTAATCTGTCCAGAAAAAGTCCGGGTATTGTTAATATAGCAAGAATGGTTTGCCCAGCATCGATGTAACCTGGCAGCCAAGGAGACTGGACTGGAATGTGCATGCGTGAGCAATGACAACTTTACTGTACTGGTCAGTGGGGGTGGTAGACGCCATTGAGTGAGCACGTTTACTGTGTGGCTGTCCCATTCAAAATGACTGAGTGAGTAGAGCAACAAATCTGCATCAAATTTTTCATTAAGCTTGAACATTCCTCTGCAGAAACTGTTTGAATGATTCAGAAGGCCACAGCTATGGGCAACTGGTGATTGGCAGCTTTATTATGACAACATGCCTGCTCTTGTATCACATCCCATGCAGAGTTTTTTGGTGAAACATCAAATCACCCAGGTGACTCAACTCCTGTAAAGCCCAGATTTGGGGCCCTGACACTTCTGGCTTTTCCCAAAACTAAAATCACCTTTAAAAGGGAAGAGATTTCAGACCATCGATGAGACTCAGGAAAATATGACAAGGCAGCTGATGGTAATTGAAGAACTGTGAGGTCCCAAGGTGACTCCTTTGAAGGGGACTAAGACATCCCTGTCCTATGTAAAATGTTTCTTGTATCTTCTTCAATAAATGTCTCTGTTTTTCATAGTACATGCCTGGATACCTTCTGGACAGACCTCGTATATATGCATGCACATGGGTAAAATTTTTCTCTCCTTTCTAAATGTGGAATATGAAATAGAAGTTCTTACTATTAAATTAATTTCTTGTAGTCAAATTTATCAGTGCACTTTTATGACTTGTTCCTTTTCCTGTATTGTTCACAAAGTTGTTTATATTAAAATCATGAAAATACTTTTCCACATTTTGTTCTAAAAGTTTTAGTGTCTCCCTTCTCAATTAAGTCATTTAAGATTTATTTTTGAGTACTGGGTGCCCATTTTCTTTTGAAGCCCTGTAATCTGGCTTCCTTTTCCATCACAACTGAATGTGCTCTAGGAAAGGTTACCAATGGTTTTTATATTATTTAATCTAGTTCTCCTTTTCAGGCCTTATTTTGCTTAATTACAAGGCAGCATTTGATACAGTGGATTACTCCCTCCTTCTTGAAAGATGCTCTTTTCTTGGCTACCATGATACCACATTCTCCTAGGTTTTCTTAAACATATCTCTTACTTTTTTTTTCAAGTGGCGCCTTCAGCGACTTTTGCATGTATCCCTTTCCTGCCTGGCCTCTAAATGTCGGCATCCTCCTGGGATCAATTCTTGGCCCTATTCTCTTTCTACGTTCTTAGGCAATCTCATCTACTCTCAGGGTTTTATGCTGACGGTCCTTAAATTGAGACTCTAGCCTACACCTTCTTCCTGAGCTCCAACTTGATATCTCTATTTAGATGTCTCCCTGACATTTTAAATTATCAGTCTAAAATGGAATGCTTGATCTTCTGTTCCTCTTCCTGCCTTCCCCATTTCGGTAAATGTCACCCCCCCGACCCTGTCATACACCAAATATCTGGAAAGCCACCTTTGATCCCTTCTTCTCCCTTAACCCAACATCCAAGACAACACTAGGTCTTGGATGTTACATCCGGGATCTGTTTACTTCACAATACATCTGGGATCTACTTACTTCTCTTCATCTTTTACTACTCATTGTTTATTACCTGATGACTATAACAGCCTCCCAATAATTTTCTCTGCTTTAACCAAAGAGAAGACAGACTGATCTTACAAAAACATCATTGGATCCATGTCAGGCCTCCGTACAAAACCCTTCAGTACTTACTCTTGCACTCGGGATGAAATCCCAAACCCCTGACCTGGCCTAAAGAGTGCTCTGCGTTAAATGGCACCACCCTCTCCTTCTATAATCCAGTGTACCTAAGGGTCAGCCTGGAACACTCTTCTCCAAGTTTTTGTTTGCCTCTTCCCTCAAGCCTCAGGTTAAAGGTCAGTTTCCGACCCCCACCCTGGCTCAATATATGACCTCACACTAACTTATACTTTCCTTTGTATCATCTAAGTTTGTTATTACATGTTCATCTGACCATTAACTCATTAGCTGTATCCCACGTTCCTGGGGGCAGGGATTGCGTCTGTATAATTATTATTGTTATTATTATTCCTCGCAGTACGCCCCAGACCCAGCACATGCCTTGTCCATATAAGGAACTCAATAAGAGCATGCTAAATCTGAGGGTACACTGAAGAGATGATGCCCCTTTCCTCACTGAGAAAGAAGGCTGTGTAGTCAGTCTTGTGGGATTCCTCATAGCTGGGACTCAGCATCTCTGGGGTATGATCATATTTCTAAGAGGAGGATTTGGGGAAAATGCACTCTTCTCGTCTCTGGCTTCATTTGCCTCATCTGATTGGCTTCCTGCTACAGTCTATACCTGCCCACCACTCATGATTCCCATCATAATCCCTCTAAGGCTGATTTCCATCTAAGGGGGAAGGTTGCAGAGAGGAATAGAAGTATTCCTTGCAAAGCCCTCTATCTGTGTATGCTACATAGGCTAATTATTATTGTTACCTTAAAGCAGAAATGTAATTAGTGTATTACTACTTGGTTGTGTTGTAGACTGTGAGTAGCACAAAATTTATTCACCTAAGATTATTGTTGTAGATGATTTGGAGGCAATAAAGAAGCTTATTACTATTCCAGCATCACTGTGGTATTATTGCCCCCTGGTGGCAACGTTAATTACTTAGCCTTGTATGTTTGAAGATGCTGTTTAAGCAGGGGGTCCACAGATTCTCCCTGGAGATTGCGGTATTCACTTCTCTCCAAATGAAACTAGAAGCAAACACATGAGAGCATTTTCTTGGTGAAAACCTCTGTGTCTACCCCACCAGCTCCTTTTCCTTAAGGGTTACCGTTTCATTTCTTTTACTCTTCTTCCCCCAGAAGACACATTTGTTCCCTCTTAGGCACTGTCCGGGGAGGCAATGAGCAGAGAAACGAAGCCAATGAACTGCATGGGGACCCTTGTTTCAGAGAACATCTGTGCCATAGCCAGTGTGCGAGGAGCTAGGTTTTCCATGGGACTTAGATTTCAAGGCAGCAAAACATTTTCAAATGGGTAAAATAATAGAAATACGGCCAACAATCAAATGTGAAATTACGTATAATAATTGCACAACAATTAAATTTTAAGGAAGTGTCACCCGAGCACAGGTTTGCATGTTTCCAAGTGCTTTTCAGTCTCCAAATGAGAAACTTACCCGTTGAGACACAGTTCAACTACTCACAATTGTACGACCTTCTTCTAGCCTTTGAGAAAAAGTAGAAGAAAGGCAGGTGGGGAAACAGTGTTTCTAACTGATAGAAAATGCTTTAGCAGAGTTGAAATATATATATATCTTTGCTATATGTTCTTTCCAACTGAGAGAGCATTTCCCAAAAGCTGGCTGCATTTATCCTTGATGGAAGCAATTCACTAAAGAATGACTAGCTTTCACAAAGCACAACGAGCAGTAAAAACAGTTTTCATTGCTCTCTGCATTCCCATTTTTTCCCCTGTAGTGCCAGATTTAGAATCAGACAGCTCTGGGGATGAATCTCAACTCCTTCTTTGCTAGCTGTGTTACTTTAGGCCAGTTACTTAAGATTTCTAAGCTGTAAGATCTTCTCTTCATCTATGAGATGGGTAAATGGGAAGATCAGATGTGATATTATATGTAAAATACTGTGCAAAGTGCCAGGCACATATAGAACATTCAAGAAACAGTAACTGTTATCATTACCATAATTATTATTGAAGTTATTCAAAACCTTATGAACGGTCTTGAGGAAGAAAATAACACAAAGCCGATAGAAGCTAATTGTTTGTATCCAGGAACAATATTTAGTCACTTTGAAGAGATCATGGGTACCAATAACTGGCAAATAATATCCTTTGCCTGTGTTCATTTTCTTCTGTCCCCCTGGGCAGATGGGATTCTAAGACGGCCCCTGAAATCCCAGGACCCTGGCATACGTCCCCAGGATAATCCCGTCTTCTTGACGGTGGGCGGGCCCTGTGATTATGACAGGGCCTCACAGCCGTGATTGTGTTATAAGTATAGTAAAAATGAACATGTTTGCGGATATAATTTAGGTTTCACACTAGTTGATTTGAGTTAATCAGAAGGGATATTATCCTGGGTGGGCCTGAATAAACCAGATGAGCCTTTTTAAAAAGGGTCTACAGGTCAGAGATAAAAGAAGCAGCAGAGAGTCTCTTCTGTTAGCCTTGAAAAGGCAAGCCACGATGAGTTCCACAGCTGCAAGGAAATGAATTCTGCCAATAACCACATCAGCTTGGAAGAGGGTCCTGCATCCTAGATGAGACCCCAGCCAACACTGTGAGATCTTGAACAGGAGACCCGTCTGAGCCACGACTGCTCTCCTGACCCAGGAAAACTGTGAGGCAATGAGTGTGTGTTGTTTTAAGCCACTAAATTTGTGGAGATTTTTTACGCAGCTATAAAAAATAAACACAACCCTGGCCAGCTGGCTCAGCTGATTGGAGCATTGTCCCATACAACAAAAGGTTGCAGGTTCAATTCCTGGTCAGGACACTTAGCTAGGTTATGGGTTCAATCCCCGGTCGGGGTGAGTACGGGAAGCAACCAATTGATATCTCTCTCACATCAACGTTTCTCTCTCTCTTTATCTGTCCATTCCCATCTCTTTAAAGTCAATAAACATATCCTTGGGTGAGGATTAAAATTTTAAAAGAAGGAAAAAAAAGGAAAATGAATACACTCCCCAATTGCTATTATTTATAATTACTATTTTTAATTACTCCCTCAAAATACTATCATGATAATCACTGGTGTTTTAATTTCCCAAAGAGCTGGAAAAAGAATCCAGGTGTCACGACTCTTTCAGTAATTTGGTTGCTCCTTTGACTCACGTATTTCTTAGAAGAATATATTTTAGTTTCCAAATATTTGGGCTTTTATCCAGAGATGATATTATTGGTTCTTTCATTATATTATATTATTGATTCTTCCCAGTGCATTTCCACGTCTCTCTCCCAAAGTCTAGCGCAAAGAGACTCCGTGCTCTCGCTGCTGTCGTACGCTGTACTCTCACGTAAGCCACAAACCTCACACCGCACTGTTATTATTTGTGTTGAAATCCTCAATTATCTCTTAAAGAGCTTTAGATAATAGGAAAACTCTTATGTACTGATGTATTCACGTAGTTACCTTTTCTGGTGCTCTTTGTTTCTTTGTGTGATCCATACTGGCATCGTGCCAATATGGCATCTTCCAACTGGCATTGTGCTCTTTTTGCCTGCAGGGACTTCAACGTTTCTCTGTATGTGTCTGCTGGCATGTGAATGCTTTTTTTTTATTGATTTGAGAAAGAGAGAATGGAAGAGGGAAAGGGAGAGAGAGAGAGAGAGAGAGAGAAACGTTGATTTGGTATTCTATTTATTTATTCATTTATTGGCTGATTCTTATATGTACCCTGACTGAGGATCAAACCTGCAACCTTAGCATGTTGGGACAACACTTTAACCAACTGAGCTACCCAGCTGGGGTGAATTCTTTCAACTTTATTTTCCAATAACAGTTTACATTCAATATTATTTTGTATTAGTTTCAAATATACTGCATTGGGCTATACAATCATATACTTTCCAAAGTGATCCCCCCAATATTTCCTGTACCCACCTGACACCCTACAGTTATTACAATATATTGATTATATTCCCTGGGCTGTACTTTACATCCCCATGACTCTTTTGTAACTACCAATTTGTACTTCCTAATCCCTTCACCGTTTTCACCGTCCCCCAACACCCCCCTCCACCATGGACCATCAGTCCCTGTGTCTATGAGTCTGTTTCTTTTTTGTTTGTTCGTTTCTTTTGTTCTTTAGATTCCACATATAAGTGAAATCATATGGTATTTGTCTTCCTCTGATTGACTTAATTTCATTCAGCATAATACTCTCTAGGTACACCCATTGTATATATATGTATTATATCTTCTTTATCTAATCTTCTATTGATGGGCATTTGGCTTGCTTACGTATCTTGGCTATTGTAAATAATGCTGCAATGAACATAGGGGTGCATATATTCCTTTGAATTAGTGATTTAAATTTCTACCCAGTAGAAATATATACCCAGTAGAATCACTGAGTCATAAGACAGTTTCATATTTAATTTTTTGAGGACCCCCAATACTGTTTTCCACAGTGGCTGGACCAGTCTGCATTCCCACCAACAGTGTAAGAGGGTTTCCTCTTCTTCACATCCTCACCAGCACTGGTTGTTTGCAGATTTATTGATGATGGCCATTCTGACAGGTGTAAGATGATATCTCATTGTGGTTTTAATTTGCATTTCTCTGATAATTACTGATGCTGAGCAGCTTTTCATATGTCCATTGACCATTGTACATCCTCTTTGGAGAAGTGTGTATTCAGGCCCTTTGCCCATTTTGAAATTGGATTGTTTATTACCTTTTTTTGTGTTGAATTGTGTGAGTTCTTTATAAATTTTGGATATTAACCCCTTATCAGATGTATCATTGGCAAATATCTTCTTTCATTCAGCAGTTTGTCTTTTCATTTTCTTGATGATTTCCTTTGCTGTGCAAACACTTTTTAATTTGATATAATCCCATTTGTTTATTTTTTCTTTTGTTTCCCTTCCCCAAGAGATATATCAAAAAAATATTGGTAGGTAAGAGAAAAGATAGAGATTTCACTGCCTGTTTTCTTCGAGGATTTTCATGGTTTTGAGTCTTACATTTAAATTTTTAATCCATTTTGTGTTTATTCTTGTATATGGTATAAGAGGTTGTCTAGTTTCAATTATTTTGCATGCATCTTTTCAATTTTACCAACATCATGTATTGAATAAATAGACTGTCTTTATCCCATTGTATATTCTTGCCTCCCTGGTCAAATATTAACAACCATATGTGCATGGGTTTATTTCTGGGCTCTCTATTCTGTTCCTTGATCTATGTGTCTGTTTTTATGCCAGTACCATGCTGTTTTGATTACTACAGCCTTGTAGTATAATTTGATATCAGGCAGTGTGGTACCTCCAACTTTGTCCTTTTTTCTCAGATTGCTGTGGCTATGTGGAGTCTTTTGTGGCTCTCTATACATTTTTGTATTATTTGTTTAGTTCTATGAAATACACCATGGGTATTTTGATAGGAATTGCATTGAATCTACAGATTGCTTTAGGTCAACGTTTGTATATCTGACAGCCTTGATTTTGCCTTTGTTTCTGAAATGTATTTTCACAGAATATAAAACTATAGGTTGCTCTATTTTTCTTTTAGTATTTTAGGATGTTCACTACTTTTAACGTTTCTCTGCACATAGCAAGTATTTTTTCTCTGTCTGCTTTTAAGATTTTTCTTTATCAGTGGTTTTGAGTAATTGTTTATCATATATTTTGATGTGGTTTTCTTATGTTTTTTGTGCCACTGGTTCCTTGAGCATCTTGGATCTGTAGGTTTATAGTTTTCATCAAATTTGAAATGTTTTCAGTCATTATTTTTTCAGATATTTTTCTTCTTTTCTCCCCACCCCCTTCTGCTCTCTCTTTTGGGAACTCCAATTATAAGTATCTTAGGCTAAGTGAAGTTGCCCCTTGATTCACTGACACTCTATTCATTTTTGGCTTTAGTCTTTTTTTCTTGAAGTGTTCCATTTGGTAGTTTCTATTGCTCTTCAGTTCACTAGTATTTTCTTCTGCAGCGTCTAATTGGTCATTGCAATGAACTAAATGTTTGTGCTCCCCAAAAATTCATATGTTCAAATCCTTACCCCCAACGTGATGGTATTAGAAGGTGAAAACTTGGGAGGTGATTAAATCATGAAGGCGGAGTTTCATTAATGGAATTTGTATCCTTCCTTGTAAAAGAGACCCCGGAGAACTCTCTCACCCTCTTCCCACCATGTGAGAATACAGTGAGAAGTCTGCACCCTGGAAGAGGGGTCCTACCAGATAGCAGCCATGACCTCAGACCTCCAGAACTACAAGATATAAACTGCTTGTGTATAAGCCATCCAGCCTATGGTACTTGGTTATAGCAGTCTCAGTGGACTGAGACAATCATTAATCCCACTCAGAATATTTTTAAAATCTCAGCCATTATAACTCCAAAAATCCAGTTTGGGTCTTTTTTGTATCTTTCATGTCTCTGCTTAATATGCTCAAACTTTCCTCTAGCTCTTTGAACACAGAGAATGCAGTAATAATAAGTTTTAATGCCCTTGTATTCTAATTCTAACATCTGTGTTCGTTTGGAGTCAGTTTTGGTTTACTTATTTTTCTCCTAATTGTGTATATTTTCCTCTTTTTTCCACATGCTTGATAGGTTTTTTATTAAATGTGTCTACATTATCAATTTTATTTTGGGGGGTTCTGGAGAGTTTTTTGTTCCTGTAGATAAACACACTTGAACTTTGTTTTGTAATGCAGCGCCATTACTTGGACACAGTTTCAGGTATTGCTTTTATGAATTGTTAGGTCAGACCACAGTGATGCTTATTGAGGGGACCATTCCCCCCCCCCAGCTGCTAATGACAAGCATTTAGTACTTTCTGATTACTCTAACCTATGCCTTCTGGGGTGTTCTAGGCTGGCTGGTGAGAACCGGAACTGTGAGAGCTCTGAGTACTATCCTTTATATTTCTTTTGGGTGGTTCTTTCTGCAGCCTGGGCAGCTTTCTCATATGCTTGTGCTGATGAGTACTCAAGCAGCCCTCTGAAATATCCAGAGTTTGGTTTTTTTTTATGTGTCTTCTCAGGTACTTTGTGCTCTAGCACAAAGTACCTTTGGGGTCAAGCTCTAGCCCCCTTTTTCCTCCTGGGATTCTCAGCTTGTCCTTGATGAAAGGCATCCACTGGGCTCTCATGGGATTTTGCCTTCTGCAGCATCATCCGGAAACTTTCTCAGGGCAGTTAGCTGGAGATGACCAGGCTCATTTAATTTGCTTTCCACCTCTCAGAGATCACTGCCTTTCATTGTCTCATGTCCAGTGCCTTGAAAACCATAGCTTCACATACTTAGTTTGTTTTTCATTGTTTCCAGTGGGAGAGTAAGTCTGGTCCTTATTATTCCACCTTGACTGGAAGCAGAAGTCTATCTGGACCATGTCACATCAGGGGAAAGGGAAGAAGGTTGGAGGTATCATTCTACTGAACTTCTTAAAGCTGTCTAGATGTATGGTACTCATTCAGTTCAGATTGGTTTTCAGGTTCACCCTCTGTTTCTTTTTATGTAACAGATTGAGGGAGAGGACCGGTGACACGCCTCTTCATTTCTCTTGGGGCAACTTTGAAGCATACTTTGCTTTTTTCCTAAAAGAAGGGAAATAAAAGAATTTTTAAATTCTTGCTAAATTTAATTCAACCAAAGCTAAATGTATAAGAGGATAAGAGCTGAATAGTTCCCTCCAGGAGGCTGAAGTGACACCACATCTGCTCTGAACAATTGGAAGTACATTTTTACTACATCGTGTAGTGCTAGGTGAATATTGCTGCTAACATCATTGCAAATATCTATCACTGTTTCTCCTTTAGCATGGAGCTGGTGAATAGTATAATTAAGTCAGTTGGGATTAACTTTAGAGGGGAACAAGAATAAGCAGATGATGTGTTACAGAAATGTACACTTGAACCTGTATGGTTTTATTAACCACCAATGTCACCCCAATAAACTCAATTAAAAAAAGAATAAACTCGGCAGGAAACTCTTAGGCCAGCCCACTACGGGCAGTTCTTTAATTATTCCTTTTGAGTCTTTGAATACCGCGCTGGAAGGAACTGAGGGTGCTGTTAGCTGCAAAACCTGCTGGGAGAGGCACGTTCCTGCTGCAGTGCGTGCTGGTGCACATCCCTGGCTGAGCAACACCCACGTTCCCCGTCGCTACTAACACAACCTGTTTGTAAAGTAAAAGACATTTCGGGGAAAATGAAGGAAATTTTTTCATGAAATACAGTATTATTCTCTGCCGAGTGCTAGAGAAACTCTGCTAAGGGAATAGGAAATAGCAGGATCCACATGGGCAACATGGACTTAGGACCATAAGGTACCACCACATCTGGGGCCCACAGCTTGATACAGCATCCCTTCTCTGATCCTCAGGCAACTCCTACGATGAGTATAGTAATACGTGACCTCCTCAAGAACAAGAACTAGATGCTGCTACTTCTCTTGAGGTCCCACCCAGTCCTAAGGGCAATGATGCTGACATGAGTTACTTCTCTGACATCATCCCTGCATTCTCCTAACTCCTGTGCATCCACCCTGGCCTCCAGGCTCTCCCTCGCACGTCCCACGTATGCTTCTGCACAGGGCACTTTGCTTACTGTTCCCTCTGCTTTGAACACTCCACCCATTCACACCCATAAGGGTCATTTCCTCTCTGCCTCTCCTGACTCCCCAATCTAAACTTGCATCACCCTTCCAGTCACTTTCTATTGCTTTTGGGATTTATTTTTCTGCACAGCACTTTCACCACCTCTCATGGTAGATGTCTACTTTTTTGTTTATTCTGTTGCCCCTTCATAAGCTCCATGAAGGTAGAATCTTTGTTTAGGTCTTTCCTGTACCCCCAACACCTGGCACAGTGCCTGGTGCACAGTGGGAATTCAATAAATATTTCTTGAGTTAATAAGCTTGTGGAACAAATGGCATTCTTTTAGGAAAAAAGCAAAGTATGCTTCAAAGTTGCCCCAAGAAAAATGAAGAGGTGTGTCACTGGTCCTCTCCCTTAATCTGTTACATAAAAAGAAACAGGCTAATAAACATGTGCGGATCATAAGAAAGCTGGCTTGATTACATGGAAGTAACAAGATGTCTGGCCATAAATTAAAATGTAATGTATCGAGTAATTGATTTTATAGGTATCTGTAAGTATGGAGTCAGCTGGGATTCCTGGGTAGCAATCTAGGAAGTGATTGAGGGATTCACAAGAAAAGTGAGGTGGTTGGTCTGAGACACTGTCAAGGAAAAATTGGTACGAAGAATCCCCAGAAGGACAGGGCCTCAGTCGCAGACCCTGCAAAAGGTCCCACACAAGCTGATGCATGTGCTCCGTGAAGACTTGAATAGCACAGACATTTTTTTAACCTATACAGTTACTTAAGACTAGCACCTAAAAGCAGGTAGGGAATCACATACAAAAAACCTAGCCATCAACAGCTATCAGGACCATTTTAAAAACTGAGCTGGTATTTCATCTTAGCACATTCCCCTTCTGAGCGGGCATCTCTAACAAAGACCTATTTCTATTTTTGAGGAATGAAAGACATTTTCTCATTCTACATCCACAATGTCTGCCTGACTCCTTTACTCTTTTAATGCCTGTCACTATGTGAGGTCCACCTGCCTACACACAGCTAAAAGGTGAGTCTGAAGCAGAGTAAGCATGGGCCAACTTTGGGCTCGACAGTGAACCTGACATGTACTAGATGCCCAATCCATGTCTGGGGAATCCAATGGAATTGGGCCATTACTGCAGGCAATGACACTGGTGCCCCCTGCTGTGTGGATGCACACAGCAGGTAAAGAACCAAGCTCCTCTTTTCCAGTGGAGGCTGGTCCAGAGCATACTTACACACCCTTATGTATTTGGAAAAGTTGTCCCAACCTTTATAAACAATTTCAATCTCTCTTTCTCTTTCTCTCCCTCCCTACTTCCCTCATCTCCAACCCCAGCAACAGTACTTACACCTGAGTTTCACAGTCTTCACACAGAGAGAAATAAGTAGCAGCCTCACTGTGATGATTCCCCTGGCAAGACTCAACAGACTTTCTAGGAGAGGAGAGCTATAATTTCCCTCCAAGTAATTCTGACGATCAGGTCCTCACAGCAGCTTGTTCTGAAGGAGAACAGGCAGCTCCCTGTAGCTGCTGCAAATGAGAGAGAGGACAGAAGGAAGGAGGGCGAAGCAGGAAACTGTGGGGCGATGCACCTCACCCCAGCTCTGACGGGGCTTCTCCAGGGGAAAAAATAGCATCCACTGTGAAAAGCGCAAGCCTGAGTCTGGCTGGTGGTAATATGACATGCAATGCTTGAACTTTAAAAAAATTTTTCCTAGAGTCAGGGCCTGATACATCAGGCTAGAGGTAAGTTGACCTATGTTGGTATAAAAATAACATGTAATCAATCTCATGGTTAAAAAAAATTTAAACCCTCAATCTTTTTCAAAAGTTTGAAAAAGTTTGATTATCAACAAAATGTTTTTTCTTCCCTTGCAGTGTTGTGAATTTGATATAGTTGTGGACTTTATGTCAGAGTTTTAGAATTTTATCTACTTTACAATAAAAAATAGGTAGACTCTAAATGTGAAAATATAGTCAAAATCATCTTAGCTGCCATGTAGTGCATAATTACAGTGAGTGGAGCACTTTCTATGCCTTTAAAAAAATTATTTAACCCTCCCAGTAACCCTAGGTACCATAAAATAGGTGGATACTATTTCTATGTCCTATTTTATTTTTTAATCAAAAGTATATATACTTCTTACAGTCAATATTATTTTGTATTAGTTGCAGGTGTAGCTATGTCCTATTTTAAAGATGAGTAAACTGAGACTTAGGAAGGTGAAATAATTTCCCAAGGTCAGAGATGAGCTGAGGTTGGCCTCTCTGTGAAGCCCAGGTGTTCTCTGCAAAATGGCAAGCATTCCTGTGCATATGAATAACTTGAGAGAATTCTTTTTTAAAATATATTTCATTGATTATGCTATTACAGTTGTCCCATTTTCCCCCCTTCACTCCACTCCATCCTGCCCCCCCCTCCAACCCCCCCCCCCCCTATAGTTCATGTCCATGGGTCATACTTATAAGTTCTTTGGCTTCTACATTTCCTACACTATTCTTATCCTCCTCCTGTCTATTTTCTACCTACCATTTATGCCACTTATTCTCTGTACCTTTCCCCCCTCTCTCTCCCTCCCACTCCCCTGTTGATAACCCTCCATGTGATCTCCATTTCTGTGGTTCTGTTCCTGTTCTAGTTGTTGGCTTAGTTTTCTTTTGTTTTTGTTTTATGTGTGGTTGTTAATAACTGTGAGTTTGCTGTCATTTTTACTGTTCATATTTTTTATCTTCTTTTTCTTAGGTAAATCCCTTTAACATTTCATGTAATAAAGGCTTGGTGATGGTTAACTCCTTTAACTTGACCTTATCTGAGGAGCACTTTATCTGCCCTTCCATTCTAAATGAAAGCTTTCCTGGATAGAGCAATCTTAGATGTAGGTCCTTGCTTTTCATGACTTGGAATATTTCTTTCCAGCCCCTTCTTCCCTGTTAAGTCTCTTTTGAGAAGTCAGCTGACAGTCTTGTGGGAACTCCTTTGTAGGTAACTGTGTCCTTTTCTCTTGCTGCTTCTAAGATTCTCTCCTTCTGTTTCATCTTGGGTAATATAATTATGATGTGCCTTGGTGTGTTCCTCCTTGGGTCCAGCTTCTTTGGGACTCTCTGAGCTTCCTGGACTTCCTGGAAGTCTATTTCCTTTGCCAGATTAGGGAAGTTTTCCTTCATTATTTGTTCAAATAAGTTTTCAATTTTTTTGCTCTTCCTCTTCTCCTTCTGGTACCCTTATAATTCAGATGTTGGAACGTTTAAAGGTGTCCTGGAGGTTCCCAAGCTTCTCCTCATTTTTTTGAATTCTTGTTTCTTCATTCTGTTCTGGTTGGATGTTTCTTTTTTCATTCTGGTCCACAGTGTTCATTTGAGTTCCAGCTTCCTTCCCATAACTATTTGTTCCCTGTACATTTTCCTTTGTTTCTCTTAGCACAGTCTTCATTTTTTTCATCTAATTTGTGACCATATTCAACCAATTCCATGAGCTTCCTGATTACCAGTGTTTTGAACTGTGCATCTGATAGGTTGGCTATCTCTTCATTGCTTAGTTGTATTTTTTCTGGAGCTTTGATCTGTTCTTTCATTTGGACCATTTTTTTGTTTTGTTTTGGCATGCCTGTTATGTAAAGGGGCGGGGCCTTAGGTGTTCACCCGGGCGGGGTAATGCTGGTCACTGTGCTGTGATGATATATGTGGGGGAAGGGCCGAGAGGGAGCAATGGTGCTTGCTCAGCTCTCAGCTGATTTTCAGTCACTCCCTTCACTACCCACAATCAAACTGGGCCCTTCTGGTGCTGCTTTCTGAATGGGTGGGTTTGTGTACGTTCTAGGCCCCCATGGGTCTCTCCAATGAACTGTCCTGTGAGGCTGGGAGTTTCTCCAGCTGCCGCCTCAACCCCCACAAGTATTTTCAGTCAGTGGTTTGAAGCTTTATTTCCCTGCGCTGGAGCCCTGGGTTGCACGGTCTGTCACCTGGTCCAGCCGATGCCTTGCAGCGAGTCCTCTCTGCCCGGCTGCCCATCTCTGCCCCTCCTACCAGTCTGGATGAATGTTTCTTCTTTATCTCCTTGGTTGTCGGACTTCCTTACAGTTCGATTTTCTGTGAGCTCTGGTTGTTTTTTGTTTTTAAATTGTTGTTGCCCTTCTGTTGGTTGTGGGAGGAGGTGCAGTGTGTCCACCTATGCCTCCATCTTGGCTGGAAGGCTTGAGACAATTCTTGAAAGTACAGATTCTGGGGCACCACTCTCAGAGATTCTGATCCAATAAGTTCATTCATGTGGTTGGGAAGCTGCACTTATGACAAGCAGCAGAGATGATTCTGAAACAGATGCTATAGCCCCTCACATCAAGGACCAGTGTTCCAGGGGCTAATAAATATCCAGCATTTCTTAGTCCAGCCCCTTCATTAGAAGAGTGAGGGGATTGCCCCCAGAGGTTAAGTAACTTCCTCGGAGGCTGGTCCACTAGCTCAGAGCAGGACTGGAATCAGAATCGAGCCAGCTGGCTCAGCCTTTTTTCCACCACATTCCGATACAGAAAAATTCAAGTCTCTTAGAGAGCTTTGTTCTTCCCCTAGCCTCTCAGTTCTGCAAGCAGCCAAACTCCCCTGGAGCGTCAAACAATATGTTCAAGGCCAGCATGGAAAAATCACACCACTAATTTGAAAAGTCTCAGAGCTTGGTGCCCACGTAGTGCTGAAATTGGAAGCAGTAAAAATCATTTAAATATTACTTTTCTTTAATTGTGAGAATATCAGTGTGTGAAAATCGCGATGTGTAACCTGAAGAGTTGTTACAGCTTTCTAAAAAGGAAACCTGCCTTTACAACTGCCATTCAGCAAGTATTGTTTCTCCTTTCACACATTGCCATTAAGATCTCAGCACAGAATTAGACCCATATAATATCTAAACGTGGTTCAGAACAAGTTCTTAAGGGCAGATGTAAATGGAAGTCTTATAATTCTATGAGATCATTATGGTTGAATTTACTGTTCAGCTGCCACTCTGAGCTATTACCCTGAGAGTGGCTGTTTCTCTCTGCTTTTACCCAGTTTGGGTTGAATGAGCAAACACCAAGATTGCTGGCTTAATGCCAAGGTTTGGCAAACAATTGTTCCCCTGTGTGGGGGCTTACTTATTTATTTCTGGTTGTTCTCTGCAAGAATCTGTCATATCAAGTCCCTTGAAGGGATAGACCTAAAATATGCTTGCACTCTACATTTTGAGGCAACTCCATGAATTCATCTGCGGTGTTATTGCAAGCGTTCGCAGGTGGATTGCAAAAGTCTTGGTTATTCAAGTGTGTTGTTGTGTATGTGTGTTTTAATGACAATATTCTGATACGATTTTCCTTTCCTAATAGTAGTTTATCACTCAGCCGTTTATGGACAGACTTGGGAGCTTTCTAAATGTGCTTGGTACTGTTACTGAGGCAACCTGCCCCAGAGGATTCCAGAGATAAAAACTTCAGGGGCCCCTCGCATCTGAGCCACTCAATGTGTATGTGAGGCAGTGGACTTTTTCTGTTTTCCAGAAATACAATGTTTGGGTGGAAGTGTCTGACAAAGGAACACGAAGAACCAGAACAATATGGGGTTTTGAAATTAGGTCTTTAAATTCAAGATGACTTTTCAAATGCCACCCCATTTCTTACAATCTGGCGCTCTCTTTTCTTTTTCCAGAAGCTGCAATGCTCGCTGCACACCCACTTGGGAGGCAAAGCCTCAGAGCAGCACAGTGGAGTTTTGTCCGTAGCCCTCCTGTCGCACAGGGTGCTCCCAGCAAAGCATGGCAGGCTCTCAGCAGCTGAATGAAGCCGCTTAAAATGTCTTCAGGCATGGAGTTCAGTTAGTTAATGAGATAAATTCCCCCTGTGTGGCAGCTAGTCCCTAGCAGGTTTTCTTGCCCTTCTGGAAGCCTTATAAGCTCTTTCAATCCATTAGAATTCCACATAGTTATTTAATACCCTTGTGGGAAATACTTTATCATTTTAAATCAGAGATCAGCAAACATTTTTGTAAAAAGCTAGACAATAAATATTTTTGGCTCTGTGGGCCATATGGCCTCTGTCACAGCTACTCAGCTCTGCTCTTGTAGCACAAAAGCAGCCACAGATAATGTGTAAATAAACGAGTGTCTGTGTTCCAATAAAACTTTATTTATGGACACTGAAATTTGAATTTCATATCATTTTCATGAACCACTAAATAATGTTCTTTCTTTTTCTTTTTTTTTCAGCTATTTAAAAATTAATTCCATTATTAACTCACGTATCAAAGACAGGCAGTGGCCTTGGGCTGGGGGGGCATAGATTTCCAGTCCTTGCTAAGCTAATAATTATTAAAATAAAAATACCAACATAGCCATCAGCTTCCCTCATTTACCTAAACATTAGCAAGCATCAAAAATGTCAGCTGTCACTGTAATAATTAGTCAGTTGAGATATGTTTTGGAATAAAGGTCAGCATATGATATTTCTATTCATAGGAAGAATGCCAGTAAATTCGGTGAATTTGGTGTTGGGTTCAGAACTGATTTCTTTGTGTGACTCCCCATCTCCTAGAAAAGCTCAGGGTCTGATGTGAAATTGGGAAGGTTTCAATGTGAAGTTTGAGACCTGTCAGCCGTGCAGTGCTGACCCTGCCTGGGTGTACTTAATGCCTGCAGGGAGACCTCTGTGCTCTCTGGTCCATTAGCCATCCCGGGAAGGGGAGCTCCCTCTCAGAACAGAGAGCAGGGGGGAAGGGGACTCCAGAGCTTGGATGATGGCAAGAAAGGGTTTTCTTTTCTTCTTCACCCTGACCCACTGACTCACAGAGACCCCTTCTCCACCAGGGTAGCAGGGCAGGAAACTGGTGTGGCACTCAGGTTTATTACACTCCTACTTGTAATTTAATGCATCAAGTTGCTTCCTAGACGGAGAATACCTTGATAAAATGAAGTCAGTTTCTCTTACCTCCTGTACTCCATTGCCTAATAGACTTGATTGTAACTTTCCCCCATCATTTCCCTCCTCACTTCTTTCTTCTTCTGTCCATATTCCTTTTTTCCTTTCTGTCTTTTGAAGTAATGATTTAATGTTCACTGATGTCCTATACTCTTCCTATGTCGTGTGATCCTATACCAACAGCGATGGCATCCCTGGGAGTTTCTTAGAAATGTGGTATTTGCTCCCCCATAACCATTCAGAATCTGCATCTTAACAAGACCCCAGGGTGTGCTCATTAAAGTTTGAGAGACACTTTTCTTTATAATATCCTATCGCTCCAGAGAAACAAAGCTCAACACAAACTTCAGGCTTAAATGAATATACTGGAGGGAAAGAGAGAAGTAACCTTCTCAGGATTATTCAGAAGTACAGGAAAAAATTAAGGATAGTAGTGAAACTTTAAAATGAGCGAGTGATGGCCCTGCTTTGGGGAGAATCTGAGGACTTTTTCCTCTAGCTGTCTTCAAGGTGGAAACAGGTTATCCCGCACCAGAGCATGTTAGTTAAGGACGGAGAGCACAGAGCCTTGGTGTCGCGCCCCAGCTCCTGTGTGGAGGGAGACGTGGAAATGACGATCACTCCGTGGTGAGCGCGGGGTGACTGCAGCCACTTCGCTGCAGAGAGAGGTCTGTGGAGGAGAAGGGTGAACACAGCAGGGTCATTCCTTGGCATTCCGAAATATAAGGGAAAAGGCAGTGTGAACTGGTAGATATTTAATAACCAGTTTGGGAGTGGGGAGTGGTGGGAGAAGCCCTGATTTGTAGTATTTATTGATCTTCGTGGTGCACATATTCCCACCTCAGGTGATTTCAAACAACCAATGTGATGTCACTGAACGTGGACTTGGGAAGAGGCACAAAGCAGCGCACCACTGTATGACAGTTCCACTCTACAGATACAACAGACCTAAATAAACTAAAAAATATGATAATAGTAAGCTATAATAAAATTTTTAGAAACTGACGAGTTGTATTTAGTACCTTTGTTTTTCATAGAACTCATTTAATTGTAAGTGTATATAATCTAAATTTTAATAATGGTTGTGTTTAATGACCAGGTTCAAATATTCCTGACAATCAGTGTTCATGAGACAGCACGAGCAGGCTCTAGTCCATCCCTGGAAAAAGGCATTTCCATGACCTGGGACTGTAGTCAGAGTGTGCTTCCAAACATACCCGTACAATACAGTTGGGTACCACCCCATTTATTCACGGGGATGCCCAGCAAACCTCTGTTTGCAGGTTGCCTTGAAAGGGGGATGGGAGGTTATCTGTAATACCTCACTCATATAGTTCATCCTACAAACTTTCATTAAGCCATCTCAAGAACGTTTTATAGGTGTGCTCTGTGTTGGATTATTCTAGTTGAAAATTTTCCAGTTTCCAGTTGGAACATTTCATGTGACTTATTATACCATGAGTTAATTTTTTCAGATACTTCCCAAATACCACTGAGCTTTGTTTCAACTCTTCAGTCACAAAATTTTAATGCTGGCTGTTCAATAATTATAATGCCTTGACTTTCATCTTCCCTCTTGAATTTCATCTTTCCTCTTCTTCAATTTTAGTAAAGAAAAATTGGCACACATCATCCAAGCAATAAGGAGAGAGAGTGAAAATGAGTTTAAATACTGTAAATAATCAGCTTCTTATAAAATTGCTGACCATTAATTTCCTTGGAAGGATCCAACAGTGTCACCTTTCCAGAATTCTTACTAGTATTTTTCCGGGTCGATACCTGGAGGGACTGAGTCAGGCCACCTGGTTCCTCATCCCAGATTCCTCAGTAACGGGTCCGCCCCCGACTCCGCCTCCCCACCTAAGTCAGTCTCTCTGAGCCCGAGTTTGCAGCCTGTAAAATAAGCAGTTGCTCCATGATCTGTAAATTCCCTTTTAGCTCCTTTTTTGTTTTAATTTTCGAAAATAAAAATTAATTGGAAATAGAATAAAGAGAAAAAAATGTTGCTCATTTGAGCAGTCTGCTTGGTCTGCCTTTGTTGAAGGATTACACCGTTTTAATTTAATTCTCTTAGAGAAATAGGCATATGTATGCTCTTTCCTAACCGCTCATAAAATATATCTTGCATAAAAATGATTCGCGTGACCCGTTTCTCGGCTGCTGAGCTGTTTATGATCCTAAATACCTGGATCTCTGTTTGTGTGACCGTCCTCTCCGGTGGCCACCCTGACACTGCCGTCCGGTGCTGTCCAGGGCTCCCTCACTGCCCACTGGTCCTCAAGAGCTGCTTCCGCCCACTGGACTCCTACGTCGCCTTCTTGCAATCACAGTCCCCACGGAGTCTGAAGCACAAAAGCCAAGAAGTGGAGTGCGTGGCTCGGGCACTGTAGGCGGGGGTGTATGCCACTGTGCCTTAGAAAGGAGGAAAGGAGGCCACACAGGATGCTTACGACTACAGTACTTCAAACTCTAACTCAGCCAGCAGCCGGCCTTCCCCTCACTTCGCTTGGGAGGGGGCTGTAATTTGCATCCCAGTTGTGAATTAGGCGCCTCCGATCTTCCGGTTTTCGGTTACAAAAGTCCCAGGGTCGGGTGATTTGGTTTATTGTGGCAACAGTTCCCGGCAACTGCCCAGGTGTCAGCGCCTCCTGCAGAGCCTTTCCTTGCTGGATGCCGGAGAGGCGGAGGCGCTGAAGCGCAGGTGCAGGACGTGGGGCTCTGGGGTTCAGGGACGCGGCTGCGAGAGCGCGAGGGGCTCACTGCGGAGCCCGGTCAGAGGAGGAGCGCGCTGCGCGCAGCAGGCAGCATGGGCTGTAGACCATCCCAGCCTGCTGAGGAACAGAGATTCGTCCCCACGCCCAGGAGGGGCTGGGAAGAGGGATTCAAGGTAAAACAGACAAAACAAGAATAAAAACCGTTGCCATGTGTGGGCGAGGCTGGAGTGGATCCGAGCAGGGTCGGTGAGGCTCACGGGGGATGGCCTGTATGGAGGGGGCGGCTTGGAACCAACTTTATCCGTCCAGTGTTTAACTGCTGTTTTAACAGGGATCCTTGCTGCTACAGGACCAGCGTTGAGAGTCTTTTGTTTCAAGGGCTAACAAAAGTGATGTCAGCCCAGGGCAGAGGCAGAGGCAAGAATAATGGGATGAGTGGTGCGTTCTTCACAGAGCTGGGGTTGGAGATGATTCTCAGGGGCAGGTGAGAGCACCTGGGAGCTGCCATGTATTACTAGCTTCCAGAAAGTGGGCCCTTTGGGAATTACTTAGAGCTGGAAGAGATCTCCTTTGCCTCTTGAGGGCCCCAAGGCCCAGAGAAGTAGACAACTTGCCCAAGGTGGCACAGCTTGTATGGGGTACAGGGCTGGAGAAAGAATCTAGTCTTCAAAAGTCTCATTCCAATACTCCCTCCACTCTCCCTCAAAGTAGTTTCTTCCTTAATTCTTCTGGAGACATGCAGGGGAATTTTTTCCAGGGTGGGGAATGGAGAGATGGGTTGGTCCAAGCAGAAATGAGGTCCAAGATTTCTCCCCATCCTCACCACATTCAAGATTCCACAAACAGAACTAGGAACCCACAAGAGTCTCCTCAAGAGGGGTTCCCCAAAGTTAATGTTACCATAAAATGTATCAGCAAAAGCTTTTAAGAATGAAAGACAACACAGATAATAAATTTACCCAGATGGTTTAAGTTAAGCCCATCCTGTCACCTTCCCTAAAGGGCATTTTTGGAACTACAGTTCAAGGAGCACACACCTTCTATCCACAGGCGACGTGCAAGACACTCTTCAGTGCCAGTTACAACACCTACTCTGTGTGAGGGACATCTGCTTGGCTCTGGGAGTCAAAAAACAAACCAGGGTCTACTAAAGGCTGAGACTCAAGCTTAGCGCCTGCTGCGTTGGGAGAGGTCAGCAGAAAACACCTGCTTTCCACCCCAGCTGCCGCTGCCTGCACGTAGGGCCCAGTGACCTCTTTGTGAGTCTTTCTGCCTCTCCTGTCATCATTCTAACCAGTCTGCCTCCCACCCTGCTGCCTACCTTCCTAAAAAAAAAAGTTTCTGAAGTGTGCAAAACCCTTGACGTTTGGTCTTACCCATCTCTCTAATATCATCCTCTTCTCTCCAGTCCCGATCACTCATGGACTTTCCCCTCTGCCAGCCGAGAACTTGGATTGCTATGCCCTGCCTGGTGTGGCTCAGTTGGTAGGAGCGTCAGCCAATAACCAAAAGGTTGCGATTCCATTCCCAGTCAGGGCACATGCCAGGTTGCCGGTTTGTTCGCTATCTGGGCGGTTATGATCCCAGTTTGGGAGTATCCAGGAGGCAACCAATCAATGCTTCTCTCTCACTTTCTCCTTTCCTCTCTCCAAAAGCAACAGAAAAAAAAATGTCCTTCTGAGTTCCTCCCATTCCTTAGTGTCTGCCTCTCTCCTAGTAGCATAACCAGACTAAAGACAGTCAGCAAGGAGGAAATCCAGAATCGAAATAACCTGAAAATAGATTCAAAGTCAACTCATGCATATATCTCTTTCCCCACCCCAAGCACTTGACTTTGGAAATCAGATCTGGGAAAGGGATAATTATTAATTAAACACTTGCTATCAGAACAGTACTGCTTCTACTACGTTCATAAATTCCTGGGACTCTGAGTTCAGTGGTTCGGCAGTGTCTTTAAAATCAGATGAACACGTTTGCTTGCATGAAAATTTATGTTTCTTAGTGGCACAATTGTAAAATATTCTGAATCAAACTTCTTGAGATCTGCCCGCAGACTTTTTCTTCATCTTACTTTAGTCTAAAGTAGTCCTTGGAATACACTCCAAGGATCCTTCATACTCTCCCCTAATATTTGACGAGAAAATTCTTATTTATTGTCAGTTAATGGGACCAAATACTTTTTAAAAAGTTTTGTTGTTATTCAATTATAGTTGTATGCCTTTTCTCCCCATCCCTCCACCCCACCCCAGCTGAACCCACCTCCCTCCCTCACCTCCACCCTCCCCCTTGGTTTTGTCCATGTGTCCTTTATAGTAGTTCCTGTAATCCCCTCTTCCCACTGCCCCCCTCCCCGGCTATTGTTAGATTGTTCTTAACTTCAATGTCTCTGGTTATATTTTGTTTGCTTTTTTCTTCTATTGCTTATGTTCCAGTTAAAGGTGAGATCATATGGTATTTGTCCCACACCGCCTGGCTTATTTCACTTAGCATAATGCTCTCCAGTTTCATCCATGCTGTTGCAAAGGGTATAAGCTCCTTCTTTCTCTCTGCTGCATAGAATTCCATTGTGTAAATATACCATAGTTTTTGGATCCACTCGTTTGCTGATGGGCACTTAGGTTGCTTCCAGTACTTGGCTATTGTAAATTGTGCTGCTATGAACATTGGGGTGCACAGGTTCTTTTGGATTGGTGTTTCAGGGTCCTTAGGGTATAATGCCAGCAGTGGAATTGCTGGGTCAAAGGGCAGTTCCATTTTTAGTTTTCTGAGGAAATTCCATACTGTTTTCCACAGTGGCCTCACCAGTCTGCATTCCCACCAACAGTGAACTAGGGTTCCCTTTTCTCCACATCCTCTCCAACATTTGTTTGTGGATTTGTTTATGTTGGCCACTCTGACTGGTGTGAGATGGTACCTCATTGTGGTTTTAATTTGCATCTCTCTGATGGCTAGTGATGCTGAGCATCTTTTCATATGTCTCTGGGCCCTCTGTATGTCTTCCTTGGAGAAGTGTCTGTTCAAGTCCCTTGCCCATTTTTTAATTGGGTTGTTTGTCTTCCTGGAGTGCAGTCGTGTGAGTTCTTTATATATTTTGGAGATCAGGCCCTTGTCTGAGGTATCATTAGCAAATATGTTTTCCCATACTGTTGGTTCTCTTTGTAATTTGGTGCTGTTTTCTTTAGCCCTGCAGAAGCTTTTTATTTTGATGAGGTCCCATTTGTTTATTCTTTCCTTTATGTCCCTTGCTTTAGGGAATGTGTCTGTGAGGATGTTGCTGCATGGAATGTCTGAGATTTTCCTGCCAATATTTTCCTTGATGACTTTTATGGTGTTACAACTTATATTTAAGTCTTTTATCCATCTTGAGTTTATTTTCGTGTATGGTGTAAGTTGGTGATCGAGTTTCATTTTTCTGCACGTAGCTGTCCAGATCTCCCAACACCATTTGTTGAAGAGGCTATTTTTGTTCCATTTTATGCTTCTGCCTCCTTTGTCAAATATTAATTGACCATAGAGACTTGGGTTTATTTCTGGGCTCTCTGTTCTGTTCCAATGGTCTATGTGCCTGTTTTTATGCCAGTACCAGGCTGTTTTGATTACAGTGGCCTTGTAATACAGTTTGATATCAGGTATTGTGATCCCTCCTGCTTTGTTCTTCTTTCTCAAAATTGCTGCAGCTATTCGGGGTCATTTATGGTTCCATATAAATTTCTGAAACGTTTGTTCTATATCTGTGAAATATGTCATGGGTACTCTTAATAGGGATTGCATTGAATCTATAAATTGCTTTGGGTAGTATGGCCATTTTGATGATGTTAATTCTTCCAATCCATGAGCAAGGTACATGCTTCCATTTGTTTGTGTCTTCCTTAATTTCTTTCTTCAGTGTTGTGTAGTTTTCTGAGTATAGGTCTTTTGCCTCCTTGGTTAGGTTTATTCCTAGGTACTTTATTTTTCTTGTTGCTATATCAAATGGGATTTTTTTCCTGATTTCTGTTTCTGCAGTTTCGTTGTTGGTGTACAGGAATGCCTTTGATTTCTGGGTATTGACTCTGTATCCAGCTGTTTTGCCAAATTCATTTATTAGGTCGAGTAGTTTTTGAGTGGAGTCTATAGGGTTTTCCATGTACACTATCATGTCGTCTGCAAACAGTGACAGTTTCATTTCCTCCTTTCCAATTTGGATGCCTTTTATTGCTTTTTCTTGTCTGATTGCTGTGGCTAGGACTTCCAATACTATGTTGAATAGGAGTGGTGAGAGAGGGCATCCTTGTCTTGTTCCTGATCTTAGTGGGAAACCTCTAAGTTTTTGTCCATTGAGTGCAATGTTGGCTGTAGGTCTCTCATATATGGCCTTTATTATGTTGAGGAATGCTCCCTTTATTCCCACTTTGCTGAGTGTTTTTATCAGAAATGGGTGCTGTATCTTATCAAATGCTTTTCCCGCATCTATTGATATGATCATGTGATTTTTGTCTTTGCAGTTATTGATGTGATGTATTATGTTTATTGATTTGCGAATATTGTACCATCCTTGCATCCCTGGGATGAATCCCACTTGGTCATGGTGGATGATCTTTTTAATGTATTGCTGGATGCGGTTTGCTAATATTTTGTTGAGAATTTTAGCATCTATGTTCATCAGCGATATTGGCCTGAAATTTTCTTTCTTCGTTGTGTCTTTATCTGGTTTTGGGATTAGGAGGATGCTGGCTTCATAAAAAGAGTTTGGGAGTCTTCCATCAGTTTGGATTTTTTCGAATAGTCTGTGAAGGATAGGGGTTAGCTCTTCCTTAAATGCTTTGTAGAATTCTCCTGTGAAACCATCTGGTCCAGGGCTTTTGTGTGTTGGGAGTTTTTTGATGACTGCTTCAATTTCCTCTGCAGTTATTGGTCTGTTCAGGTTTTCTGTTTCTTCTTCATTCAGTTTTGGAAGATTATATTTTTCTAGAAATGTGTCCATTTCATCTAGGTTTTCAAATTTCTTAGCATACAGTTCTTCATAGTAATTTCTTACACTCCTTTGTATTTCTGTGGTATCAGTTGTAATCTCTCCTCTTTCATTTCTAATTGTGTTTATTTGGATCCTCTCTCTTTTCTTCTTGATAAGCCTACTTAAAGGCTTGTCGATTTTGTTTATCTTTTCAAAGAACCAGCTCCTGGATTTATTGATCCTTAGAATTGTGCTTTTAGTCTCTATGTCATTTAACTCTACTCTGATCTAGGTTATTTCCTTCCTTCTGCTTGCTCTGGGCTGTCTTTGTTGTTGTTCCTCCAGCTCTTGTAGGCGTAGGGTTAGGTTGTTTGTTTGAAATGTTTCTATCTTCTTAAGGTAAGCCTGTATTGCTATGAACTTCCCTCTCAGGACTGCCTTTGCTGTGTCCCATAGGTTTTGGGTTGTTGTGAGTTCATTTTCATTTGTTTCCAGAAAGTTTTTGATTTCTTCCCTAATCTCGTTCTTGACCCATTCATTGTTTAATAGCATGCTATTCAGTCTCCATGATTTTGAGTGTTTTGGGTTTTTTCCTTTGGGGTTGGTTTCTAGTTTCAGTCCTTTGTGGTCAGAGAAAATGCTTGATATGATTTCAATTTTCTTGAATTTGTTGAGGCTTGCTTTGTGTCCTATCATGTGGTCTATCTTTGAAAAAGTTCCATGGACACTTGAAAAGAATGTGTATTTTGCTTCTTTGGGATGAAAAGCTCTGTATATATCAGTTAAGTCCATTTCCTCTAGGGTATTGTTAAGTGACACAATATCCTTGTTGATATTTTGTCTGGAAGACCTGTCCATTTTTGATAGTGGGGTGTTAAAGTCCCCTACTATAATTGTGTTGCTGTCAATATCTTTCTTGAAATCCTCCAAGATTTTCTTTATGTATTTGGGTGCTCCTGTGTTGGGTGCATATATATTTACATTGTTTATGTCTTCTTGGTGGATTCTTCCTTTGAGTATTATGAAGTGACCTTCTGGGTCTCTCTTTATGGCCCTTCTTTGGAAGTCTATTTTGTCTGATATGAGTATTGCTACCCCTGCTTTTTTTTCCTGTCCGTTTGCTTGGAAAATTTGTTTCCAGCCCTTCACTTTCAGTCTGTGTAAGTCTTTTGTCCTGAGATGGGTCTCTTGTAGGCAGCATATGTGTGGGTCATGTTTTCTTATCCATTCAGCTATTCTATGTCTTTTGGTTGGAGCATTTAATCCATTTACATTTAAGGTTATTATCAATAGGTAGTTATTCATTGCCATTTTTTCCTACCTGTGTTCCTCTCTCTTTCTCATTTCCTTCCTTTCCTTAAAGCAGTCCCTTTAGCATCTCTTGCAGAGCTGGTTTGGTGGAGCTGTATTCTTTTAGACTTCTTTTGTCTGGGAAACTCTTTATTTGGCATTCTATCTTAATTGAGAGTCTTGCTGGGTAAAGTAGTCTTGGTTGCAGGCCTCTGGTTCTCATTACTTGGAATATTTTTTGCCATTCTCTTCTGGCTTGGAGCGTTTCCATTGAGAAGCCAGTTGCTAACCTTATTGGGGCTCCCTTGTATGTTACTTCCTTTTTCTCCCTTGCTGCCTTTAAGATCCTCTCTTTGTCTTGGAAATTTGCCATTTTAATTATGATGTGTCTTGCAGTGGGTCTCTTTGGGTTCCTCTTGCTTGGAACTCTCTGTGTTTCCTGGATTTGGGTGACTTTTTCTCTCCTCAGATTAGGGAAATTTTCCATCATTACTTTTTCAAACAGGTTTTCTATCCCTTGCTCTTCTTCTTCTCCTTCTGGTATTCCTATTATACGGATATTGTTACGTTTCATGTTGGGACCAAATACTTTTTAAAGTCCAATTTTTAGAAGAGCATATTTCTGACTTTTTTTGGAGAGTTGCCATTTATTATTTTATTCATTAAAGTAAACTAGAAAAAAAATAAATTTTGAAGAACAAACTCTTCCTATATGTAGACAAATATATTTATAAACTGTACCTGCCAATAATGTGATTTAAGAAGGTTTATGCTCCAGGAAGCCTTAACAAATGACTCCCTCCAAGCTGTTTGGAAAATTTGCTTCCCAAAAGCTTTAGGATACACATGACACCTGCAGACAGCCGGACCAAACAAAACAGAACCTGTCTACAGTTAAGTCAGTACCTTTTTTGGTATGTTGATTGTTCTTATGCATAGCTATTAGCTTGGCATTCTCAGTTTTTCAGTGTTGTGTAAAATTGATCAAATTTTTTCACCAAGACAATGAGGTACAAAATAAAATTGATAGGAAATGTAGAAAGGCATTGAGTCTGTTCTTCTGCTACAACTTCATCTCAAGGAAAAAAATAAAACCTTTCACCCACCTCCCTGTGCGCCCCTCCTCCCCCCCAGTCCCAAGAGGTAGACTTCCTGGTGTGAAAATGTAACCTCAGCATGCACAGAAAGTACAAGAAAACTGTTTTAGACTTATGGCTGAGAGGCATAGGTCTAATTAATTTGTAAATACCTCTAGTCTTTGAACTATATCTATTCCCAAATCTAGATTATGAAATTGGGTTAAAATTTCCAAAATGTGTTGCACATAGATAAGATATTTAAAAGACATTCTCAGTTTTCAAAAAAGAAAAATCTTAAATTTCTGCTCTGGCTACTGAAGGCTGGTATATTATTATATTTTATGCTGAAAGATTGTGTTTCATCTGCTACAGTTGAAGTTTTGGCCACTCGCAGAGTTTAAAGGCAGATTGTATGCAAATAAGCGTAAGTGGGGAAAACGCCTTGCTAAGGCCTGGATTAATCATTTCCATGAAACAATTAGGAGGTCGGTCATTCAGGGTCGTCACATTTAAATCTCTTCCAACCAGAATATGTTTGTGAAAAGACATCTTTTAGACTGAAAATATTCCAATTTGCTCTCAGCTCCAATGTGGGCATTTTGTTTATTGTTGTTATTGTTAAATTAGTTAAATTTTTCAAGGTCTCCAGTGGGAAATATGAGAGGGCAAAATTAATCCCTGTGTGTTATTTAGTGCTTCATTAATTCAATAAAAGAGAGATCTGTAAAACAAAATGAACTGTGAAAATGTCTGTCTTACTGTCACTGCAGGCACTGGGTTTTGGTAGGGTATTTGGGAAGAGGGGAAAGAATGCCCTCCGCGGTCTATGACTTCAATAGGAACTGAGAACCCCGGAAAGGTTAGCAGCAGGTAGGCTGTCCTTTTCCTTCGTTGTGTGTAATGACAATGAAACAGAGCTGATATACACAGGGTGGGGCAACATCAGGCTTACAGTTGTTCATATGGAAAATAATACAATAATAAATAATAATACAAGAATAAACTGTTTTGCATGCTCACAACTGTAAACCTACTTTGCCTCACCCTATATGTATGTTATAATAGAAAAAGGAAAACGAGACCCTGTCTGATGAAATAATAATTATTGCATAAGAATATAATAACATATCATATGTTGTCTGTAAAGACTATTCCCAGTGGGCTTATTCTACAGGGACTGCAGGCCGTAACCGTGTCCATGAACAAAGATAGATGGCGAGGGGAGAAAGGCACAGAGGGGCTCTCAGGCTTTCTCCTTGTGCCGATTCTTATTTCTGATCCGTGGAGTTTTTGTTTGTTTACGTTGTTTGGTTGGTCGGTTGACTTTCTTCCTAGTTTCCCATGTAGTCCTGAGCCACAGAACTAATTAATCCTCAGCACAATAAACTTGCTGCTGGTTTGGCTGGAGTGATCTGGTTACATAAACTCAGTGATAAGGAGCCGTGTGAGGTCAGAACTTGGGAGAGTCCCTCACTGCACTCAGAGACCGAGGGGGCGGGGCCGCACCTCACTCTTGTGATTTCTGCGTAGCCTCTGAGGGACTTCACGTGTTGGAGTACTTCTAGAAAGTGGTCAAATGGACTTAGGCTTTACAAAATTTGTCTGATTTTTATTGTAAAAATATCAAGAGTTTCATGCTAGTGTCCTACTTTTTATTGTTTTCCTCTTGTATGAAGGGATGTTTTCTGTTTAGTTCTAGAGTCCTAATTCAGAGCCAGCAGGGACCCCCCTCCTTCAAACCGAAGTTCTCTGAGGTCTGTTATCTACCTTTCTAATACTTCCAAGCCCACCGTTTTCCCTCATTTTTACTGACGTGTCCTAGCGGGTGTTTAATCAGTTCTCACCTGGACAAAAACCCGGTAATTGTAACTGGCTGCCCTGTTTTGTTCCTTCCTTGAGTTCTTGCCACTGCACTATCTCAAGAGCAATCTTTCTAAAAAACACAACTGATCATTTATTTTACTTCCACATATAGCAGTCCTACAAAGGATTGCTGTTGTATTCAAAATAAAATCAAACTCTTTTACTTGTCACAGAAGACTTCCCTTTCCTACCTCAGCACCTGCCACTTTCTACTTCAGTGTGTTTCTGCTGCGATGGAATAATTCAGGTTCAATTCAAGTTCATGGACACACAGGATTGTTTCATGTTTGTGTGTGCTTTTTCTTATAAAATGACTTTTACTCTTTGCTCGTTGGAAATTCATTCATTAGGACCCAATTCAAGCATTCTCCTCTGAAAGACCTTTGCTACTCCCCAGAAGACACAAAGTTGTGCCAATGTATCCAGGCTGTGCTGCAAAGTGCAGGAGTTGGGGGGTGGAATCCTGAGACCCCTCAAAGACTCGGGGGAGAAGAGCACCTTTTGGATGAAAAACGTAAAGTCATAGGCATAAATAAGAATAGCCAGAAGACAATATTCTGCAGAAGATGCTTATGTTCTTAATCTCTCCTGAGAATACTGAAGAGACTTCCTCTGGTATGTGTCTTACATAAGAGAAGAGATTGGCTGATAACATCTAGAAGCTTCTAATGAATAAGAAGTGGGAAAGCTGCAAACCAAGCAATGAAAGAAGAGCCAACACTGGGAGAGAGGGAATGCGGCGTTAGAGGAGATTCGAGAAAAGTTTTCCTGAACATACAGTGGAGTTGCGGATGAAGAAACCGACATCCTTAAAAGGAGAAGGGGGGAATGTAAGTCAGTGCACGATTTACGGAGGGCCCTCTGGACACACGTGTTGATATAAAAATGTGCATGTTCCTTGATTTGACGGGTCATCTAGGAATTTATCCTCGTGGGATGAGTGGGTGAACTCAGGCTGACGCGTATGTGCAGATACTGTGCCAGCACTGTCCGTTATATCGATAAGTTGGAAACAACCTAGGTGGCCTTCAGTAGGATTTGGTCAACTGAATTGCGATGCAGTTACATAATGTGCTATAATGCAAACGGATAGTGACTGCTTTCCACCGTTAAATATTGCTAATCACTTTTAAGCCTCTGTATTACTTTTTTAATCAGCAAAAATAATAAAGCTAGTTCCATTAAAAATATTTTTTTAACCCTGCCAGGTGGCTCAGTTAATTGGAATATCATCCCGTAAAGATTCTCCATCAGGGCATGTACCTCGTTTTGGATTCATGCCAAAGGCAACTGATTGATATTTCTCTTTCACATCAGTGTTTCCTTTCTTCTGTCTAAAATCAATGAACAAATCCTCTCATGAGGATTAAAATTTTAAATTTTTTAACAGCGGTATCTTTATTTTTTACACTTGATGATTATGAACTTGTTAATTTTTGTGTCTTTCAGAATGCTCAGCATAACAGCTTGTGCCTGATTCATATATGATATTACAGTTGACCCTTGAGCAACACAAGGGTTTCGGGGAACCAACACCCCTTGCAGTTGAAAATCCGTGTATAACTTTTAATTCCCCCAAACTTTATTGGTCATCCCTTGGTATCTTTGAAGGATTGGTTGCAGGACAACAACCCCTCCCCTCTCCGCACACACACTGCAGATACTAAAATCTGAGGATACTCAAGTCCCTTATATAAAATGGGGCTGAACAATGCATAGAACCAGCCCTCCAAATCTGCACATTCCCAACCGCAAATTGAAAATACTGCTTTTGATCCATGGTTGGTTGAATCCACAATTGCAAAACCTGTGGGTAGAAAGAGGGCTGACTGTATTTGTTGAAAAAAATCATGTATATAAATAGATCCACTCAGTTCAAACACCTGTTGTTCAAGGGTCGACTGTGTATTAGTTTTCTATTGCTGCTCTAAAAATTAACATAAAATTATGGCTTAATATAATTGTATTCTCACAGTACTGGAGGTCAGAAGTACAGAATCAGTTTCACTGGGCTAAAGTCAAAGGTCAGCAGGCTGATTTCTTTCAGAGGCTCTGTGGAGGGACTTTTCCTTGCCTTTGCAGCTCTTAGGGCTGCATTCCCTACATTCCTTGGTCAGTGGCCCTTCCCCATCTTCATTGCCAAGACTGTAGCATCTTCTAATGTGCTCTCTGCTTCCTTCGTCACATCACCTCCTCCTCCATAGTGAAATCTCCCTCTGCCTCCCTTCCTGAAGGACCCTGTGGTTACATTTAGGCTCCTCCTGGACAGTCCAGGCTAATCTTGCCATCTGAAGGTCTTTAATTTAATCACACCTGTGAAGTCCTTTCTGCCAAGTAAGGTAGCATCTGCAGGCTGCTGGGTACTATTCCGCCTACCACAGATACTAGCTAGCTAAACTTTCACAAGGCCAATCTTGCCACATTGTCTTCATTCTCTGAGAAACCATTTTCTAAGAATCTTGACTCTCCAAAATGATTCCCTTTTCGCAGGCGAATGTGGGTGTCACTCATTCTGGGGAGAGCTGCAGACCCCAGCCTGAGGCTGCACTGTGCAAGGACTCTGTGGGCGGCCCCGAAGGCCCGGAAAAACAGGTCCAGTTGGAAAGCTTACCCGGAACCATTCCAGAAAGTTCCCCACCCCCTAATGGAAGAAACAGAAGAATAAATTTAGGTAAAAGCCCCGATTCATGTTAATCTCTGTAAAATACTGTTTCTCTAAATATGTTTCATAATATGTGTTTGGTGGCCCCTTTACCACAGCTTTGTGGGCCAGGGAATGCTCTAAACGCCAAGGTCCCCTTCTCTAAGACATTAGAATGTAGCCTTAGGCCTTCATTGTGTGAGTAAATAATGCTAACCATTACTCTCCTGGTCAAGCTGTAATTAAACCATCTTTTTTCCCCTTTAATTAAGAGCCTCATTGATGGTTGGTAAAAGGCCTTAAGAATAGAAGTTGCATGGGCTTTGGTTAAATTCCCTTTAATTCCCGCTATGTTAACGTTTTTCCAAGGGAAAGATCTATGTTTGAAAAAATAAACAAAACCTGCATCTAACTGTTTCCCTTATTTCTCCCCATCCAAAGTATCAGCAAATATACAATAAAAGAATCTTTCAAAAGCATAAAAGAAGTCATTGTGACCTCATATGCCCCTTGAAACTATGTGTTTCTAAATATTTTTCTTATGGCATGTTTATGCTTCATTTACCCCCTTGGGTTGATATAAAAGCTCTTACTTATATTTATCAGCCTTTGAAACAAATTGAACTTACCAGACCACAAGGAAAAGTCCTGTCTTTTACTGGGGCAAAGGCTTTCATTTATTTCTTCTTCAGTGTAGATTCTTCCCTAGGTACAAGTTAGAACTAGAAAATGGACAGGTTATAAATGAGATTTTTTTTTTTTGGACTCTCGTGCACACTCAGATTGTCACACATTTCATATTCACCCTCCACTTGTGCTTCTGGCTGGTGCAGACGTGGCCTCTGAGAATGAGGTAGGAGATGGGATGCAGCACAAGGCGGCCTCTCCCTCTGTGCGCGTGTGGGACTTTTTCTCTGCAAATTCTGCTGACGGGAATGCCTCCCCCAGTGCAACACGAGTGCTCAGTATCCATGATGTTAACAAAGTAGAGATGGCCGGGTGGACGCGGGCCTGGGTGTGCCCTGGGCCCTGGGCCAGTCAGCCCCGTCAGTCAGCCCTTTGCTGTTGAAAGCAGGGAGGGCCATGGGGGCAGTGGGGGGCAGTGGGGGAGGGGAGGACAGGGCTGCAGGAGACCAGCTTGGGGAGGGAGTAAGCGACCAAAGCAGATGTTTCCAAAACGAACTGTTAAGTAGCTTTCAGAAAGCTCTTACCACAGAATGAAAAAGAACTGGTGCCCTGAGCTTTGTATTCTCCTCTACCCAATTTCCCCTCTGCTTTCCGCAGAGTATGTTTGTTAAAAACTTCAAATTTCACACTCACATTTCCCAAATATTTCCTGTTGGAAGAAAAACTTCTTGTTTTGAATAATTTCAAATCGAAGAAAAGTGGCAAACAAAAATAAAGAATGCCTGTATTCTTTTACCCAGATTCCCTGGATATTAACATTGTACCCTTTTTGCACTTGCATAGTCTTCCCCCTATCCACCGCCCCCTCCATATACAAGTGTATTTTCTCTGAGAGCAAGTTACAGACACGATGGTAGTTTCCTCCTAAATACGCCAGCATGTGCTCCATCGACACAAGGACATGCTTTGCAAAATCGCAGTACAAGGACCTGAATCGGGAAGTCGCCGCTGGTGCGGTACTAGCATCTCTCCCGAAGACCACGCTCCCATGCTGTCAACTGTCTTACAGATGCCCTTTATAGATAAATTTCTGGTTCAGGAGCTAATTCAGGATCACGTGTTTAATTTAGCTGTCATGTGGCTGTAGTCTCCTCTAATCTGGACCAGTCCCTTGGCTTTTCTTTGTACTTTATAACCTTGACATATTTGGAGATATGGACCATTTATTTTGTAGAATGTCCTCAGTTCCAGTTTGTCTTATATTTCCTCATGATTAGGTCCAGATGATGCATTTTTAGCAAGAATACCAAAAATTGTATTGTATCCTGCCTGGTACAACACAGCAGGGGGGTATGTGATATCTATATTTGACTTTTATTGTGAGGTTTAGTTTTGGCCTTGCAAAGTTTTTAATGTAGTAAAATTTGTCAGTTTTTTTTTTCTTTTATCAAATCTGGATTTTGAGCCAGTTACAAAGCCCTTCCCTACACCATGGTTAAAGACAAAATCACCCACGTTTTCTTGGATCACTTCACTTTCTATACTTGTGCTTGTGAAGAATTTCTAAAGGCAGGAGAAAATGCTAATGTAAATGTTTCACTGCATAAGAAATGAAACTACATGTTCAATGTGATGGTACGTTTATAAAAATAAAATTTTATACATTAAAAATGATAATATCTGAATAGTAAGAGAATGGACATTTTTATTATCTTTTTATTCCTTTCAATATTTCTAAGTTTATGATATATTACATTTATAATCAGAAAGAAGTACAATGTTATTTTTAAACATTTCTTCAGTATTCTTCAGTATGCCAGAAATTGTGAAAATTAGTCAAAATGACTGACATAGTCCAAAGATTTCTGTATAGATTAGCTACTGTACATGTCAAGCCAAATACTACAGTAGATTGAGGAAAGAATGGATCGAAATGGTTAAAATAATGGTATTGTGTGACAGGTGTCCATAATGACATTTTTTATAGAAACGTCCCGAGGGAGAAGGGACCGTGGACGGTGGGAGCCATGTTCATGGCGTGTGTGGGGAGAGTGCCGCTCAGTGAGGTGGCGAGGAACGTGGCTGTTGAGGTCCACTTGGGTCTAAATCCTCATTAATTGGCTCACTACCCTTGTCACCTTTAGCAAGTTAGTCTCTCTCGTATAAGGTGGTTTATTTGTAAAACAGGGATAATAACACCTCTCTTGCAGAGTTCATATTTGACTCAGATGTTATAAAATATATAAAGTACTTAATACAGCGCTACTTCAGAAATTTTCATGAAGACACCATCCACTATGTTTACAGAATAGAAGAGAGCTCATTTCTGAAGACATCCTTGGCATTTTTATCTTACAAAGTGAAGTTTAAAAAATGGAGGCTTGCTTGTTTATTTGCATAATGAGTTATTTGTCATAGGAGAAGTCTCTCAGGACCGTTTATAAAGGTTCCCCTATAAACTGTTTCAGTGCCATTTTTAGAATCACTAATAAAAATTTAGGTGATATCACTTGACTCCAATTCTGATTTAGTTCAAAACTCTTCTCAAAAGGGCCTATTTTTACTTATGTAGATTTAGCAGATGGCGTAATTGTAAACTCAAGGGTGCAGAACTAGGAGTCTCTTGGCAACACCACTGTTTATCCTTTGTATACAGAGCATAGTAACCAACTGCCACTCAGAAGAGTCACCAAAAGAATATCTCATTCTTAGCTGTGGTTTAGCTTCATAATTAGTGCAGAGAACCCATGCAGTTGTACCCAAGTGTACAAGTGTTGTTACAACAAAAAAGCAGCACAGAGCAGCACGTGAGAGACTTTTTGTTATGTTAATATGGGGTCTGCTTAGTAAACAGTGTATTGTGTTGACATGTATCCTCTGTTAGAACATTAGGAATTTGAATTTCAAAGGATTCAAAGGTTTATAATAGAAACAGGTATTTAGGTAAGAGTGTTGAGTGTGAGATTTAATTAAGAAGCATGACTTGAATGGCACCCATTTAGCATTTGATTGACAATATCTTCAAGCTTAAATTTTGCTTTCTTGTTTCTTTTCCCTCGGAAGACTCAGCAAACAATGGATTAATCCAGAAACCCCAACCTCCACAGAATCGAGAGCGACAAAAGTCATCAGACATCCTAGAGGAGTTAATTGTTCAAGGAATAATACAAAGCCACAGCAAAGTATCTAGAAATGGAGAATCATACGATGTCATGGCAAGTAATTTTGTAGTTAACATTAGCTTGTAGTTAAAAATAGCAATCGAATATGATTGATCACAAGTTATTTCCAGCATGTGCATTTCAGAGTCACAATGCAGACAGCAGTGATCTAAGCCAGGTTTTCTCCCATAAATTCCCTCACCTCTCTGCACACCATCCTTCTCTGCAGACAGAAAGGCGCTAATCATTAATGATTAATGAATCCAGCAAAACGTATCTAGGGTTTTACCAAATTTGAGATACAAGCCCCATTGAATAACATGCCTCATCCTTTCAGTAATTTTTGTTATGCATTGCCTATGTGCTAGAAACTGTAAGTATAAAACTGAACTCTGATTTAACCAATAAGAAAATAGGTCTAAATGCCAAAGCTGAAACAGATATGCTTATACATTTATATACACACTATGAGGTTAAGTATGAGGAAATAAATATAGTCATAGAAATTGTTTCACACTTATCTTCCTTTGTTGATTCATCTTGACTGATCTATCATTGTTTTTCCTTAGTGTGATCAATATATTTACTCTAATTTTAATTATTGTGGCCAAAGTCTTGAGATTTTAATATTTTAAATTATATTTTATTGATTATACTATTACAGTTGTCCCAATTTTCCCCCTTTGGCCCCCTCCACTCAGCACCCCCAACTGCCTCATACAGCAGACCATACCATTTCATGTCCATGGGTCATGCATACAAGTTCTTTACCTACTCCATTTCCTATACTGTACCTTACATCCCCATGGCCATTCTGTAACTGCCTATTTGTACTTATTAATCCCCTCACCTCTTCACCTTTTCCCCTACACCCCACTCCCATCTGGCAACCATCAAAATGCTCTCCATGTCCATGATTCTGTTTCTCTTCTTCTTGTTTGCGTAGTCTCTTTTTTACATTCAACTGTTGACACATTTGTATTTTTTGCCATTTTATTGTTCATAGTTTTGATCTTATTCTTTTCTTAAATAAGTCACTTTAACATTTCATATAATAAATGGTTTGATGATGATGAATTCCTTTAGTTTTTTCTTGTCTGGGAAGCTTTTTATCTGCCCTTGGATTCTAAATGATAGCTTTGCTGGGTAAAGCAATTTTGGTTATAGATCCCTGCTTTTCATAACTTTGAATATTTCTTGCCAATCCCGCATAGCCTGCAAAGTTTCTTTTGAGAAATCAGCTGACAGTGTTATAGGAACTCCCATGTAAGTAACTAACTGCTTTTCTCTTGCACCTTTTAAGATTCTCTCTTTATCTTTAACCTTTGGCATTTTAATTATGATGTGTCTTAGAGTGGGCCTCTTTGAATCCATCTTATTTGGGACTCTCAGTGCTTCCAGGACTTGCATGTCTATATCCTTCACCAAATTAGGGAAGTTTTCTTTCATTATCTGTTCAAATAGATTTCCAATTTCTTGTTCTTTCTCTTCTCCTTCTGGCACCCCTATGATGTGAATGTTGAACCTCTTGAAGTTGTCCCAGAGACTGCTTACCTACCCTTGGTTTTTTGTTTGTTTGTTTGTTTGTTTGGATTCTTTTCTCTTCTTGTTGTTCTGATTGGTTGTTTTTTGTTTCATTATGTTCCAAATTATTGATTTGATTCTCAGCTTCATTCACTCTATTGTTGTTTCCCTGTGAATTGTTCTTTATTTCAATTAGTGACTGGATCTTTTTTATGCTGTTGAGATCCTCACTAAGTTCCTTGTGCATCCTTATAGCCAGTGTTTTGAACTCTGCATCTGATAGATTGCTCATCTCCATGTTGTTTAGCTCTTTTTCTGGAGTTTTGATCTGTTCTTTCATTTGGGCCATGTTTCTTTGTCTCCTCATTTTGACAGCCCTCCCGTGTTTGTTTTTATATACTTGGTAGAGTTGCTATGACTCCCTGTCTTGGTAGTGTGGCCCAATGTAGTAGATGTCCTGTAGGGTCCAGTGGTACAGTCTCCCCTATCACCCAAACTGGGTACTTGAGGTGTGCCCTTCATGAGTGCTAAGTACACCCTCCTCTTGTAGTTGAGCCTTGATTGCTGTTGACAGGTCAATGGGAGGGATTTAGCCAGGCCAGTCAGCTGCAAGGATTGGCTGTGACCACAGACCACCAACCTCCACCCTCTGTGGAGGATCAGCTGTGCAAGGGTAGGGTGGTGGTACTCCAACATGGTCTGTAGCTGCCCACTGGGTGCACAGGCTCTGGGGTTTCTCTGGTATTACAGGCCACCTGTGTTTTGCCTGGGGCCATCATGCATGAGCTATAAACAATCTAAGATGGCACTACTTTTGCTGGCCTTGGTGATATCCAGGTGAAGCCAAGATGAGACTCCAGGCTGGCTGCTGCAAGTACCTGGCCTGGGGCCACTTAGCTAGACCAGGGGTTCACTGAGGCCTACTGTTGCTTTTGTGATAGGATTTAGGAAGTTGTGAAGCATGAGCCAAGACCAGCCATTCATATGGAAAAGCCATGATTAACAGTTGTAAGTTGGGTGGGACAAAGCCTCAGGGGATCTCCAGGGCAGTGCAAACAGTGCTAGCCAGGTTGATGGAGTCTCAGATATAGCACTGCCTGCCTGCTTTCTGGCTCTGTATGGGGAGCACCCAGAAAAGGGACAATGGCCTCTGCTTGCCTTTCTGTCTTGGCGAAAGCTGTCTCCCAGCTCTTGCCCTGAGGCCAGACACTTCAGTTCCTCCCTGTATGCCATTGGTGCCTTTCAAGCTGCTATCCTGGGGCCGGAGTTCAGAGGGAGTGAGTCTGAGTAAGTCCATGTATGGGTTCTTTAAGGGAAACTGCTTGGAACTCCTGAAGTTTCTTCTGCTGACTCAATCCGCTGTAGCTTTTGTAGCCAGAACTTATCAGGATTTATATTCCTGGCACTGGAACCCTGGACTGGGGTCCTAGTGTGCAGATGGGACTCATCACTCCCAAGCTATCCCTCCCAAATTTTGATCCACCGCTCAAAATCAGCCCATTCTGCATCACTACCATTCCTACCAGTCTGAATGGATGTGCTTTCTGTAATTCTATAGCTGTCAGAGTTCCATTCAACTTGATTTCTGATGCTTCTGAGTGATGGTTATCTATAATTTAGTTGTAATTTTGATGTGGTTGTTCAAGGAGGTGAGTTATGTTTACCTACTTAGACTGAAAGCCTGGAAGTCTTAATTTTTTTAGTAAGCTCTGTGTAAACTTGTGAAGAGGATAGCAGGTTTTGTTGTTGTTTTGTTTTCTTTTCTTTTTTTTAAGCTCACACACAGAGGCAGTTCCTAAAGCATATGCAGAAGAAAGAAGATAAAAGAAGAAATAACAAAGAAAAGAAGCCTGAGGAAAAAATGGATGGGAAAGAAAAAAGAGGCAGAAATGGTGGAAATAGAGACCAGAAATTATATCAGTGTCTTATGTTGTAGGGAAAACAGTCATCTCGGGATAAAAATGTGCTTGATTTAAATCAAGTTTGCCACGTAGACCAACTCACCTAGTGTTTGAATACAGATAATTTCCTTTTCTGCTTAGAAAATGCTGAGAACTCATCAATAAAATCTAAAGTGGAATTTTCTTTGGAAGAAGGAAAATAAGTCCTGGAGAAAGTATTTGGGTGGAAAAAAGGAGATTGCTAGATCTTATGAGTGATATTATCAGACTACCAATAATAAGATGTGGGGGAAAGGAGTTGGTGAAAATGGACCATATAATGGAAAAAATAATGCCAACATAATGACAATTTACATTTGTACAGTGGTATGATACAAGGCATTTTGGAGTACCTTTTTTGAAAGTATTAAAAACTATGTGTCTGTAATATGGAAATGGAGAAGAGAGATATTTTTCTAGCTGCAGCTGAGTCTCTGGCATGTGGGGGTTGGTCAGGAAAAAGAAAGTGTGTCAGAAGAAAAATACAGGAGAGCAATCCAGAGGAGGATAGATTTTGGAAACACTGAGTATCTAAGTGATGCCTTCTTAAGGGAAATGCTGTGGAACCTTGATGCTAATGCAATGGGAATAACATTAAAACATTTTCCAGTGATTCAACTACCAGAGATGAGTGAGTTCAGACTCTGGCCTTGCAAGGGCACCCACAAAGTTAATTAATATAAGCTGCATTATGAAAGAGATGTCTCTTTAAACAAAAGAATAAAAACTATGGGCATCATTTCCATAACATCATTAAGTGCACCAAAGATGAAGGCTGTTTTTGTACTCTGCAGAGAGGGGATGCTGTCAGGAGCATAGCTGGAGTGTTCTCCAAAGGATTTAAATGTGACAGGACTGCAGAGGTAGGCAGCAGTAACACGGCTCTTTTGTGTTTTGTGGAAGGTTTTTGTTTTGTCTTGTTTTTGCTTTGGAACTGAGCCAAGATACCCCAACATAAGCCAGGCTTGCAAGAGGCCTGCAGTATCACACAGCTGTGCCTTTTGTTGCCTAGTGCAGGAGTCCGTAAACCCGGCTGCACATTTGAATCGCCCAGGAAGCTTTCAGAACTCCCAGTGCCCAGGCTCCACCTGCGGCCTGTGGCTGGGGCTGGGCCACAGCTGTAGTAGTTTGAAAGCTCCCACGTAATTCCCACGGACAGCCCAGACGGAGGACCACTGTCCTGAAGTTTCAACAGACATGTAAATATATGAAGCCTTCGAATTCATCATAAAGCTGGGGAGGGTTAACATGAAATCCCCCATTTATTATGAAAGAGAATTCTAAAGCATTCCTGAAAATATAACATATTATCAGGTGTCAGACTAAGATTGTGCCCAGGAAGCATGTGGAAATGAAGGAGAGATGTAATTGCTCATTGTCACAGGCAAAATTTCTTTCAGCTCAGGTGTCGTTGAGAACTTAACTGTGTCAGACACCAGGTGTCTTGTGTATTTTAAGAAAAGTTATAAGGATCCTGTGAAAAGGTGAGAATTAAACTTAAAAGATTGAGAGGGGAACCATATTAAGAATAGAAATATTATTAGACAGAGAATACTTTTAACTACCTAATTATTTAAAAGTATTTTAGGAACAAAAATAGATAATAATACAGGCTAAAAACAAACCAGAGTGAAAGGAGACAAAAAGAGGATGGTCAAAACGAGATGTTAACGTTTACAGTTACTGCAGTGTACTAGATTCAATCAGACACGTAGACACTGTTTCTTTGGTACTTAAAGAAAACCTTGTAAATATGACGGGGAACCAAACAGAGTAATAGACGTGAGAATACATTGAAAACAAGACTCCTCATGCAGTCCAATAGTATATTTAAATACAAGGGCATTTTAGATATAAATCTGCTGCCTTCTTAGCCAGGTGCTTACCTTTAATTCGGTCACATTAGAGTGACATGTAATTAAGGATGCTCAAAAGTAAGGGTTCTTCATTCATATTCTGAATCAGGGGGCTCCCCTGTGAGCCAGTCTCTCCCTAGAAGTCCATGGCAATATCTGAGCCCCCCACAGGGCCCCCTTCCGTCTTCTTCTCTTAATTTTTATCAATTGCTTATCAGCAAGTTCTACAGCAATTCCGTAAAGCCCTGCTTTCAGGCGCATTCTTACTAACAGATGTTCTGTTCACGCAGAGAGAATATAACGATATGGAAGAGATACAATATTAAGCTAAAGTCAGACATCGGAATCAGTGTACTTTAAAACATTCTAATGAGACGTAAGTGGCTGTACTATAAATGGGAATTGGTTTTGTGCACACATGTGAATATGTGTAAGGGCTGGGACGGATCTCATCTCTTCAGATAGATGTGATCGGCTGTCATTTATCCACATAAGTATTAACCAGTTTAGGTGTTCGTATCCCTGACTTATTTTCCCCTGTCTCTTAGGGCATCCTCAGTCTCCCTACATAAGACTCTTTGACTCCTCCTGTCTGCTACAGGTTTATCCCCTTCCCCCCCACCCCCTGTATTCGGTAACCTTTTGTGCAGCTGGGGAGTTTGTTCACATTACATTAGAGTCACATTATTTGTTGAACCTCATGGGGAGTTCGTTGAGGAGGAAGTTACTGGATAAACACCAGTTAACACTCAGACTGGCCTCCCCCAGGAGGTCTAACGGTGACAGAGCGGGGATGGCAGATCTCCCTCTGTGCATGGGGCTCTGTACCAGGGCTCGGCCAAGGTAGGTTCCTCTGTAGGTCAGTAGTTACTTAGGGAAGCTCTGAGGAATACACAGTGGACGCGAGAAGTGTATACACACACACACACACACACACATCTATATAGTTAGGTTGTCTGGAAAAAAGACCCAAGTTTTATCATGGCATCTTAGGGTGTGGCAGTCTTCCCATGGTGTTCTTAAAATGATGGAGCTAGTAACTTCTATAGGTTTTTAAGTTGGGTTTTGTTTTGTGTTTTTTTAGTGTTTCTATGGGTAGCACCTCTCTAAGTACAATGTGATCCTTGTTATCATTTCTAAGTGCCATTTTAGTTGACAAATCCTGACTTAATAAAATCCAGTAGTACAGAACTCAGATATCTTTCCTCACATCTTTCAATATTTTACTCAAGAAAGGATGTGGGTTGCACAGGTAGGATTAATTTCCAAAATGGGGAGGAAGTACTTGATTTTATAGGCATCATTTTGGGCCAAGGCCACAGGAGAAGTCTACCCAAACAGGAAATCCTAAATTCTCTGAGAACTACCCATCTGATCATCTTAGACAAGGTTCAGACTCCTATGTCAAGCCTGATGGAACCTTCTCTTGTAGGCTCCTGGATTACCAGTCCACTTCCTTTGAGTCCTCTATGACTGAACTCCCCTAAAAACCTGGTTTCATACTGATCTCACAGTATGTCTAGTTGAGCCTCCATAGCAAATGTGTCCCTTTTTCAGCAGATGGCTTTTGTCAGTAGGAAGCCTACAAGCCAATTGTCATTAAACTAATGCAATGATGGGGAAGGGGGAGTTGCTTCAACAACATCCTAGTTTGTTTTTTTTTAATGAACAACTCACTATATAAAACTTCCACAACGCTGTAACTGAGCCAAAATTTCGACACATAGTTTCCCTTTTAAAGGCTCTCTGAGAATCATAGATCTTAAAGCTACAGGAAGCTTAGCTGTCATCAGTCCCCTCACTATTTTTACCTTTGAGGAAACTGAGTACAAAGAGAAAAGGTGCCCTGCCTCCAGTCACGTCATATTAGTGGTGGGCCAGGGGTTAAAGCCCAGGCCCCCTGCCTGTTGGCTCCTGTGATTCCTGTCATTCCTCCACTTAGTGACAAATGATACATATTGGTTATGATTCTGTGTTCTGTCTTTGAAAAAAATCACTGCTTTCACCAAATGCAAAGTAATTGTCATTTACTGAGTGGCTACCATCTATATTCCTCTTAAAAAAAACACACACACACACAACAATCCCGTGCAAGTGTTATTAAACCGATTTTATAAATGAGGACGGCAAGTGGCACAGGATGAATGGCTGAGCCAGCACGCAACCCAGGCCTTTCTGCGTACCACATGGATCCCGTGCCTTCTTCTCCTGTGCTAAATGGTCTCTTTTTGATTTATTTTCTTGGTGCTGAAAATATTGCAGTCTGATGAGAGGCAGTCTTTTAAATATTACAATGGATACAATATCTCTTTTGTCTTTAAACATCTTTAGAGAAATTATCTAAAATAATATTCAATTTGTTTTATAATGAAGCCTTGGAGTTCATGAAGACCTTCTCCAGTTGTAATAAATCTATGTAGAGTGAGCTAGAAAGATGTTCATACTAAATTAAGTGAAGAAGGCAAATTGCAGAGCAGTGTCTGTGGTACCATCCCATTTGTGTTTGATTAAACATTACAGATGTGCGTTAAAGTGGTTCATGATCAGGGCCAGATGGCCAAACAGAGTATTAGGAGATTATTTGTGTATCATTTTAATTTTTAATAATTGATGAATATTATTTTAAAATCTAATTTAAAAATATATGAAAACTTTCTTTATAAATCCTGTACAACAATTTTACTTTTTTTTGCAGTTAGAAATTATAACCAGCCCTGGCTGCTGTGGCTCAGCAGATTGAGCACCAGCCTTGGAACCAAAGGGTCGCCAGTTCGATTCCAAGTCAGGGCACATGCCTGGGTTTTGGGTCAGGTCCCCAGTAGGGGGCACACGAGAGGCAACCACACATTGATGTTTCTCTCCCTCTCTTTCTCCCTCCCTTCCCTTCTGTCAAAAAATAAATAAGATCTTTTAAAAAAAGAAATTATAACCAGAAAGTCATTATTACTGCTTTGAACGGTTTAAAATCTGTCAATCAAATGAAATGGGTGGTTTTTGTGCTGTCATGTAAACATTTGTAAAGTAGCAACAGCAAAGCCCAGTGCCGAGCTGCTGCTCAGGAATGGTTAACTCTTCCTCCACAACACCAGAAGTACTAAAAACTAATCTGGATTCCAAATGAAAGTCATTACAGCTTGTAGCACATTATAAGTCGTCAGGTTTAACTCTTTACCTTGACTCACAAATTTATTGCTCATCTGCCACCTTTTTCTGTCTTGTGTTTATTCTCAAGTTTTTTTCCTTCTCCTGAGCCCTTGCCCTGTTTCAGGATATCTTTGCTTGCTTTCTTTTCTTTCTTTCTTTCTTTCTTTCTTTCTTTCTTTCTTTCTTTCTTTCTTTCTTTCTTTCTTTCTTTCTTTCTTTCTCTCTCTCTCTCTCTCTCTCTCTCTCTCTCTCTCTCTCTCTTTCTTTCTTTCTTTCTTTCTTTCCTTTCTTGCCTGTTTTTTTTTTTTTCTAGGCGCCTAATAGTTTTTTTTTCTTTAGGTCTCAGTTCTGTTGTTACCAGTTTTCATGTTTTTGTTTTTTTTTAAATCTGACACTGGAAAGTTCACAGTTTTGGGATTCACATTTTAAACTGTATTTATTTTACCTTCTCTTCTCTGCCAATAAATACATTTGTTTCTCCAATTAAAAAGTATCTTCCTCCAGGTGGACACGACTGAGAAGCCACTGAGAAAGCCACCAGCCAGGCTGAAAAAACTCAAGATCAAGAAGGAAGTACAGGATTTCACAAGGAAAGACCTAGAGGAGAAGATGCAGGCAGCGGCAGAGCGCAGGAAGGTACCTGAGCTAGGGCGGGGGCAGGTCTGCCTGCTGAGGTGAGCCTTTCCGATCAGCAGCCTTTAGACAAATTGCATGGATTTATATTAATTATTTTCATGATCAGTATGTTTCTTATGCTGTATGTTTAATTTTTTTTAATGTGTGCTGTGAAGGAATAAGGCAATATCTTGAAGTTGGTTGAATTAGTTTCATCCATACAGCCTAAGGAAGCAATATCCAGTTCTCAGAACGAAGTGTGGAGTTTTCTTCATAGAAAAAAAGAAAAACTGTGTTGGAGGTTAGGGGTGAGGGGAGGTGTGGGGGTGGAGGATAGGATCTCAGAGGAGGGTGTGCAGACCATCAGTTCCTGCAGCATCTGCACGCGCAGTCCCCCATCGCTCTGACAGCCTTCACTGCCTTCTCTCCTCTGGGATTTTCCAACTAGGCTAGGAGCTCCATGAGGCTAGGGAGTGTATCTGTCCTCTTCAATGGTAATTCCTCAACTTAGCTTTGTTAAATCACTGAATAATGAAACTGAGAAGCCATAAATGTTACATACAGGCAATGTTAACGAAAACTTGGAGAGCATTATTTGGACTCTTCTTCATTCTTTAATACTGCTTTTCAGATGAAAGAAGAAGAAATAAGAAAAAGGATACAGAGTGACCGACTTTTGTCCCCAATAAATCAGTCAGAATCAGCTGAACCAGATGGGACTGAGGTTCCATTTGCCAAAGGACTTAACCGTGTGGGTTCTGCCGCATTTGAACCATCACACCTGCAAGAAGGAAAGCCATTGAAAAGGAAGAAGAGCAAAAGTGACGCATTTTCACATGATGGAAACTACAGTTATGAAGGAATTGGTGTCGTGGAGTCAGACATGTCCTACAACCGAGAAGATGACATATTCTAATAAGCCATTTTATGTGAATTCTTTGAAAAGGCATCCATTCCCCCCAGTCGTGACATGCTTAGTATGTCTCATCTTTTTCTTTGACTGCCTGATCACATGGGCTGGAAGTTAGTTGAGTAAATTAAATGGGTAATGGCTATGCTACCTAAAAAAAAAAAGGGAAGATTCAACTACCTTCAATATTAACAGTTGGCATTCTCTTTCATTGTGGCTTTAAATATTGTGAAGATATCTTTATGAGTACCTCCCAGTTTACATTAATGTATTTGTGCCAAATGAAACCTTGCTTTTTCACTCCTGCCCCTTGGCTGAGTCCATCCTCTCTGAGTTTCCTTTAAGACAAATTTCATGGATCTTGTCAACTGCTGGTTGTTGGTACAAATACAATGCCAACACGAATCCCCATTTTAGGGTTCAGTGAAGAAGGAAACTATTCAGTGCAAAACAGTCAACTGTAATACAACACAGCTGTGAAAACAGCACGGCTGTGAGGTAGCCCTGGGGGCAGGGCCCCCTCCAGTTAGGCAGCTCTGCTCTGCTCTGTTCTGACGAGACATCTTCAGTGTTTCAGCCTGGGAGCGGCAGTCTCCAATCTTCAGTGGAAAGGGAAAGATGGCTCTCAGAGCCAGAAAGAAGCTGCCTTACATAGACTGAAGTCCCCACCCCTGCATCCCTGATTGGTCTATCCTCATGCAAATGAGGACTCCAAATCCTTGCAGTTTGATTGGTCCAAGCAGCACTGTCCTGATTGGTTGGAGCTGTGCAACTTTACTTGGATGAGGAAAGCCTCAGTTCCATTGGTTGAACTAGGATTCCAGGAACTCCTTTATAAGGGCTTGCTCAAGTGGCAGAAACACACCGAAAGCAGGCAGTTCAGTGCAGAGGCAGGCTTCTCCCTGAAGTGCAGTTTGCATGAGAGATCCCTGTACAGAAACGGCTGCTAGACTTCGTTGTTTAAAATTTGAGCCCAGTTAGACACCAGGAGACCTTCTTAGTAGGTGTCTTTTTTCTCAGGGTTCACGATCTATATTATGTACTTTAATTATCTATATGCATACTCTGGTTTCTCTTTAGATCATATAAATCTTTCACCTTTTTAAAATTATCTGTGTGCTTCATATGCTGTATATTTTTTAAAATTCTGTTTGTGTTGTGAAGAAATAAAGCAACATCTTGAAGTTGGTTGAATTATCATTTTATCCACATAGCTTAAGGAAGAAATAGGGAACCCTCAGAGCTGAGTACAGTATAGTTTCCTCCATATAATAAAAAAACCCCTTCAGTTGTGTCTAGGGGGTAGGAGGAGGCCCCAGGTAGAAGGTAAAGAGTGAGGAGGTCCTAATACCAGTGCCTTACTTCTCTGCAGGCACTCTGGGCTAAAGAACTTGGGGACCCTCATCCTATTGGAATTGTACTTTGGTTCTCTCTTCTCCCTTGCCCCCCACATCCAATCAATCATCAGTTCTATGAGTCTACATTCTAAGGATCTCTTGCATCTATTTTCATACTTTTTCCCTGTCATTACCTAGTTTAGACCACCCTATCATCATTCAACTGGATTACTTCAACAACTTCCTTGACCTTCATATAACAGTCCTCTGTATAAAACCCTTTCTTGGTCCCTCTCATTGTCAAGATAAAGTCCAGACTCCTTTTTGCAACTGGTAAGGATCTTGGTTTACCCAATTCACCCACCTCAAACTCATCACACTTCCCCTAGCCTCTGGGTCTTTGCACATGCTGTTCCCTCTTTCCCCTCTTCTCTACTCATTATTTTAGTTGACTAATGCCTTCCTTGTCTCCAATGTTATTGTTTATGTCTCCACTCAGGCCGTTTCCTCCTACACCCCCGCACCCAGTCAGAGTTGGTGCACCTCTGTCTAGTTGCCTTTTAGCACCATGGACTGTGCATCTTTGCACTTACCACCCTGTGTGGGATCGCCTGATAACGCTTTCATCTTCACCGCTAGGTATTTCCGGTCTATCAGGGCAGGGGATGAGTCTGTCTTGTTCATGGCTGGATTTTTTTGTACCTCAGAAAGTGCATGGCATATCAAAAGTGCTATGTATATATTTCTTCAGTGGATAAATCAATGTACCCATACATCTTCCAGAAGCAGGAGGACAGTCCCAGGAGATGGTTGTTGTTCTGGGAACCAGAGGCTGGGAAATGCCAATTTGACCTGAGGACCCCTCGACACCCCCTATTTACACATTCCCTTTGGGTTGTTACAAATGGACACTGCGGGTCCCTATAGCCCATAGGACTGAGGACTCCTGCGGCCAGAGAGGTATGATGGTGGTGGGGAGGGGGGCTTCTTTCAAAACTCATTTTGGAACCAAAGCCTTTAAGAACCAGAGTTTACTTTTTTCTTTTTATTAAATTTGTTGGGGCAACATTAGTTAATAAGATTATATAGGTTTCGAGTGTACATTTCTGTGATATATGATCTTCATGTTGCATGTGTGCCTGGCACCCAAAGTCAAATCATCTTCCGTCACCACGTATTTGAACCCTTTTCCCCATTATTATCCCCATGCCCCCTTCCCTCTGGCACCCACCATACTGTTGTCTGTGTCTATGAGTTTTTGTTTGTCTTTCTTGTTTGTTCATTTGTTGCTTTCAGTTTTATATCCCACATATAAGTGAAATCATGTGGTTCTTAACTTTTTCTGTCTGACTTATTTCGCTTCGCATGATATTCTCAGGCTCCATTCATGTTGTTGCAAATGGCAATATTTCATCGTTTCTTATGGCCGAGTAGTGCCCCGTTGTATATCCGTGCCGGTCATCTGTGGAAGGACACCGGTCGTTTCCATGTCTCGGCCTGTGAGTAACGCTGCAGTGAACATAGGATGCACTCGTTTTCCATAGTGGCTGTACCAGTTAACACTCCCACCAGCAGTGGGTGAGGGCTCCGTTTTCTCCGCACTCTGTCCAACATCTGTTATTACTTGTCTTGTTGATAACAGACATTTTAATGGGTGTGAGGTGGAATTTTATTGTAGTTTTGATTCGCATTTCCCTAATAGCTAGTGACGTTGAGCATCTTTTCACATATCTGTTGGCCATTTGTATGTCTTCTTGGGAAAAATTTCTCTTCAGGTTCTCTGCCCATTTTTTCATTGGATTGTTTGTCTGATATTGAGTTGTATGAATTCTTTTTATATTTTGGATGTCGACCCTTTGTCAGAGTTGTTGTTTGCAAATATCTTCTCCCATTCAGTCAGTTGTTTTCTGTTTTGTTGGTGGTTTCTTTCTCTGTGCAGAAGCTTTTTAATTTGACATAGTCCCTCCACAGCATGGCATTGGCAGAAAAATGGACACACGGAGCAATGGAGTAGGATTGAGAGCCCAGAGTTTACTTTTAACAGTGTGCCCTGGAAAGCCCTGTAAGCTCTCGGCGTCTCATTACGTCAGGTGTTAATTTGGAATAGCCACCTTCCTGGGGTTGTACCAAATCACATAATGCGTTTGCAAGTGCTGTGTAAACTACAATATGCCACATTATTTATATAAAATCTTATGTGAGCAACACGATGTTTTCATCCGTCCTGAGGTTTTTCTGTAAAGATTATCTTGTGGTGGCCTGTGCCAATCTCCTGAAATCTTAGCGTAGCTAACAATGATTACCCGCAGACACAGGAAAAGACTTGGGTATCATTCAGATCACTGAAAGTAATACAATTTAAGTGACCAAAATACATTCAATTCAAGTAATAATAATTGTAAATTAAATTCCAAAACTTGATAAATACCCAAATAATATTTTCTCTTGAAATCTTATGCTCTTGCCTATTTATAATATTTATAGTGACTTAGATGACATGTTTGTTGAGTTAAATATGAATGGAAACATTGACCTCTGGCTTGATAGCTTCTGTACATGTTTAGCATTGAATGACACTCTGAATGACAACTGTGTTTCCTTGGCGAGATCGTCCACTTTCACAGGATGGGAAGCAAGACAGTAAGAATGCGGAACACTTGCCCTCAATGGCGACTACTCACAAAGCCACCTGAGGGCTAGGGACAAAGAAACGCAGGCTCGGAGACTCGAAGTGTTCCCACCCTCACGGAGCGCCAGCATCAGCTGGGATGAAGCTTGTGCTTGAACCTGCTCTGCCTCCCACGAACTATCAACCACATTCCTGCAACATTAAAAACAATCTACAAATGTAAATGTGACTGATTTCCATGATCGTCTCTCTTTTCTTTCTTCTTTTTTTGAAGGTTGATTTATATTGATTGTAATAGAAAAGAAAGATTGAGATTTTTTAAAATAGAGCCTGTATTTTCACGTTAATTTTGTGGTGAAATAACATAATTGATTTTCTCATTCTTAAAACATAATATTTTGAACAACCACCAGGGTGTTGCAACTAAAATCAAACCACAACCTTCAGGAAGTTGTGAGTGAAGAAGACAAGATTGGGTAAACGTCTCCACAATTATTTTAATTGGGCGCAACTGAAAACAGCCTGTATTGATTTTCTCAGAGAGGTGGTCTTGCTGGGTCGAATTGAAGATGATCTGATATCCAGTAAGTCATCTGCATTTTTTGTGGGGGAGAACCTTATGGATAACTTATTTATATTTACAACAATATTTTAAAAATATATTTTAAAATATTTCACATATATTAAAAATAATACACATCATAAGATTCTTATGTTAGCCAAAGTAATACTGCAGTCACAGGTACAAAACCAGAATTTATCACAAGTGTTGCTATGGTAACTACCAGTAATTGATGTCTATGCTTATTTCTGTGTTTGTATCAGGAAACAGCTGATATTTGACGGAGTCGTTACACAATGAGGGCCACACTCTATGACTCATAATGCTGCGGTGTGTCAGTGGGTGAATCACTCTACACCCGCCTAACCTGTGCAAGCCCCGCCTTCCTTCAGGAAGGTAGAATTTACGTGTCAGGAGGGTCAGTGAGGGCATTAAAATAAACTGTGGGAGAGGACAGTTATGGTCTTTTTGTGTCACTTGTATTTGCTTTTTAAAAATAATAGCTGTCTTTTTGTACATTACATAACTAACATGTAATAGGAAATACTGAAAAACAGAAGCAAAAAATACCAGAGTCCAGCATCCCCCCCCCCCACCGCCCTGCCTGACCAAGGTAACTGCTGGGAACATTTTGGTATGCGCACTTCCCCACAAAAAAACACACAAAGATGGACACATACTAAGACGCTGTTCTGCAACTAGCACTTTGCACTCAAAAATGTATCTTCCCATGTAAAGAAATATACTTCCACAGTATAATGATGTAACATTGTTTAGTTTCCCTATTGTGTTTCTAGGAAGTTCCCAGAGTTAAAAACAGAACACATTTTCATTTCCGTTTTTAAAACCCTGACAGAGTGCTAGCGCAAATGAACACTGAAGGTCAGAGGCCACCGGTTTTGCAAATCCGCCTCCAGACTCTTCTCCTATTGGAGAAGCGGAATGCATCTCGTCTCACTGAGATCTCAAGTGTGCTTCGAAAGTCCACGTGATAAAGAGAAATAAAGAGCGATAGCTATTATATCCCATGTCCGAGTTGGTTTCTCATTGATCAGAAATGAAGACTAACCACAGTTGCAGAGTTTTACCAGGAAAACACTGGTTGTTATTACCAGGAAAGTGTTTGCAGCTAAGGGTCTGAAACCTTTCCTCTTGGCATTTAGAAACAAATTTAAAAAAGAAAAAGAAACAAGAAATTATAGTCAAAAAAATAAAGTGATTGGCTATCTCAAGCACAAAATGCAGTCATTCTAAACACCTGGGTGTGAAAGCAGTAATTTTGTAATTAATACATAAACACCCTCTCTATGTAATACATTCCAATCCTTAAACCAAACACAATAAATGTACCATTTAAAAATGCATATAACAATTTACGCTTTTCCTGCTTAACTCAAACAGGAGTGCTTATTTGTTAAATGGAAGAAAGAGGATTATCTCTTAACCAAACTTCATTTACTAAATTGTGGGATTGGTCTATGCAGGTGGTTTTCAGAATGTGGCCCCCCACCGGCGACATCAGCCTCACCTGGGAACTTGTAATAGATGCAAGTTCTCAGGCCCTGCCCTAGCCCTTCTGTATCACATCGTGGGGCCTACTGATTTCGGTTTTAACAAGCCCTCCAGGCGACCCCGAGGCACACTCAGGTTTGCCCTTGCCTTCCCTCTGCAGGCGTGTCCTGGATAAGCTGGCACTTTCTAGAAAGACATACTTTTAGCAGGCCTGCTTCCCCTGCCCCCAAGGCTCCAGTTGAATATTTACCAAGAATCAGTTAAGTTTATTCCAAAACCTATTAATGCTATTTATACTAGCTATTATATTTAATTTGAATAGCTTTATAAAAACTGGTCTGTAAAGGAATAAACAAAATTGTTTTTGAAATCTTTTAAGGTCCTACACATAAAATATATAAATTTCACTGTCCATTTAAAGAAAACTTAAAACTACAACTGTTGATAATGAATTGCAGATATGGTTTAGGTAGGAATTTTATTCATGCATTGGTGTTACATCAAAGTATTTTCAAATTAAAGTATAAGAAGTCGGTTGGGGAAAAGTACAACCATTGTTAATATAACAAGAATGGTTTGTGCAACATCTATGTAACCTGGCAGCCAAGGAGAGTGGACTAGAATGCACATGTGTGAACAATGAAGACTTCACTGCACTAGTCAGTGGGGGCGGTAGATACCATTGAGTGAGCATGTGTACTGTGTGGTTGTGGCATTCAAAATGGCTGAGCAAGTGCAGCAATGAATCTGCATCAAATTTTGTGTTAAATTTGAGCATTCCTCCACGGAAACTATTTGGATGATTCAGGAGGCCACAGCTATGGGCAACTGGTGATTGGCAGCTTCATCACGACAATGCATCCACTCATGCACCACATCTCATGCAGAGTTTTTTGGTGAAATATCAAACCACCCAGGTAACTCAGCCCCCTACAGCCCAGATTTGGCACCCTGCGACTTCTGGCTTTTCCCAAAACTAAAATCACCTTTGAAAGAGAAGAGATTTCAGACCACCGATGAGATTCAGGAAAATACAACAGGGCAGCTGATGGGGATTAGGAGAACTGAGTGAAGTTCCAAGGTGCCTACTTTGAAGGGAACTGGGTGTCATTGTCCTATGTACAATGTTTCTTGTATCTTCTTCAATAAATGTCTCTAGTTTTCATATCACATAACTGGATACTTTCTGGACAGAACTTGTATGTAAATGTTTTAGTTAAAATAAAATATTTAGGGTATATAAGCATGGTTTCTTAAAACTACCTATCTACTTGACTATTTTTAATTAACTAATAATCTCCTAGACCTGGTTTCATATATCGTATTTAAAGAAATTTCATAACATAATCTTTACCATGTCGATCAAATATTTTAAAATATTTTTTATTTAAATCAGATCTTTATCACATGCCATTCAAAATTGCTGAAAATATTTTAAAACCACTTAAAGGGATTTGCAATTTTAAAAAAGTTGGAAGATGCAATTATTTATTTAACCAATCCCTATTGTTGGGGGTTTTATGTTCAATTTATCAATATTATATTATCAATATTATTAGTTATTGTAAACATACAAATGCTAGTTTGTTAAATGTCAAATTTCATCTCATAAGTTCTATAAAATGGAAAATTTCCTTTTGTTTCTTGTGTCTACCATTGTGAGAATTTGACAATGCGAGGAATTGCAATTTTCACAGAAATATTGTGACAATGAGTGATTGCTTGGCTTCTTGGAACCATTTGTTTAATTCTCCAAGGAGAGACCGCCTATTTTTTTATCCTTCCCAACTCGTTGAAATCTGTGCAGCTTGAATGCTGAAACTTCACAACAGAAAAACAAGCAAACAAGCAATCTCCAGCTGCAGCAACTGAGGGGGACAATTCATCTGGACCGCAGTCCTCAGCCCAACTGCTTGCCTGCAAATCAGTTGCTAGAAAGACTGACACTTCCTGTGCCACATACAGTACAGCAGATGAAAAGAGTGATGTCCGTGGCAGATGGCCTTGGATATTGGCTCGACTAAACTACTACATTCCATTCTCTGTAACATAAAAATTGTAGGTTAAATAGGGTCCACTTATTGGCAAGTTCCTCTCACTCAGCCTGATAAAAGCCAGCTATTCCATATGATCAAGGAGTGTTTCAGAGCCTGAGTAGGCAGCACTGCCCTAGGCAAGTGAAGACAATGGGGAGAGGAAGGAAAGCCTGGGTTCTCAGGGGAGTCACCAGGATCCTCACAATGCTCCCTGGAACCTCCCAAAGACCAGCCAGCTCGAGCCCTCCCAGAGGTGGCTGCTACTTAGCTGTTTCTCCTCCACATTCTGTATCACCACCGTAAGATCAGTGAATATTTTTCGGTATTTTTTCTCCTTCTTCACCTGGTCTTAAGGTAAAAACTTTAGAGTGATTTTAGTTACTAGTTGACGCAGATCTCGGCCCGCAAAATCTGCTGTTGAGGTTTCAGTATTCCAATACACATACACACGGACTACAGAGGTCCTGTGGGGGAAAAGGGACAGCGCGGCCCCTCTCTCAAGAGGAGAGTGCCTCTGAGCGACTCAGCCACTCCCTCAAGTGGGGAGCACCACTACCCTTGCCTTGACAAGCTTTTATTGGTTTTCCAGGCCCCTGACATCAAAGAAGGTCCTTATACAAAGGTTTGTTTTGGGTGGTTATCTTTGCAGACACAGGAGAGGGTGTCGCTGAATACATCAAAGGAGGACATTTGCAATGTAACGGGAGAAGTGGTCCAAACGGCTAGGACCACCTGGAAGGTCTAGCCCAGATTTGAGGAAGATAAAGATACTCAGTAAACATTTGCTGCCTCAGGGTGAGGGAGTTTTAGCAAGAGCAAGCCCCATAGCAGTCTAGGTACAATGCAGGCCTGATTTCCCACTGGAGAACCTATCCATGGACGTGGGTCCTGCCCCTCTCGCTCCCCACTGGCTTTTCTGAGTGGGGGGCTGAGCCACATTTCCCACACTTGGAACGGTTCCCCACAACTAGTCGCCCTAATTCCTGGTTTTTCTGAGATAATTTAGTACTTTTGATTTACTATTGATCAATTTTCTCTAAGGTACGCTCCTGTTTCAAGAGTCCACACTGGCATTTACATACGGACTCCCTGACCGTCTACCCTTACTCCTTTAGGTAGACAGATGTGGGTACATTACAGATGTAAATATCTCCAATTTCATTGCTCGTGGCTGTTTCCTGTCATCTTCATCTTGCCCTAACTTCACGTCTGTTTGCATTTGGGGTTTGTTAGAGCATTTCCTTGAGAAAATTCCTAATTTAGGGCCATTTGGGTGATGTAATGTCTGAATTCATGCACACCTTCACACTTCTTGGGCACCGAGATGGGCTATCTTGGTTGGGTAAAGGCTTGCGACTTGTAGTTATTTCTATTTTCTTTCACAAATCTGTAGGTTTGATTCTACCATCCTTAGCTTCTAGTGTTACTTACGAACAGTTCAATGCCAGCCTGATTTTTTCTTTGGGTAGTGATACGTTCTTTATGATTTTCTCTTTCTTTTTGGAATTCAGGAATTTTATTGGGATTTCCTGAAACACGTATCTTTTCTCATTCATGCGGCCTGGAAATCGGTATACCCTTTTAATCTGCAGGCTAACATTATCAATTTAACTCACAGAAATGTTCTTTCCTTTTTATCTAGTGTCATCTCTCTTTCTAGAACTCTTACAGAATTAATTGTTTAGGCCTATTCTCCAAATCTCTTATCTTCTCTTTTGGTATACTTTTTTTCTCTGGTCACTGAGATATTTCTTGTACTTGCTTTTCCAAGTCTAGGAATTTGAGCCTTAACAATAAACTTTTCTTCTATTTATCTTTGGAAATGCCTAATTGTTAAATTCTGTCTTTTGTTATTTTTAAAATATATTTTATTGATAATGCCATTATAGTTGTCCCAATTTTCCCCCTTTGCCTCCCTCTACCCAATACCCCTCTTCCCTCCATCAATCCCCACCCTTAGTTCATGTCCATGGGTCATACATATAATTTCATTGACTTCTCCATTTCCTATACTATTCTTAACTTCCCTCTGTCTATTTTGTACCTACCATTTATGCTTCTTATTCCCTGTATCTTTTTCTCCGTTCTCTCCCTTCCCCCCCCCAGCTGATAACCCTCCAAATGATCTCCATATCTAGGATTCTGTTCCTGTTCTAGTTGTTTGCTTAGTTTGTTGTTTAGATTCAGTTGAAGATAGTTGTGAATTTATTGCCATTTTAATGTTCATAGTTTTGATCTTCTTCTTATATAATTCCTTTTAACATTTCATATAATAAGGGCGTGGTGATGATGAACTCCTTTAGCTTTACCTTTTCTGGGAAGCACTTTATCTGCCCTCCCATTCTAAATGATAGCTTTGCTGCATAGAGTAATCTTGGATGTAGGTCCTTCCTTTTCATCACTTTTAATACTTCTTGCCAGTCTCTTCTAGCCTACAAAGTTTCTTTTGAGGAATCAGCTAACAGTCTGATGGGAACTCCTTTGCAGGTAACTCTCTGCTTTTCTCTTGCTGCTTTTAAGATTCCCTCTTTATCTTTACCTTTGGCATTTTAATTATGATGTGCCTGAGTCCAACTTGTTTGCGACTGTGCTTCCTGGACTTATATGTCTATTTCCTTCACCGAATTTGAGAAGTTTTCTTTCATTATTTTTTCAAATAAGTTTTCAATTTCTTGCTCTTCCTCTTTTCCTTCTGGCATCCCTATGATTCAGAAGTTGGTACATTTAGAGATGTCCCAGAGGCTCCTTAGTCTAGCCTCATTTTTTAAAAAAATTCTTTTTTCTTCTTTCTGTTCTGATCGAATGTTGTTTTCTTCCTTGTGTTCCAACTTGTTGATTTGATTCTTGGCTTCATCCCCTCCCCTGCTGGTTCCCTGTAGATCTACCTTTATTTCACTTCATTGCTGCCTGGGTCTTTCTTATGCTGTTGAAGTACCCAGTGAGTTCCTGGGGCATCCTGATAACCAGTGTTTTGAACTGTTTATCTGATAGATTGGTTATCTCCACTTCATTCAGTTTGTTTTCTTTTTCCTGGAGTTTTGTTTCGTTCTTTCATTTGGACCATATTTCTTTGTCTCCTTGTTTTGGCAGTCTCTCTGTGTTTGTACCTGTGTATTAGGTGGAGCTGCTTTGACTCCCTGTCTTAGTAGTGTGGGCCAGTGGATGAATATGGTTTCTTTAAATCCTTAGTTGTCAGCTCCATACTGCTCGATTTTCTAATGAATCTGGGTGATATTTGTTTTGTAGACTACTTGTAATTTTTGCTATAGTTTGGCAAGAAGGTGATGCATGTTTTCCTACACCTCCATCTTGACCGGTAGTCCTAAATTCTCTCTTTTAGCTTCATAAATTATTTTCTGTGTTGCCCATGACTCCCTTTATTTGATACTTTCCCCCACTAAATTGTCTGTCTCCTGGAGCAGCTTCGTTTCCCTGGGCATGTCTTCTATTTGCTACAACTCTTCATCCTGTCTTTAACTGATGACCTTCCTCAGGTGGGAGTTGTTACTGTTGTTGATGTTGCACATTTAATTGGAGCACCCAGGTAAGAGTGTCTAAATACCTTTAAAGGCAGCAGTCATAGGAAGAAGGAGGCAAACCAGTCTCCACTCCAGGGAGTTTCACACATACAAGTCAGAGGGCTGCTCCACCCTTCCTCGTGTGCATCTGAGGGAAGGTGCCTTGATGTTGGTGTCCACAGACCTTACCAAATAATGTCTAGACAGGGCTAGGCTAACCCATTCAGCTTCTTAAGGTCTTAGGACACAATGACTGGGCACATTTTATCAAGTGGATGGTGATTTCCTCCAGGAGCTCCATTTATGTCTAAAAGTTACATTGTTCCCAAATCCACCATTGTCAGCCCTGAGCTCCCTGAAACCGGTCTCCAGGCAACCATCCTGCCCCTGGGAGAGAAAACCCTATGCTGGTTCTCTCTGCTGGAGGCCAACTGGAGACTCGCTTTCATCCAGCTCCCTGGAGGCCCCAGAAGTTGTTTGGCTCAGCAGACCCACATAGATTGGAGGTGGGAGTACAGAGAAAGACATGGCAACATAAGATGGCTACATTTCCGAACTGCTTCCACACCCTCTGAGAGGGCTTATAAGTATTTCTCCATTCAGTGCTTGAGGAGTGAAAAGTCTCTTCCCCACGGATATATCTTGAATTTCCCAAGACGTTTTTTCAGCAGACCTCAGAATGGTTGTGCTGTTTTTCTCCCCTGCCCTACTGATGGAATGCACTGTGTTAGCTTCTTTGCCCATACCAAACAGCACTGCCACTGCCCGCACAAATCCCCAACTGAGCCGTTTTATCGATTAGAAGGCTTTCACCTAAAAATAGTAAACAGCCCAACTCACGACTTTAAATGATAAAAAATGTGTTGATGTGTATAATGTCGACACAAGAAATGTCCAAACCTATGGAGAAGTCTTAGAAGAGTTTATCTGAGCCAAACAGGTGGCACGTGCAGGGGAGCAAGATCTCAGAGGCCCCAGAGAATAGCAGTTTTGTAGTTTCTTTTATGCATTTGAATTAAGGAGGGAACACAAAGAAGATTACATGAAGGTGGGAGAAAGCAATTAACATTAAGACTGTGCAGTCTCATGCTTCAGAAGGTGGGGTCTGAAAGCGGGCATTTCAAAGACTTGCTGACCTCAATGCACAGCAACCACAGACAGGGCTTTCTTAAGGGAAAGATAAGCCTTTTACTGAAAAAGTTATGTGCGTGGGCTGTGACTGCTCACCGTGACCTGCCCAGGTAGGAATTTATGATCAGATCACCCTGTGAGGTTACTTTCCATGGGCTGCTTTTTTTTTTTTTTGCCCATAATACTCAGAGTAAAAAGGGTACGGCAAGTCCATGGTTGAATTCATGCATACTTCCAAGTTTCCTGGACATGTGAGATGGGATGCCTTGGTTGGGTAGAGGATCGTGGCCTGCAGTTCTTTTCTTTCACATATCGGTAGGTTTGATTCTACTGTCTTGATCCAGTGCTCAGCTGTCATCTCAGACCCAGGTTTTTCTGTCTCTCTGCTCTTCTGCTCACAGCCATTTGCTTTATTCTAAGATGGGTATTCCTGTGGTCATAGGACGGTTTTCGTAGCAACTGGGGCTACATGCTTCCTTACTTACCTTTGGCAGAAAAGTCACTTCTAGAAGCTCTCCCTCAAAAACAGGAAATTTCCTAAAGGTCCCCCAAAGTGTCTCCTTTGTTGTCATATACCTGGATAGCGCCCATGCCAATTTCAGAGCCAGCCACTGTCAATGGAGCAGGAGGTACCTTTAGACCAACCAAATCCTTCCTTGGAGTTGGGGAATAGGATCGCTTCCCGTGAGGCAAGTTAAAAAGATTAGACACCTGAGTAAAATCAGACTCCCTTCAGAAGAGAGAAGGGCACATGGATGCTAGATAGGCAAGAGACAATGTAAATCACAGGTCAGGAATTGTTATTATTTTACTCTGATGCTGGATTCATTTTGCTAATATCTTATTTTGAATTTCTCATATTGTTATTCATTTTTCTTCATTATGGTTATTTCTCTTAAGAAGTTCTTCGGAATTTTCTACCAGGAACCTAAAGGTACACAGCACTTTCTCTTTTCAGTCTGCTGGATTTGGGTCTGAACATCTCCTGATGTTGCTCCTGCCGACCATTTGCCACCAAGGGATTCGAATAATTTGCTTCCGACTTTACAGAATTTGAGAAAGCTACACGGTTGAGCTTTAGACGATCCATTTAATTGTTCTGAAGTCTAATTTATTCATGTTCTGGTCTTTGATAAGTTTTATTCACATTTTATTATATTTTTATTCTTTCTAAATATTAAACTTTTTATTTTGCACTGATAGGAAATAATACAGAGAGATCCCATGGGTCCTTTACCCTGTTTTCCTCAGTGGTAACATTTTGCAAATTTGTAGTAGAACTGAGGTGTTAACATTGATATAGTCAAGACATAGGAAATCCTCATCACCAGGAGGATTCTTCACGTTGCCTTTTTAAAATTATTTTTTACTTACTTTCAATTGTGGTTAAAACCGCATCACATAAAATTAACTATCCTAACGTTTTTCATTTTACAGTTCAGTTATGTGAGGTATATTCACATTGTTGTACAACTATCTTCACTTTTGATGGTTTCTTCTTCATTCTCTAGTCTTTGGTAAATATTAAGCATCTATTCTTTGCCTGGCCTTGTACTAGGTACAGGTAAGGTGGGCTTGTCAGAAGCAATGTGTAAGATGAGGTATCTGATTACCGAAAACTTGAACCTATTGGAGGAGGGGAAACACATGTAAACATAAAACAATAACAAAATAGATAGTATATTCCCCAAAAGACAAATTATAGAACATTTAGACAATTCTATCTCATTCCTGCTTCCTCTTTTCCCTTTGTGTGCCTATTTTTAGTCTTTTCCAAACTCTGCTTCCATCTTATACATCTTTTTCCTCTATTTCCTTCCGAGATATTTCAGAAGGCAAGATTTATGAAATCTACCTCTGGTGACATTCCAAAGTGATTATTAGTCAATCACGGTCCGGTAAGAACGGTCCTATTTTTTTTCTACCCTCCGTGAAATTTATGAAAATCGCGAGGACTTTCCTTGGAGGCTTCATCCTCCTAATAGTTATTTGCTTTGGTCTGTGCCCAGCAGGTGGCGCTAAAGGATAGCTAATAGAAGTTAATATGCTGCACAATGGTAGAATTAAAATCTGTTGGGTTTTACCAGTTGAGTCATTTTAATTGGTTGCATAATAAGCAAAAATTGGGATGGTTTACCCCTTAAATATTTTACCTCCTGGTACTGTTGCACTCTTTTTTTAACATTCTTCGTGCCTTAATTCTTGGTGATCTCAATATCCTCCCAACATCCTTACTTCTCAGTTCCTTGACTTCCTCATATCCCTGATCTCCCCCCATTGGAGAGCCCAGAGCGCTTTTCTTCTGACTTCTCTTTTCTAGCTAGATTCTCATCTTTGGTGATCCCATCCACTCTGATGGTTAAAATGCTGTCCATATGCGGATCACTACCAAATTTGTATCTCCAACACAGACATCTTCCCTAAGTCCAGGCTCCCCGCGGGTGTCTCACCTGCATCTCAGGGTAACCTGTTCCAAGCAGAGTGCTCCGCCTGTCTCAAGGCCTTTCCCATCTCAGTGAGTGGCGCCTCTGCCTCCTCATGGCTCAGGCCCCAAACCGTAAGTCATCCTTGACATCTCTCTTTCACATTTTTTATCCGATCCTTTAGCAAATTCTGTCAGCTCTTCTTTCAAAATATATACAGAATCTGACCACTCCTCACCACCTGTGCACTAAAATTATTGTCCAGGTCACAACCATCTCTCACCTGGATTATTGTGAGACTCATCCTAACTCACGCCCCTGCTCCTGCCCCATCTCTCCTAGGGCTGTTTAGAAGGCAGAGCTGCTTTGACGCCCCGTCTTAGTAGTGTGGCCTGTCTGGATAAACGTGACTTCTTGAAATCCTTGGCTGTCGGACTTTCATACAGCTTGATTTTCTGACAGATCTGGATGATACTTGTTTTGTAGTCTAGTAGTAATTTTTGCTGTAGTTGTGTGAGGAGGCGAGGTGTTTACCTATGCCTCCATCTTTGTAAAGCTGATTAGTGGTCGAACCCCAGAATATCTCTCGGTACATAAATACTGCCAAACACTTGGGATGAGCAGTACATCGCCCCTCTGCTCTACAAAGATAAACAGATCTACAAGTCTTTGTCCAAAGCTTTACTGAAAGGAAAGCTTCAAACTCAGAACAGACCAACTCACAGGCTTTTTAAGTCAATTGCCTACCTGTGTCTGCCAACAATCCCCTTTCCTTGATCCATCTTTTGTCTGAGTGAACAGCTCCTAAAGGCACACATTCTACATGGCTGAACACAGTGACATGTTTTATAAAATACCAGTCAGTGACGGAAAAACATCCTCACCCTTAGAATCATCTATACATTTAGGTTTCCAAGCCTAGCCAGTTTAGAAACCTGAGAATGGATAACTGTAATTTATTTTTTGAACCACACTAAATTTCTCCTGTGGCTACTTAAGTGTCTAAGTCCTAAAATACTTGCATTAACTTCGATTAAGAAAAAAGAAAAGACTTTGGGTCTCCATCCTCCAGTTTACAGTGTGTCCTAAATGTCAGCTGTGAAGGGTATTATTGAGTCATTTCTCTGGCTTTTTGTCAGGTGAAAAAATCACAGTTTATTTGCTCAGAAGAGTGAGACCACAGAACTCTGTTCTGTACCAATCAGACCTAAAATGCTAAAGCCTTTTTGGGAGGGAGGAGTCAAAAGTGGGGAATGAGGTATTACTCCTGTGTAGAAAATGCAGTGGTCTAAGGGGATTCTGTTTGGAACTTTGCATACATTCCACAGCTTAAGCCTTGTAAAGAGTTTTCAGATCCAGCCAATTGATATACCCAAGCTGCACTTCAAGAGCGACTCTGTCTTTTCATTTTAAATAATGGTATGCTTTAAGGAAAAAGTCAACTCTCTTTTTGCTTATATAGTTTGCCTTTGACTATCTAGTCTTTCATGCAACAAGCATTTTTTAGCATGTGTGTTGTGCTGGGTCTTAGAAATACAGAGAATACAGGGGTAAAGAGAATAAACTTTAGCTTTATTTATAGAGCTTATGATGCATTAGAGAGAGATGCAAACGGGTCATCAAAATGCAGTGCAAAGCATCCCAAATTAGAGCACAGCGGAGAGGAGGAAGAAACTATTTCTGAAGGATTCTGTGATCATGTCATTAAGAAAGTGACATTTAAGCAGAACCTTGACTGATGAGTGGGCGTCTACCCCAATATAGAAACAGGAGGAAAAGGCTGCAGGTGAGGACTGTGTATGCAAAGACGAAGTGTGAAAGTAGAACACAGGAAGTGACGGTAGAACAGGGAAGTGTTTGGTGCACCTGAACCAGAGACAAAGTGGGGGGAGAAGTCGCTGGAGAAGTCGCTGGAGAAGCTTAAGTGCTGTGTACCCTGCTCCGTGGTTGGGTGTTATCCTGTAAACACGTAAGGGGTTTAGCCAATGGTTGAAGGCTGTTTGAGGACAATTACTCTAGCACAGTGCTTCTCAAAGTGGGACCAGGCTAGAAACAGCAGCCTCATCTGGAAACCTGGAAGATGTCCAAATTATAACCACAACCCCAGGCTTCAGAATCAGACATTCCGGTCATGGGCTTGGGAATCTGTGTTCATCAAGGGGTCCAGCCAATTCTGAGGCACCTCAAGTTTGAGAACCTCTTTTCTAGTGACAGTGTGGAAGATGAAGTGGGCTAAAGGCAGGTTGAAGCAGATTGAAGCTATTTGTTCCAAATAGCTGAGCCCTGAAGAAGAAGAAGTAAAAAAAAAAAAAAAAAAAAAAAAAAAAAAAGCCAGGGATAAAAGTTTGGGCAGGACAGGCTGCATTAGAGAGAACTTTCTGGCACTTCATGTTTGGCAGGAGACAAGCAAAGAATATCTGGAGTACCAGTTCTCAAATCTCACTGAGTGCCACAATTAACTGGGTGGTTTTTTAAAAATATAACATTGAGGCCCCATTCCTGACTTACCAAATGGAATCAGCATCCAGTTGTGGGCTCCTCTTCTTCTGCTGTCCTTATATTTTTATTATCTTTCTTTGTTGTGCTTTTTTGTTCATGGTATCATCCCTTTTGCTAAGGTTCTACAACTACTTGCACTTTTGAGGGATTTCTGGTAAGTCCCACTGGCCTTCTCTACATTGGGAGACAGTCTTATAGCCTCTGAGTGGTGGAGGGGGGGCTGTCACCACCCAGAGACCCAGGGTTCTCAATTCCAGCCATTCATTAAATCTCCTATAAATGTTTTGTGTGTGTGTTTGTTTTTGATACTGATGCTCAGGCTCAACCTCAAGCAAAACAAATTAGAATTCCTGAGATTGAAGTATGTCTAAAATATTCCCTAGGTGATTCAAATGAGCAACTAGCACCGAGAACTGCAAAGTAGCCCATTACCTTCTTTTTAGTGAGAAGTAGTCAGAAAAAGCTCTTAGGGTCAATAAAGGGCATAGCCAACTGTCCTTCAAGTCACCTCAGTCAACTGTGTCCATAGTCAGCTATGTCCTTAAGCATGGTCTAGGCTTAAGAGGTAGAGAGGAGTGAGAACTGAGAAAAGATGATTATATTTAGTAATGAGAACAATACTGCGGGACTTCCAGACACAGATGGCCAAGAAAAAGCCAACTAGTAGAATCTCTCCCCAACAGCTAAAGTAAGAAATTAGAAATTGAAAACAAACATAAAAGCTAAAAGGAAACAATAAAAACTTACCAGGCATAATTAAACAAGAAGAAAAGAACAACTTCATGTCATTCTCTTTGAAAAAGAGGCAACAAGGAAAGGAACAAATGACTCTGGAGTGGTACCATCTGGTCTGGCTCCTGACTGTTTTCTGCTCCCAGAAGCTCTGCTGAGGAAAGATGAATAAGTCAACAAGATCTTCAGCCTTCTCATTAGTGCCCTCCAATCTGCAGAGGAGTAAACCAAGGGTGTGAGTTGGAATCCAGGGGGAAAAAAAAAATAGAAAAGTCTTCCAGATTACAAGCCCTTCTCTCCCCCCTTGGAGGCCTTGAAAGATGCTAGAAACAAGGTTTTCCACTTGCCGAGACATCGTGTTAAGTTGGGAGAGGGTGGCGGCAGAGGGTAGGGGATGAGCAATCGCATGGGAGTTGGATGCATCCCTTGCTGGGTGGAGTGGGCCCTCTTACATTTGACAGACTCTCCAAGCACTTTCAGAATTCACGTCCCCTGGACTCCAACTTCAGCCCCAGCTTGACTCTATCTCCACCCTCTTCAGACCACCAGACGACAGAAAATTGAGCTAAAAGTAATAGTGAGCCTTAAAGCTGGGGAGGCACAATAAGCTAGTCTCAAAATAAGGTGGGGGATATATCCAATAGAATGTAAGAGCAATGAAACATGTGCACAGAGCTGTCCACTTAAAGCATGCTTCATTTCTGTCTGCTCTACAAGTGTTCTATAACGAAAAACAATACTAAACTAAAAGAAAATTAAACATGAAAAGAAGAGAGCATGCAAAAGATGGGCAAAGAACTGTCTGGAATAAAACATAAACCAAAAAACAATAGATTGCCCAAGAGTGCATCCTGCCATAGAAGACTTCATTTCTGAAAAAAAAATATTCAATTATATTCAAGGAGATTCTCATACTGTTCAAGGAAATAGTTTTGAAGGAGAGGTGGGGTAGAATCCTGATCCCAAAGAGTGAAGACTGAGCGTGGAGTAGGCAGGCCTTTACTGTGATAATGAGTAAAAGGAGTGAAAACAGACGTGTGAGAGTTTATCTGAGGAAAGACAGGAAAGGATGATTATTTTTGTTATCACGAGTGGGAATCACGGAACGTATTTGTATGCTACAAATAAATAATCAGAAATGCAGAGACTTAGTCTTAAAAGAGAAGGAGACCCTGCCACGTGCTGCCGCGTGGGATGAACCTTGAGGACATCGTGCTAAGTGACATTAGCCAGTCGGAAAAGACAAATGCTCTGTGGTTCCACTTACACGCTGCCCCTGGAGTAATCAAACGCAGAATCTGAAAGCGGAGAGGTGGCTGCCAGGGGCTGGGATGGGGTGGGGGGTTGGGAGGTGTTTGATGGGTGCAGAGCTTCTGTTTCGCAAGGTGAAAGGTTCTAGAGATCTGTTGCACGACGATGCACATATACGTGACACGACTGTACGCTTAAAGTGGTTAAGATGGTAAATATTAAGTGTTTCTTACTACAATTGTTAATTAATAATAGTAAATAAATAGCCTTAAGGTCCAAATTGGCCCCTTTTACCGTCTTGCTCCAAGGGTTGCTGCTCATCTGGTTAGAATGCTTTCCATCCTCTCTAAGACAAAGGAACTCTGATTCAGCCAGGAGGAAGCAAAAACCAAAAGACAGAGAATGACTGAAGTTTAGCCTCATCATCTGAGCCCCTGGGTGAAGTTACACCAGAAACAATAAGCCTTTGGAACTTTCAGTTAGGAGGGACAACAAAACTCCTTTTTTTCTTCTTAAAGTAAAACAAACAAACGAACAAAAACCAAATCCTATCAGATCCAGCCTAACTTTAATTATATCCTTCAGACCACAATGTAGGAAATAACTTGGACTAAATCATTTTTTAAATAATAGGTTAATAACTTTCCATAATAAGTTAATAATAGATTACAAGTACTCCACCACCACTTAACCTTCAGTTAGTTCAACGTGTTAATTAATTGGCTGTGGATTGGCTGTGCCACGTTTTCTGTACACTCCAAGAGCTCCGGCTGGGCTCTTTAGCAGAAACATGAACTGTGGCCTCTGTGTTAAGCAACAGCTTTGCTTTCTCATGCAAAACTGTTTCAGGTCAACTCCAAAGCTCCAATATCCATATAAGTTCTGGAATTCTCACAGATGGATTTACGAGATCATTATTATTCATTTTGTAGCAATTCCCCTTCCACACATCCAGTTTCCTATTTGGTCATTTTTATCATTACTCAAGCTGGAGATTCTTCTCTGTAATGAACCGGGCCTCCACACTGCTTTTTGAGGTAGTCAGCAAGGGTTTTTTGTGTTAAAGCATCTGGAAGTTTCCATCTGAGGGCAGTGGGACCCCAGGAATATATCACCTAAAAGGTGAATGAAATGGGTTTCTTACTTCTCCTTTGTGCAATACAAAGAGAAAACTTTCATTGGATTTCATTGCCTTCTTTTTCATTAATCTCTGGCTCTTATAAAGAGATACAAGATAGAGAGTTAAAAAATAAGTGTCTGTACTCACAGTACACTCTGATGCAAATAACCAAAAGCTATTTCAAAAGATAGACAGTTTAGATCAAAGAGCTGAAGACAAAATTGAGCCATCATAGGCCAATCAATACAGAAAACAAATGTCTGTTGTGTCAGAATAATAGTTCTCTAGGAGAGGAATATTTTGGAACTGAAGATGTCCCTGGTGAGTTTTTTAAAAATCCAATTGAAATTATAGTTTACAAACAGCTTTATAGTACAATTTACTTAGCATTGGAGTATAGACATTTTCAGGTGCAACATTATTAGTTCCACCCATTTTTGTAATGGCTGCATCTATTCCACCCAATGGCTGTGGAGCTCATATACCCTTTTCAACCCTCCTCGTGGTGGTCAGCACTTCGGCTGTTGCTGGTATTGCACTACTGGGTATAACCATGATGAACTTCTTTGTCTGTGTAGATTCTTCCAAATTGTAAAATATTTCCGTAAACCAGGTTCTCAGAAAAGAAATTATAGGATCGAAGGGTTAAGAACATTTTTATTCTCCATGTTGCCCAATTGACACGCAACATAAATTTAGTCAAACTGAAGATCAGTCTCCCTTTCTCGCTGTTAACACTGAGTATCATTAAAATAATTCTTATTGTAGCTAAGGAGGAAATTTTTATTCACACTCATATGATCACTACTGAAATTAAATATTTCTCACGTGTCCTTTATTAATTTGTTTCCCTTTTTGGGAATTGTTTGTCTATGTGATTGTGAGCCCGTGACACAGGGGAGGTTTATTCCAGGAACTCTATTGCCTTTCAAGTCTATCTTTCACTCATCTCAACCACCTGTGATTGCAGGCCAGAAAAATTCCCACAATGCTCTACTCTTGCATAGGCAACTTGTTGGGGACAGTTACATCGCTGAGTGGTTCCAGGCAAATCCCCAGGGTCCTCCCTCTTCGTGCTGCCCTCTACCTCCTAGAAGTGTTACTGCTCTCTCTGCACCTAGAGAATGTATTCCTGAAATCAGTGGTTCCCAGCACTGACTGCCCATTAGAATCATCTGGGGAACTTTTAAAATTCCCAATACCAAGCACATTCTACACACCAATTAAATCAGTCTCTGGCAGTGGCTCATGGCATAAGTGATTTTGAAAGCCCCCCTGAGGGCTCTAAAATATAGCCAAGGTGAAGAACAATGCTTTACATCCACAGTCATAGAAGCACTGTGCCAGGCACTGAGGAGTCGAATGTGGGTTTACAGTGCCCTCTGCCTTCAGGGAGCTCACAGCTGGGTGGTTTGAATAGCAAAGTACACTCTTGAATGTTATGTGTGTGTACACACACACGCATGCGCACATACAAGGTCTGTCCAGAAGGTATCCAGCCACGCACTATGAAAAAGAGACATTTATTGAAGAAGATACAAGATAAAAGAAACATTGTACATAGGACAGGGATGCCTCAGTCCCCTTCAAAGTAGGCACCTTGGGACCTCACACAGTTCTCCCAATCACCATCAGTTGCCCCATCGTATTTTCCTGAATCTCACTGATGGTCTGAAATCTTTTCCCTTTTAAAGGTGATTTTAGTCTGGGGAAGAGCCAGAAGTCACAGGGTTGGGGCTTTTAAATCTGGGCTCTAGGGGGACTGAGTCACCTGGGTGATTTGATGTTTTACCAAAAAAATCTCTGCACGAGATGTGATGTGTGAGCTGGCATGTTGTCATGATGAAGCTGCCAATCACCAGTTGCCCATAGCTGTGGCCCTCTGAATCATCTGCATAATTTCTGCAGAAGAGTGTTCAAGCTTAACACAAAATTTGATGCAGATTCATTGCTCTGCTCGCTCAGTTGTTTTGAGTGTGATGGCTACACAGTACACATGCTCACTCAACGGCATCTACCGCCCCCACTGACTATGGCCCCCAATGACAGCGAAGTTGTCATTGTTCACACATGCGCATTCCAGTCCACTCTCTTTGGCTGCCAGGTTACATCAATGTCATGCAAACTATTCTCATTATATTAACAAAGGCTGGACTTTTTCCAGGCAGACCCTGTGTTATCTACCACTTCATTAACTGTTGGCTATAACTTGATCAACCAGTGGCATCAACTTAATGGAACTTTTCTGCACTCAGGTTTTGTCATTAAAGGGTAAATTGTGTGAAAACAGAGAGACTTTTTAAAAGCACACATGTAACAAAGGCTGAGACAGTTCGTGATGCTCTCTAGACTTTCTGCTGGTACTAACCTACACTACTGATTGTCCTCCTGGGATGGAGACTTTTCAAAAGGAAGACCTTACAGTGCTCTCAGATGCCTGGGAAGTGGTTAGTTATGTTCACTATGCTATTTTTCCTAAGGCAACATGCATGTTAGCAAATATATTAGAAAGATCATTTAGAAACTAGTGACAAAAAGGATTTTCACTTGATTTCTTTTAACAAGACATTTAAATTCGTCCTCACCCCTCCCTCAGGTTTCTGCAGCAGTACCTGTCTTTTCAGTAGGTGGCGCTCCGGGCAAACGCCTAAGCTGTGGGCTTTGCCACAGTTAAAAGTCCCTTCAGAGAAACAAATCTCACTATGTGGCAGAAATGGCTGTTGATTCGCAGCCCAGACCTAAAATAATCTGAAATGATTTTCTTATCTTTTGCTAATTGAGAAATAAAGTTAGATGCACTCGAACAGTGTTTATAATGATCAATTCAAATATTATCTTTAGAATTTTAAAAATCTACCTTATCATTTTATTGAATTCTATATTTCCCCCCAATTATAGACAGTTGTAGGCTTTGAAATAGCTTCACAGGCTTCATCTGACAACATTCAGTGCCTGCTTTTTCCACTGGAGCCCATCATGAAATAGAGCTCCCATCGCTTACATCTAAAGGCCCAAACGCACATTAGACCTCCAACAATTGGATTTATTTTTATGGCTTAAAGCATCTGAATGTTATCTGAGATGGGATTAAATGGAAAGCATCCCTGACTTCTGTCTACAGGACTGTCCTGGCCCTGGGCCCGGTGTTTGAGTCCCCGGCTGGAATAAAATACTGTTCAGCAAATGGCAGGCCAGGCTCAGAGCGCCACTCCGGGTAGAGCGGCTGCCCACAGAGGTTGTGCAAATTCTCAGGAAACTGGATCAGAATTTCCAGAGACAGCTGGTCACTGCCATCCTTCAGCTACCCTGCAAAGGGCAGGATTCTTTTCCGCCCAGGAGGCCAAACGTCATATCGTATCCAGAGTTCATCCTCATCTAACCCAGGTCCTGCTTTATGGATTCTCTCTGGCATCTATGTTGCTATGAGTGGACCGACAATTTTAAACCCTTTTCATCCCATGGCACACTTAAACTTGCTACTAAAATTCTGCGGCACACCAAAAAAAATTTTTTGCCAATCTGACAAAAACAATAGGTATCATTTTGATTCATTTACTCTGGGCAGCTATTGTTGTGTTGACTGTTGTCATTTTTTCATTTGACAGTCTAAGGGAAGAGAGGTCAGTGCTCCTGACTGAATAGTCAGGTACTGCATGCGTTAAAAATTCTCGCAGCGCCCTGGTTGAAAATCGCCAAGATAGACCACTGGAATGAGTTCAGACTCTTCTGTTGCAAAACTGAGCTTGACATCAAGAGCCAGAGAAGACCAAAGACATGTTTGCTTTCTTATAGCACTAGGAGAAATGTTGCTTCAGGAATACTGGATATTAGTGAGCAGGAAAAATAACATAATATTTCATCCTTTTATTGGCACAGCCTAGAATCTGGCTGGTCTCTGATCCTGCCTCAGAAAATATGATGCACTTGACATTCATAGCAATTTCTTGGATGAGAATATTGGTGCCTGAGTATTTATGCTAAACTATTTCTGATCGCCAGTTGATTCCCTTTCCCGTCTCCTCTAGGGACCAAGCCAGCCATGGGTAGGATTGGCCAGTCCCTTCACCTCGCAGAGCAGAGCCCCTCAGTCTGTGCTGGTGCTTTTACGTGAACACTGCTTCCTCCTTCCAGGAACTGTTCTCCACACTCGCATTACATAAAAGAGGAGATGACTTAGCTAGTGTCAAGGATCTCAATATAATATGATAAATTATCCAAAGGAAGTGACTTTTCCAGATATGAGGGCTCTTGGATCCAGGAGTGATATTCTCACCTAAGGTGAGACAATCACAGCCCTCCTGGCATTTTATTTTACCTTGGGACTGGAGAGAGAGTGAGTCAGTCTTGTTCTAGTAGTGGGAACAGCAGGATATAAAACTTCACACAGCCTGTAGTGAAAATGTGGTCAACAGGTATGGAAAAGCATAGACAAAGCACAGATCCTTGTGACAGGCAGGTTTCTCATGGTTTCTCAAGTGAAGCTGCATCCTTGCCATCTTGCTGTTGGGCGGTTGGTTTCCTGTGATTATAAAAGAAACCTCGGTATGCTTTTTGAAATGAAGCTGATCTTTTATCACATTCAAAGGAAAAAAACCTCATAAATAATGTGTGATCAAACTGAAAATATATGAACTATTTGTCTCAAAAAATTTCAGGATTATGTCAGAATTTTAACTTTTGATGTAAGTAGGCTCACTTCTTTGACAGAGCTACCAAATGGTCCCTACCTTAAAAGGGCTCGGTAAGACCTGAGCAAGATGAAAGTAGCCAGAGGATAGCCCTGCTGTGGATCAGGCACTTACATAAAGGGAAAGCATTCGGCCCGTGTGCATGGGAGCACTCAGCCTGGCCGGTGGAAAATGCTAATAGGGGTCCAACACTCCACCCGTGGGCTTGTCTGCTGCCCACAAAGAAGCTGCACTGATGAGCCTGGGAGACCCGAGCTTTTGGATGTAAAGATGAAAATGTCAAAACAGTACTCTGTAGAGAGGTTGAGGGGATCCAATTGCATTCAAGCCATGTCAATAATTAACAAGAACACTTAGATAATTAGAGGATGCCATTTATATGAGGGAATGTCACTAATAATTTCTTCCTGGATAGAGACTTCAAACACCAGACTGTCACATTCAAAACCCTCCACAGCCCAGTCTCTGCGAAGCCATCCCGGGCTTCTTAGAACCATGTCCCTCTCTAAGGAGGAGCAGGCAGGGGTGGGAGGAGGCAGGCTGAGGAGGAAATATTTTCCGGTTATACTGCAGGTCCGAGGAGTGGAAGAGACCTCAGGCCCATAGTGGGGCATTTGCTGGTACGACCTCCTGCTCCCTTGGGCCTAATTTTCTGAAAAGAGAAGACATGTCTCATCTGGTAAGAGGGGAGGAGAAAGGAGCAGTTCCAGAGAAAACATTTAACTTTGTACCTTGTTCTGTCTCCTATCCAGCACCATCTATAAGGCACCCTCTCCTCTCTCCCATTTTTACAATGCCCGTATTAGTGGTTGAAGAGCAACCCTTTCCAAGTTCATGTCCAACCAGAACCTCAGAAAGTGACCATGCTTGAAATAGGGTCTTTTCAAATGTAATTAGTAGAGAATCTTCAGATGAAATTGTGCTGGATTTAGGGTGGCCCTACATCTAATGACCGGTGTCCTTATGAGGAAAAGACACACAGAGACACACACAAAAGGAAGGTCATGTGATGGTGGAACAAGAGATTGGAGTGATGCTGCCACAAGCCAAGGAATGGCAGAGGCCGCCAAAAGCTGGGAGAGGTAAGGAGGGATTCTGCCCTGTGGCTTTCACAGGGCCCAGGGCCCTGATGACACTTTGGTTTGGGACTTCTAGCCTCTAGAACTGTGAAAGAATAAATGTCTATTGTTTTAAGCTACCAAGTTTGTAGTCACAGCAGTCATAGGACAATGCAGTGCTTTAGGGAGTCCTTTAAGCCTCCTTCCCCACATTGAGTACCAAAGTGCCCACACAGACCTCCTTTCTCCTTCCCTCACCCTACCTCTCCTCTCTGCCCTCCACTTTTCCATCCCAATATCACAGACCCCATTCCCTAAGTGTGGCTTATGTCAGGTAAAAATTCAAAGAAAACCGATTTGATTGAATCAGTTCTCATCAGAATAGACAATATCACCATTTGCCCAGAACATTTCCATTTTTAGAGAGGATTCTTAAAAACAAATCTTTAATTGGCAGAAATTTTTATATGGGGGGAATATTTGAGGACTAGACACACTTCTTTGCTGAAGAAGAAGAAAAGCTCATCCCTAGGGTTTAGAATTTGGGTACCCTTAGAGGGACCTCAAAGCAGGAACTCTTTCATCTTCCCACCTAATTGATTCCCGTCAGCCAGTCTGGCTGTAGTAGCTCATCCTCACACAACAGTGTCTGGAGGAGAAAGGAGCTCTCTCCTTTTTTCAGATAGAAAATCTTTCCCATAAACCCACAAACAGAGTTTTTCTTTTATGCCTCTCTGCACACCCCTAGTTCAGTCACTACCTGGGGCAGTGAGATTGCCCAAATTGGTTTAGACTGTGGCCACTTGTCCCTGAGCTGGGGCACTTAGTCGTTCAAACATAACTGTTGTTCCAGCCCTGGCTGGTGTGGCCCAGCTGGTTGGAGTGTTGTCCCGTAACCAAAAGATCAACAGTTCGATTCGCAGTCAGGACACATTCCTAGGTCGAGGGTTCAGTTCCCTGTCAAGGTGCATAGGAGAGGCAACGGATCGGTGTTTCCAATGTTGCTTTCTCACATCGATGTTTCTCTTTCTTTCTCCCTCCCTCCCCCTCTCTCTAAAATCAATAAGCATGTCCTCAGGTGATTTAAAAAAAACAACAACAGACAAACAAAATGAACCCTGTTGTTCCATTTGCAAAGAAGCCGGGGAAATAGCTGTTGTAAAGGGCAACCAAAGCTCTCTTCCCTGTTAATTAAGAAGCTCACACTGAGGGATAAAGACATTCTGGTCCTTGATTTGCTTTCATATTCCACAGTCATGTTGACATTGTTCTAAAATGCCAAAACTGATTTCATTCACTTGGGGCTTTTCCACTTAGAATAGGCTGCCCCATGATTTAAGGCTAAAGAATTGTGTGTGAACAATATTTAACTAAGCTTATAAGTAGAAAAGATTATGATTTAATTTTTTATGCTCTCAGCCCAAAGCAACCTCAGAAGCAAGTGCTATTTATTTTACGAAACCCCAGCCTGGAGGGCTCCGGAGCTGTCCCCTCGCACTCTGGGTTACTGGCTCCCTTCGTGAGCCCTGTGCCTACCCTTCCTCCTCAGGGCTCTCTGCTCTCCTCACCTTTCTCCCTCCTGCACCTTCCTCCTTCTCCTTCCAGACTTGACCTTCTCTCTTGTTATCGTTTTCTTCCTCTTTATTTCTTTCATCTATCTTTCTTGCTCCTCCCCACCTTTCAACTTCTCCTAATACTGAAGTGTTCCTTTCAACGGAAGGATCAGTGTTTCATTACATTTGTTTCCTATTCATTATTCTTACTTTTAAAAGCAGGTGAGTTAAAGGATTGGGCATCACCCTTGCAAAAAAACTTTCACAAAATTAAACTGAACTAAATGAAAACACAGCAAAACAAAAAACTTCTTCCATTTCTGTCACATGACTGATTGATTACACTCAGTATTTAGTCTTCCGAGGGTAAAGACCCAGCAGAAAGCAATATCCTATTAGGCTCTCTTCTTTGATTTGATCTAATTAATTCAGCCAGGCTCTGGCAGACAGTGCAAAGCCATATGGGCTGTCATGAAGCCCAGCAAATATTCATGGAGCTGGATCCTCTCAGGCCCTGGGCTACCAACACAGAGATCTGGCTGGGACCCAGCACTGCGGAAGAGTCTCGCATGGCGGTGGTGTAGACTGAATTATGTCTCCCAACTCTCGTATGTTGAAGTCCTAACCCCCAAGGTGATTGTATTTGGATATAGGGCTTTTACAAAGTAATTAATGCTAAATGAAGTCATAAAGGTGGGGCCCTAATTCAATAGCACTGTGGCCTGAGAAGAGAGTCAGTCTCTCCCTCTCCCACTCCCCCTCCCTCCCTTTCTCTCACCATGTGAGGACATATCAAGAAGGGGGCTGTCTGCAAGTTGAATCAGCCAGTCCCTTGATCTTGGTTCAGCCTTCCAGACTTAGAACTGTGAGAAAATTAATTTCTGTTGTTTAAGCCACCCAGGCCATGGTACATTGTTATGGCGACCTGAGCTGACTAATACGGGGGCATAGTGTCAGAGCCTAGGGAGGAGAGACAAGACTAAGATGACATGAAACCATTTTCCCATCCTGCCTCCTCCCAGCCTGCAGCTCAAATCCCACCTCCCATTTAAGCTCTGTGTGTTCATCCGTGAATCAACAGAATAAACTCTGACTTCTGGGGTGGGGTGGGGAGGGAATGAAACTTTTTGAAATGAATTTTATCTCTTTCCCATCTGTACATTCTCTACTATTACTAGGATGATTTTTTTTCAATTCCAACCATGAAATTTTTAGTATATAATCTCTAAAAGATAAGAATTCTTCAAAAATAACCATAATTATCACATCCCTCAAAATTAACAATAATTCCTCAATATCATCAACCATGTAGTACCTAGTATGCATATTTCCAATTGCTTCTTGAGTACTTTTAAAAATATTTTTACAAATTTTTTAATTGAATCAAAATTCAAATAAGGCCCATCAATGGCAGGGGTTACAATATCACTTAAATTTCTTGTAAGCTCTAGAATCCTCTTTTGTTATTTTATTTCCTTGAAGGTTTTGTTGTTGCTGCTGTTGTTGCTAGGTGACTTGTCCTATAGTTTCCCTGTTTGGGTTGGCACGGTGTTTTAACACGCTACTCTCACCTTTGTAATTTCCTGTGAATGGCTCGTTGGATCCAGAACCCTGATCAGAGTGAGGATGAATTATTTAAAGACCACTTCATACATGGCGGTGTGTCTTTCTGTATAGAGGGATATATCTAGTTGTTTTTTTGTTGGGTGATGTTGGCAGCCACTGATGATTAATATGTAGAGTCATTAATTCATTAAAGGATTTAAAATGATGGTATTCTATGAATCCTTTTTCATTTATTAGCAGGAATAATTCTGTAAAGAGAAACTTTCCCTCATCTACTGTTCAGTTATCAAGTGGTACAGTTCATCTATACACCTAATAAATGCTGACTATTTCCTATTACTTGTTGGTGTCAAATTAATGTGTTAGGTCAGCAGTGTTCTCCAATTAGAAACTAGCCTGAGTTGTTTTTTTGTTTTGTTTTGTTTGTTTTGTTTGTGACATTATGAAGGTGTGAATTTTAATATATTTTATTTGTCTCAAATCTATTGCAGTTATTTTTTAAAATTATTTTATTGTTGTTCAATTACAGTTGTCTGCGTTTACCCACCACCACTCCTCACCCCACTTCAGCCAAACCCACCTCCCTCCCTTGCTTCTACCCCCCTTAGTTTTGTGCATGTGTCCTTTATAATTGTCCCTGAAAACCCTCCACCCCTTCTCCCTATGGTCCCATCCCACCTCCCCTCTGGTTGCTGTCCGTTGCCGTTATTATTTTTAATAATATTAAGTTGTTCAATCTTTAAGCAGGGAGAGCTTCTTCAGTTTGGCTCCTTTGTCCTTTTGACATGCCTTTAATAAATCAACCATTTGACATCCCCTTCTTTGACATCTAATCTAAAAAGACATTCCAGCTTTTTCCTGTACGGTACCTGACTCAGACTTAAATCAGTCATTTCTCCAAGGAGCTCTTTCCTTTTAGTGGGAAACGGTGTTGCAAGATCATAGTCTGGCTGCTGTGAATATTCATTGTTATGAGGTTAATCATTATTTTCTTGGCTCTTCCTACAAATAGAACTAGAAAAAAATTTTTAAGTTAAAAAAATTTTAAGATAAAATGCATCATGAGAACATATTGATATTTCCAATTCCAATTCGGAAGTAAAAGGTTTATTTAACCTTTTCTGTCTGCAGTATGTTCTTTCTCCCACACCAATAGAGCTGGTTGCTAATGACACCAAAAATGATACAATTCAAATGTAACACTATTATTTATTTGCTTTATCCCAAAATATATCCACAATAGTCTTAGAGGAAAAAACATGCCACCACTTACCAACAATAAATACTGTCGCCAATGTTAAGAATTTTTTCCCCTGTAGTTTTTCTTAAGGTATATCCCACCAGGGATGTACAGTTAAATATTGTGTTTAAAGTCGCCTGGAATAGTTCTCCTTTGTGTGACCATCTTTCAGAATATAGATGTGAGAGGTCTGAGCAGAGGTTAAGGACCAGCCCAGAGAGAACATTGTGCTTCTTGAGACAAACATATGCTCTCATATCTGGCTTAATTTTATCCCCCTGTTTCCTTCACTCAGCCCCCTAACTCCAGGTTCCTCTCATACTCACTCCACACTTCGCTGTCCCAGCTCTGCCTTCTAATGTGCAAGTGTCAGGTGTCAGTGCTGTAGCTGACTTTACCACATGTGAGTATGAATCAAGATTCACAAAAAGAAAGTTCATCGTCCTTTAAAACCTTTAGAAATAGGCTTATTTTTTTTTTATTGTTGTTCAATTACAGTTGTCCCACCATTGTCTCCGTTGCTCTCCCTTCCCCCCCAACACCCCCCACTGTCAATTCCCTCCCATTGTCTGTGCCCATGAGTCCTCTACTCCGTTCTTTGACTCGCCCCTTCCCCTTCTTTCCCGTTATCTCCCTTCCCCTACCCTTCTGGTCACTGTCAGTTTGTTCTTTATTTCCATGTCTCTGGTTCTCTTTTGCTTATTTCTTTGATCTTTTTTATTAGGTTCCACTTATAGGTGAGATCATATGGTATTTGGCTTTATTTTTTTGAACACTTTAAGTTTTACGGTAACACTGAGCAGAAGGTACAGAGCGTTTCCATATACCCCTGCCCCCATTTATGCATCAGCCTCCCCCTTTATCATCACCCCCCACCATAGTACATTTGTTACCATCAATGGACCTATATTGACACATCATTATCACCCAAAGTCCCTAGTTTACGTTAGGGCTCACTCCTGGTGGTACGTGTTCTATAGACTTGGACAAATGCGAGATGCCACCTACCCACCGCTATAGTATCACATAGACTAACTTCGCTGCCCTAAACGTCCTCTGAGTCCTGGGTAGTCACACCTCTCTCCCGGCTAACCCCGGCGTCCAGAGATTTGTCACTGTCTGATTGTTTGGCTTTTTTCAGAATGTCAGAGTTGGAGCCATAGAGACGTGGCCTTTTCAGATCAGCTTCTTTCACTTGGTAATAAGCATTTAAGTTTCTTCCATGTCTTTTCATGGCTTGCTAGCTCGTTGCTTTTTAGCACTGAATAATATTCCATTGTCTGAATGACCACACTTTGTTTATCCCTTCACTTACTGGAGGACATCTTAATTGTTTCCACGTTTCGGCAATCACGAATAAAGCCGCTATAAATGTCCGTGCGCAGGTTTTTGTATGAATACAGCATTTCAGTTCCTTTGGGGAAATACCAAGGAATGTAATTGCTGGATTGTGTGGTAAGAGTATGTTTAGCTTTGAAAGAAATTGTCAAACTGTCTTCCAAAGTGACTACCATTTTGCACTCTCACTAGCAAAAAATGAGAGTTCCTGTCGCTCCACATCTTTGCCAGTATTAGGTGCTGCCAGTGATCTGGATCCGGGTCATTCTGATAAGTGTCTCATTATTTTAATTTGTATTTTCCAGATGACATATGATATGGAGTATCTTTTCATATGCTTATTTGCCATCTGTGTATCTTCTTTGGTGAGGTGTCTTTTAAGGTCTTTGGCTTATTTTTAAATCAAGTTGTTTATTTAATGATTGAGTTTTACTTGTTCTTTGAATATTTTGGATGAGTCCTGTTCCAAATATGTCTTTTGCAAATATTTCCTCCCAGTCTGCGACTTGTCTTTCATTCTCTTCACAGTGTTGTTTGCAGACCACAAGTTCAATGAAGTCAGCTTATCAGTTTTCTTTCATGGATCCTGCCTTTTATGTTACATATAAGAAGTTATTATAATTGTCTGCATTTTCTCCCTATCCCTCCACCCCACCCCAGCCAATCCCATCTCCCTCCCCAATTGTAACTGAATAAAAATTTTTAAAAAAATTAAAATAAATAAAATAAATAAAAAATATATTTTTTTAAAAGTAGAAGAGCAGGGCTAATATGCAAAAGCTTGGGGAGGGAGAACTCTCAACTTTATATCAAGTTCAAATACTGGTTATTATGCAGACCTGGGTATTTTAACTTCTAAATTGAGACAATATTTTGTGATTAATGTTACCATATAACTTTTTATTACTAACAAACTTAAAAACTTGGTTTATGGTTACATCTTATAAAATATACTTGTTTGAAATTCCAAAAAAAAAAAAGAAGTTATTGCCAAACTCAAGGTCATTTAGATTTTCTCCTTCTAAAAGTTTTGCATGTTTGTGTTTTACATTCAGACCTATGATCCATTTTGAGTTAATTTTTGCGATGGGTGTAAGGTCTGTGTCTAGATTCTTTTTTTCTTTTTTTTTTCTTTTGCATGTGAATGCCCAGTTGTTCAACACCATGTGTTGAAAAGACTGTTTTTGCTCCATTGTATTATCTTTGCTCCTTTGTCAAAGATCAGTTGACTATATTTATGGAGGCTTATTTCTGGGTGCTCTATTCTCTTCCATTAGTCTATTTGTCTATTCTTTCTCTACTGCCTTGCTGTATTGATTACTGTAGCTGTATAGTAAGTCTTGAAGTCAGATAACGTTAGTCTTCTAACTTGGTTCTTCTCTTTCACTACTGTGAAAAGTCTTCTGACTCTTCATATAAATTTTTGAATTAGTTTGTTGATATTCACAAAATAATTTGCTGGGATTTTAATTGAGAATGCATTAATTCTGTAGATCAAGTTGGGAAGAACTGATCTCTTGACAATGTTAAATTTTCTTATCCATGAACATGGAATATCTCTTCATTTTCATTTATTTAATTCTTATTTGATTCATATGCCTTTGATGCAGTAATTTCACTTCTGATAAGTCAATTACCCAAAGAAGGAAAAAATATATGCAGCATCCATTCTGTTAATTCATGGACTACAAGATAGTTTTAAAACTTAAAAAAGAACAGAAAACTTCCTAGGGAACATGTTAAAGTGTTGCTTTTATTTGTAACTTTTAAGTACATTTCCCTGACCACCAATTAGGTTGGGTACCTTCTCATATGTCTATTGGCTATTTTATTCTATTTTTTATGAAGTGCCTGTTTATGTTGACCTTTTCCTGTTGTTTTGTGTATGTGTTCTCAGTTCTTCCCTATTGATTTGTAGGAATTTTTAATATATTAAAAACAGTAGCCTTTTTTGGGAACTAATACATGTTGCAACTATATTTTTTCTATTCTGTGATTTGCCATTTTACTTTCTTTATGTCTTTCAATTAACAGAATTATTAATTTCATTAAAGTTAAATTTATTATTTTTTATTTCATAATTAAGAAATTCCTTAATATTTTGGGTCATTGAAGTCTTCCTATCTCCTTTATGCTTTGTAATCTTGCCTTTCACATGTAGGTATCTTACCTACTGAAATTGATTTTTATGTATGAGATGAGGTAAGGGTGCAATTTAACTTTTTTCTCTATGCATACCTACTTGTCCTAGCAGTACCATTTAAAAAGTCTATTTTGCTCCACTGGCATACAAAGCTACCCTGGTCAATAACTTCTCATATGAGCATATCTCTGTTTTCGGAATCTCTATTCTATTCTGTCACCTGTTTACCATTCCTGATTCAATACTGTTACTTTATAGTATGAGCGACAAATTCACCTCTTGGGTTTTTCTTCAGGAGTGTTCTGACTTTTTTTTTTAATCATTTGCATCTCCATACACTTTGAGGCAGTAATTTAATTTCAATAAATAAACCAATTTAATTTTTATTAGGACTGCAAGGACTAATGTTCAATTTAGGGAGAACTGGCATGTTTAAGTAATATTACATCTTCTGATCCATGAACACAGTGTAAGTCTTTGCTCATTCAGGTCTCTCTTAATATTCAGTAAAGCTTTATTATTTTCTCTGTAAGATATCCTTTACATGTGTTGTTACATTTATGCCTAGGTAGGCTTGGATGTTCATATTAAAAGTATTCTTTTTCTTACTTCAATTTCTAATTATTTGTAGCTAGTACATAAAACACAGGTGGTAATAGAGGATGTCCTTGTCTGATTTCAGCAATAAGATGACCAGGAGATGAGGTGGTCAGAAAGTTAAAGGGCTAGATCACGCAGGGTTCTGTAGACTTGGGAAGGATTCGGGGTTCTCTGAGTGAAAGGAAGAACCCCTGCAGGGTTTGGAGCATAGATAGGCACGGCAGCTGTGTTGAGAATAGACTATGAGGTAGCAAGCATAAAAAGCAATAGCAAGCATAAAAACAGGGAGACCAGTTGTGAAACTATTACAATAATTCAGATGAGAGCTGGTGGTGGTCCAGGGAAGGACCAGAGCAGTGGAGGTGGTGAGCTGAGTTCAGATTCTGAATATACTTGGAAGTTCAAGGTTACAGTATTTTCTGATAGATGAGCTGTGAGTCGTGGTGGTGGTGTGGGGGGTGGGGAGGTAGATAAACTAAAACTGGCTCCATTTTTTTTCACTTATGTGGCTGGAAGAATGATTAATGCAATTTTAGACATATGAAATATCAAGTCCATTTTGTTACATGTTGAATTTGAGGTTTCTATTAGATAGCCAAGTGGAATTGTCAACTAGGCAACCCATGTTGAAATTGAGAGAGAAGTCCAAGCTAGAGATACAAATTTGTGAACCTCAGCATATAGATGGTATTTAAAGTAAGTAGTCTAGGTAAGATTACCAAAGAAGTAAATGTACATAAAATAAAAAGGGGGGCCAAGGATCCATCCTGATGAGCCCAGCATTAAGATTTAGGGAAAAGAAGAGAAATCTGAAAAAGAGACGGGGAATGAATAGACAATGAGGTGGGTAGAGAACAGGGTAACTATGCTGTATTGGACACCAAAGAAAAAGGTCTTTCAAAAGAGGAAAAATGTTGTCTTCCTCTTTCAAATGCTATTGCTAGATGAGGGCAGAGGTTGGCCATTAGATTTAGCAAGGTCATTTGATGGCCTTGGTAAGAGCTGTGTTTGATGGAGTGGTAGGGAATAAAACATAAGTGAGTGGAAAGAGAATGGGAGAAGAAATGGTGAGCCTTTTGCTCTAAATAGCAGGAGAGAAATGGGTAGATGGAGGGAGATTTGGGGTCAAAAGGGTAGTCTTTTCCTCTCAGAGGGAGAAATAAGCATATGTTTGCAAGCTAATGGAAATAACCTGATAGAGAGTAAAAAAAAATTGAATATGTAATAAAGAAATAGAAGGGAAAACCGATAAAGTGATGTCCTTCCATAGGAGAGAGGAGTGAGATTTAGTGTTCAGGTGGAGGAATTGAGTGTAAATAGGAGTATGGATAAATTCATTGTATTAACAGTCAGGAAATTTGTCCATCCAGATATGGGTGCTTACAGGGGAATTCGTTGCATAACAGAGGTCTGTGGAAACTCTCTTTTGATTATTTTAAGTTTCTCAATGAAGAAATTAAATCATCAGCTTAGAATCTATAGTTTCAAAATTTTAGAGCAAAATTGTTCATATTATCCTCTTACTTATAAAATAACTACAGCATCAGTAGTGGAAACTCATTTTCATTCCTGTTACTGGTTATTTGCTTTCTTTTTGTTTTTTGTTCTTAATCAGCTTCACTGGGCATTTGTCATTATTTTTTCAAAGAACCATTTTTTGCCAATATTGATTCTGTTTATTGAAGTTTCTCATTTAATGACTATTTCACTTATAGCTGTACTGTATTTTCTTCTATTTTTTTTGAGTGGGGGCAGTTATTTTTCTGACTGTTTCCTAACTTCATGTGACAGATGATATTTTACTCATTAATTTTCAGCCACTCTTCATATTCAGTATATATTTCAGATTAATTTTTTTAAATAAAATGCATTAGCTGCATTCCACAAGCAGATAAACATGTACTAGTTTTACAATTAGTCAATGTAAAATATTATCTAATTTTTATTTTGGTTCCTTCTTTGACTCAAGTGTTAGATTGAGATGTTTTTTTTGTGATTTCTAAAAATATGAGCTTTTTTAGTTATTTCAAGTATTGATTTACAGCTTAATTACATTGCAACTGGAACTAAGCTCTGTAAAATTTCAGTTCTTTGAAATTTATTAGGACTTACCTTATGACCTTGTACTTGGTCTTTTGCTATAAAAGTTTTATATGTGCTAAGGAAAATCGTGTGGCCTAGAGTTGGTGAGTGCAGTTTTCTACATGTGTTCATTAGGTTAAGTTTGTTAATAATGCTTTAAAATTTTTCTATACTTTATCTAATTATCATGTGCCAAATTTATCAATTATTGATTGAGAGGTGTCCGTTAAAACCTGCTATGATTGTGGATCTATCTTTTTTTCCCTTATATTTTTGTCAATATATGTTTTCTCTATTTTGAGATTGAGATTAAGATATACTGCCAAAAATGTGTTATCTTTTAATTCAAGCATTCAGTTTATTCACATTTAATGTAGTAAATAACACATTTTGGCTTATATCAACCATATACTTTTATACTTTATGTTTTTCTACCCATTCTATATTTCTGTTTTTTTTAAATCCTTACACACTTACCTAGCAAAACCTAAAGTTAATTAGTAGACTTATCCACCTTCTAGGAAATACAAGAACTAAGAAAATTTAGAACACTTCTAACTCCATTTATCCCATTTCCAAGTTATCTGTTGTCTTAGCACATATTAAATCTATCTTATTTTTTAACCCCATAAGATAATATTTTATTGTCTCATGTGCTCTTGTTCTTTCTTTGTTTATGTGTGTGTGTCTTTCTAGTCTCCATTTATTTATTTATTTATTTATTTATTTTCTTTTTAAATTATATTTTATAGATTATGCTATTACAGTTGTCCCCAAATTTTCCCCTCTGCCCTGCTCTATCCAGCGCCCCAACTCTCTCAGGCAATCCTCACAACATTGTTCATGTCGAGGGGTCATACCTATAAGTTCTTTGGCTACTTCATTTCCTATACTGTAATTTACATCCCCATGCCTACTCTGTAACTAATATTTGTACTTAATCCCTTCCCCTCTTCACCCTTTCTCCCACTTCCCCTCCCACCTGGCACTCATCAAAATGCTCTTTCTTTCCATAATTCTATCTCCATTCTTCTTGTTTGCTTAGTTTGTTTTTTTAGATTCAACTGTTGATAGATGTGTATTTATTGAAATTTTATTTTTCTTAGTATTGATATTCTTATTTTTCTTAAATACGTCTTGTTAACATTTCATATCATAATGGTTTGGTGATGATGAACTCCTTTAGTTTTTTCTTGTCTGGAAAGTTTTTCATCTGTCCTTTGATTCTAAATGATAGCTTTGCTGGATAGAGCAATCTTGGCTGTAGGTCCCTGCTTTTCATGACTTTGAATATTTCTTGCCAATCCCTTATAGCCTGCAAAGTTTCTTTTGAGAAACCAGTTGACAGTCTTATGGGAACTCCCATGTAAGTAACTTACTGCTTTTCTCTTGCTCCTTTTAAGATTCTCTCTTTATCTTTAAACTTTAGCATTTTAATTATGATGTGTCTTGGAGTAGGCTTCTTTGCATCCATCTTGTTTGGGACTCTCTGTGCTTCCTGGACTTGCATGTCTATTTCCTTCACCAAATTAGGGAAGTTTTCTTTCGTTATTTTTTCAAATAGATTTCCAATTTCTTGTTCTTTCTCTTCTCCTTCTGGCACCCCTATAATGCAAATGTTGGAATACTTGAAGTTGTCCCAGAGGTTGTTTATACTATACTCATTTTTTGGGGGGGCTTCTTTTTTCTTGTTCTGATTAGTTGTTTTTTGCTTCCATATGTTCCAAATCATTGATTTGATTCTCAGCTTCACCCCCTCTATTGTTGTTTCCCTGTAAATTGTTCTTTATTTCAAATGGCTTATCCTTTGTTTCTTCAGATCTTTTTTATGCTGCCGAGGTCCTCACTAAGTTCCTTAAGCATCCTTATAACCAGTGTTTTGAACTCAGAATCTGATAGACTGCTTATCTTAATTTTGTTTAGCTCTTTTTTTTCTGGAGTTTTGATCTGTTCTTTCCTTTGGGTCGTGTTTCTTTGTCTCCTCATTTTCACAGCCTCCCTGTGTTTGTATCTATGTATTTGGTAGAGCTGTTTCGACTCTGTGTCTTGGTAGTATGGCCTAAAGTAGTAGGTGCCCTATAAGGTCCAGTGGCACAGCTTCCACTATCACCCAATCTGGGTATTTGAGGTGCACCCTTTGTGTGGGCTAAGTACACTCTCTTCTTGTAGTTGAGCCTTGGTTGCTGTTGGCAGATCAATGGGAGGGATTTACCAGGCCAGTCAGCCACAAGGACTGACTGAGACCACTGACCACCAACCTCCACCCTCCATGGAGGATCAGCTGTGTAGGGGCATGGAGGTGGTGCTCCATCATGGTCTGTAGCTGTCCACTGTCCATGGGGTGTGCAGGCTCTGGGGTTTCTTGGGTGGTGCAGGCCAAGGTCACCCCCCCACATGTGTTTTTGCCCAGGGACACCCTGCATGAGCCATAAAGCAGTCTGAGATGGCTGCTACTTGTGCTGGGCTTGGAGATTCCCAGGCAAAGGCAAACTGTGAATTTAGGCTGGCTGCTGCTAAGCCAAGCTTGAGGCCACTTAGCAAGATGTATGGGGGTTGGGTGCTCACTATGGCTGGCTGTTGCTTGTTTGAGATGATTTAGGAAGTTGTTAAACATGAGCCCAGAGCAGCCGTTCATATGGAAAAGTCACGATTAACAGTGTAGATGGGCCTGTAAGTTGGGTGGGATGGAGTCTCAGGGTATCTCCAGGGCAGGGTAGACAGTATTAGCTAGGTTGATGGAGTCTCAGATATGGTACTTGCCTTCTGGCTCTCTTGCTCTGTGTGGGAAGGGCTCAGAAAAGGGACAATGGCCTCTGCCTGCCTTTCTGTCTGGGTGAAAGCTGTCCCCCAACTCTTGCCTTGATGCTAGACACTTCAGCTCCTCCCAGTGTGCCACTGGTGCCTTTCAAGCTGCTACTCCAGTGTTGGAGCTCATAGGGAGTGAGTTTGAATAAGCCCATGTGTGGGTTCTTTTAGGGAAACTGCTTGGGACTACAGAAGTTTCTTCTACTCTCTCAATTTCCACTGGTTTTTACAGCTAGAAGTTATGGAGGCTTATCTTCCTGGTACTGGAACCCTAGGTGGGTGGCCTGGTGTGGGACTGGGACTCCTTGCTCCCCAGACAACCCTCCTGAATTTATCCACCACATGTGGATGTGAGACCAGACCATTTTACATCTCTGCCCCTCCTGGAAGTCTGGATGGATGTGGTTTCTTTAATTCCATAGTTTTCTGACTTCCATTGAACACCATTTCTTGTGATTCTGAGTGATGCTTGTTCCATATTTTAGTTGTAATTTTGATGTGTTGTGTTTACCTATACTGCCATCTTGACCAGAAGTCCTCTTATTCCTTCTTGCATCTCAAACTTTACATCTGGAATCACTTTCCATCTGCCTGTAGTTTATTCTATATAGTTTTCCTTTGTGAGCATGCGTGTGTGACAAACTGTCTCAGTTTTACTCATCTAAAAATACAATTATTTTGCCCTGATGGAAGTGGTTCAGTTGGTTGCATTTCCTCCCACAAATTGGAAGGTTTCCAGTTTGATTCCAGTCACCCCACAGTCCTGGATTTCCAGTTGGGTCCCCAGGCCAGGTCCCCAGTTGGGGGTGTGATCGATGTCTCTCAATGTTTCCCTCCCTCTCTTTCTCTCTCCTTCCCCCTCTCTCTAAAAATAAATTATTATTTTTTAATCTTTAAAAAATACATTTATTTTGTCCTCATTCTTGATAGATAATTTCACTTAACATAGAATTTTAGATTAGCTGTTGGTTTGGGATGTTTTGGGTTCTGTTTGTTTGTTTGTTAAAATCTTCACAGTGAAGATTTTACTCTGCCACCCTCTAGCTTGCCCTGTTACTATTGAAAAAGCTGATAGGAATTATGCTGGTCCTTTAAAGTTTGGGGTAGATTGTAACACTAATGACTCCCAATGAATCACAGCTCCTGGTATTCCTGCCAGATGAAGAGATTGGCCCACCACTGATCCAACAGTTAAAATAAAGCCCAGCTTCCAATCAACACATTTAAATAGTCAAATAAGTAAGCCCAGATGAAACTAGTAGGAGAACCTTTTAGGACATCTCGAGAATCAGGAAAACAACAACAGAAAAAAAAATAAATGATTGTTGTTTTAAGTCACTACTAAGCTTTGGGGTGATTCATTATACAACAATAACATATAGCTTAAACAATAATTGGGACCTAAAAGTTGACTGTTGCCATAGCAAAAACATAAAATGTTTGTCATTGGCTTTGGAACTAGGCAGTGGGTAGTGGATCAAAACCTGGCGAGGAACTGTTTATTAAGTCTAAAGTTACAATGAACAATCTGTTAGCAGAGTCTGGAAAGACAGGCAGAAATTTTTTATTGGATGCTGTTAAAAGATAATCATTGTCTTGTATAGTGAAACAACTGGAAAAAATGTTGCCTGCAATAACTTGAAAGAGGAAAAAATATGTATGTATCAAAATGAATTTGTAGCTGTGGCTAAGATGTCCAGATGGAGTGTTACAAGTATCAGTTGGCTTCCTTTAGCTGCATATGATAAGATATATGAACAGAGAAATAAAGTAGCGGGAACTGTTTAGTTTGCAAGATCCATTTAGAGGAAATATAGAGTTTCCAGGACTTATTGGGTCATAAAATAAAATTGTTGCTCATTCTCAGTTTCTGTAGCCAGCAACAATTTATAAAGAAATGACCTTAAAATAAAGATCAAATCCAAGTGTAGCAGTAAACTTCTCTATTAAGACTTCAGAAAGATGGAGGCAGTGCTTAGTAGACTCTCTTAGACAGAAGTACATCTATGAATATTAAGGGTGGCATCCCACAGTAGCTTGATATGTCCAAAGAAGAGAGAAGTCTGTTTTGGCTTCTCAGGGCCTCATGGCTCGTGAAACTCCATGCTGATTCACAAGAAACCCATAATGTTTTTAAGGAAGTTATGCCACCTTGGACTAAAAGAAATAGAACTAGCTCAAAATGAAAAGAGGTCCCTAGGCCCCCAATTATCTATAAGCAGAAGAATACCCAGAGATGAAAAGAACCCTGCTCTAGGCCCTAATCAAGAAACTTTCCCTGCCTTAGGACAAGACCAACATGACAATGTTAGGCCAGAAGTATTTCAGAAGCGTTATGGGCCAGTGGCTGATAAGTGCATTCTCTCCCTCCTTTTAATGACAGTATCTGTTGTGGACATTCTGATACATTGTATCTTACCATTGTATGTTTGGTATCCTACCCCCAATTAATAGTTGAAAACTTAATGCTCAAGGTGATGTAGCTGTGGCTAAGATGTCCTAGTAAGGAAGTGGAGCCTAGTTGGATGGTAATTGGCTTATGAGGACAGAGCCCTTATGAATGGGATTAGTGCCCTTATAAAAGAGACACCAGAAAGATCACTTGGACCTTTTGCTATTGGATGATGCAATGAGAAGTCTGCAGCCTGCAAGTGTACCCTCACCTGACCATGCCTGGCAACCTAATCTTGGACTTCTAGCCTCCAGAACTGTAAGGAATACATTTCTATTATTTATAAGCCACCCAGTCTATGATATTTTGTCATAGTAGCTAAAACAGACTAAGGTGGTGGATAACTTGTCTTTTTAGTTCACAGGTCTCTAAGCCACAAGGAGTTACCCCTGAATAGCTACACCTAAGAAGCCTCCTCTGCATCAAGACCTAATACAGATCACAAGATGATGGACTTTGACTCTGATACTGTTTTTGGAAGATACTTTGGGTCTTGGGAAAACATTGAGTATTTTTTCCACAGAGGAGGGAACTGAACCATGGAGGCCAGAGGGCAGACTGGTTGATTGCTACACTAATGGATCCCAACAAATCATGCATCCTGATATTCATCCCCTTGTATGGTTCTCTCCTATATTGACTCTGAGCTTGGCCAGATAATTTACTTTGTCCGATGGGACACCAACTAATATGATGCAAGCAGAGGCTTTGTAAACATCTGTGTCTTGAAATTTTTCCCTCCCAGAATGCTGTTATTGCCATATGTAGAAGCCCAGTCTGGTGTCTTTGAAGATGGAAAATCTCATGGAGTGACAGAAGTCAACCCCTGCCAGGCATCTGTTAAATCCTGCCCCGAATAAACCCCCTAGGATTGCAGAGTGCAACTGTATGAGCGAGTCCACACGAGGTCAGTAAAATTGCCCTACCAACCCATAGGGTTGTGAGAAATAATGAATCATTATTTTTATAAGAAAATAAATTTTAGAGTGGTTTGTTACACAAGAGATGACTGAACCAAGGGTAATCTATCCTTTTTCTCTGGCTATTTTAAAGATTTCCCCTTATCTTTGATGCTTTGCAGTTTCATTATAATGTGTCTGGCAATTGTATATTTTTATTCGTCCTGTTTTATATTCATCCAAATTCTTGAGTATGTGAATTTGCGCCTCTAATAATTTCTGGAAAACCCTCAGCCCTTATCTCTTCCAATGTTACCAATGCTCCATTCTTCCTCTGCTTTCCTTGAAGAACTTTGGACATAGGGTAGACCTTCTCTGTCCTCCATGACTCTTCTCTGAACCTCTCTTTCACTTTTTGCATCTCTTTGTCTTTCTCTATGCATTCTGGATAATTCCTCTATCATTCAGCAGTAACCAGCTATATTGAATTTGCTTTACCTTCCATCTTTGAGTGCTTTATTTCAATTACTATATGTTTTATTATTAGAATAAATATTTGATATTTTTAAAAATCTAGTAAGTTTTAAAATATTTTCTGCTTATTCTAGGATCCAATCTTCTTTCTTCTTTAACCATAATAAGCAAAGGTTTTATTCAAAAGACGAGTAATGATTCCAATATCTGAAGACTTTGCTGTCTACTTGCTTTCATTGTTTTTGGGAAATTATTCATGGGGATTTTCTATTTGCATTTTTTATTGTAATGAAATGTACATAACATAATTTTTACCATTGTACTTATTTGTAAGTGTATAATTCAATGGCCTTAACATAATTTGTAATGTTGTGCCATCACCATTATCTATACCCAAGGTATTTTCATCATTTCCAACATAAACTCTACACTCATTAAACAATAACTCCCCTTCCCCTTCCCCAGCCCCCAGTGAGCCCTATTCTACCCTCCGTTTCTATGGATTTGCCCATTCTAAGTATCCCACATAGATGGAATTATACAGTATTTTCCCTCTGGGTCTGAATTATTTCAAAAGCATAATGTTTTCAAGAAACATCCATGTTGTAGCATGTATTGTGGGCGTTTGTTGATGTCAAATATAAAGGCACATTTTCCTGAGTGAATCTGTGCTTTCTTCTGCCTGGTACCTAGAAACAAAACTAGTGTGGGGTCACTTTAAATTAGATTCACTATTTTAAGATCTTGAACCGCTCAGGTAACATGAACTTGAGCTTCATATATTCAGAGGGTCTTGGAGGCCAGGTACCACTCAGAGATCTCTTTGTTCCCTCCTGTTCTACTCTTCTCCAGCATAGCTCTCCTTGCTGTCCCCTGAGGTATGTGGCGGGGGGCAAGTTTACCTCTAACTCTCCCTAACCCTATGGTTATAGCACTCTGGGGTCCCATCTTTAAGAGGGTATATTAGTCCTCTAGGGCCACCATAAGAAAATACCACAGAATGATAGGGCTTAAAGAACAGAAATTTATTTTCTCACAGTTCTGGAGGCTGGAAGTCTAAGATCAAGGTGCCAGTAGGGTAGGTTTCCTCTGAAGCCTCTGTCTTTGGCCGGCAGAGGGCTGCCTTCCTGCAGCTTCTTTACAAGATCTTTCCTCTGTGTATGCAGGCCCCTGGTATCTCTTTGTGTGTCCTAACCTCTTTTCTTAAATGGACACCAATCAGATTGGATTAAGCCACACCCATAAAGCCTCATTTTAACTTGGTTATCTCTTTAACGGCCCCATCTCCAAACACAGCCACATCTTGAGGTACTGGGAGTTAGAGCTTCAATATATGAATTTTGAGGGGACAAAATTCAGCCCATAACAGAGGGAGAGGCTCCTAGATGAATCCCTACCTTAGAAGGAACCCACCTTTGGCACCTGTCCCCTTCACATCGAGTAACTGTCAAAACCTAAGCCTGCTTGCACCTGGCTCAGCAAATGCCCTCAGGGTACGAGAGGCTTCACTGATTGGGTTCCCTGCTAGTCCTCCTGGTTCCCATTTCCATTCAGGTTTTAACCTCCTATTAATTTATTATTATCTTGTCAGCTCTTTCATGTTTTAGTAACCTAACCCGGCATATATCAGTATCACAAATTATATTCTATTGAACTGTATATAGTACTTTGCCAATTTCATAAAAGAATTTTCCCACCATATTTGTGTTTTGTTTTTATTTTACTTTTCAACATACAGCGATGTGATTATTAAGTGTAGCAGAGCCTCAAGCACTTAGCACAGAGCCAGTTACGAAGTGGGATTTCATTAAATATTTGTTGAATAAATGAATAAATGATGTTCTTTATTATTGTGTGGTCCAATATGCTGCTCTTTTCCATCATTAATTTTCCTATTTGTAGGCTCCCATGTTTAAAAAGTTATTCCTATTATTCATACATTAAATGAAGAAAGTTCTCTGGAGTAAGAAAAATCAATCAGTATTTTAAAAATATACGGTAGTACAAATGTAGGTGAAATTAATACAGACTTCAACTTTATTTAGCCAACCTTCTTGCCAGGCCGCTGAAGACACTCTATGGCTAAAGATCTCATTGAGTGTGATTAATGCCTTGAATTATATTTTTCCCTCATGCTTAAAGTCAGTTGGTCATATTGAGAAGTGTCTGCGTATCACCAAGGGCATTATACCTATTGACTTATTCAGAATGTTTTTCCAAGCCACTTCCAAGGACCTGGACTTTAGAAACACCAAACCAGTCTTAGGACATAACTTGGCAAAGGAATTCACTTCTCAGAGTCCTCTCTCAGCCTCCTTTCAGTTTCCATAATCCCTTTTACCCTTCCCATTTACAATGCCTAAAGAGCAAGGGGAACAGTAAATCTCCATCTTAGTGACAGGATCAGTAGGAGCTCCCTCACTTCCAAAAGTCCCGGGAGCACGTCCCCATTTGGTGAGGCGTCCTATTTATACCAGTGACCTTCCCACATTCAGAACCCGAACAGCTGCACAATATATATAACGGAATGGAAAGTAACATGACACACGTTTCAAAGAGAAACCTGAAAAAGGATATGTATCCAACATTCCCTCCAGCTCTAAACAGCGATGCTTCTTTGAGTCTATATCATAAAAATAACAAGAGAGTCAGCATGGGGGGGGTGAGAGAGGAGGCTGTTGTAGGCAGAATGATTTTGACTTCCTAAAGAAAAAGCCTGAAATAAAGAAGGAAATGTTTAAAACAAAACACAACAACAACAAAAAATAGATTACTGATATTTTTATTGAATGATATAATTATTCTCTTTCTGAATTTAAAACAGCACATTTTAAAAAGTACTAAAGATTCTGCTTAATATATTTGAAAATAGTTGTACATTTATTTGTTGGTAACCTTGAGATCCAGGATCATATGTGTATGACTTTGCATCTCTAAGGCCTATTTAACACAGTGCCACACTTAACAATAGTCACTTAATTCATGTGCCGTAATTAATAAATTGTGACAATGTCAGCAGTCAGGGTATGTGTGTGTGTTGACACATGCCTGTCATTATAAGGGATCGTTCGCATTTATGAGGTAACCACTGTGTGTACCACGATGCTCAAGGCACATACCTTTGAGGCCGTACCACCCATTGTCACACACAGAGTAAAGATTCTGGGCTTTGTATAAAACGCTTTAAGTCATAATTTTCAAGTCAAATTAAACAAACTTTGTGTGTGTGTGTGTGTGTGTATGAGAGAGAGAGAGAGAGAGAGAGAGAGAGCGAGCGCCATGGTGGAAATGAGTGAGCCATCACGGAACTGGCTCTCCAGCCCCCGTTAAGCTGCCCCAGTCCATGGCAGATGGCGCAGAGACGAGCTGTCCCAACTGAGTGTTGCCTGAATTAGATTTATGAGCATAATACATGATTGTTGTTGTTTTAAACATCTGAATTTTGGGTGGATTTTTTATGCAGCAGCAGAGGACCTGAATATTTATTACACTATTATCTCCATTTTACGTATGTGTGAAAATGCCAATATTAAAAAATATTTTAAATGGGTACAAGGACATGGCAGAATGGTGTGGCTTGGTATTGAGGCTTTGCAGGGCAGTGTTTCTCAAAGACTGGTTTGAGAACTATTTGCATCAGCCTTCCCCTGGGGTGCTTATAAAATGGATCCACTCTGAGGCCCACGGAGTCAGGAACTCTCAGAAGAGAAAGGAAATACACATTTTTCACAGGCACTACCAGGGAGTTCTGATACCTCTTAAAGTGGGACAGACGCTGGGCTAGAGCCGTGGTTCTCAGCCTTGGCTTCACATAGTGACCCGCTAGTGCTCTGTCCGAGATCCTGGTGCCTGAGTCCCACCTCCGGAGGAGTTACTGACAACAGTCTGAGGTGCGCCTGGGCACTGGGATTGGTGCAAGCTCTCCAGATGACTCCATTAGGTAGCCTGGGTTGAGAACTACTGAGCAAAAGGGTTTGAACCTGAGAGTTTGCAACATTTGAGCTGCAAGGGAGTCAGCTGGTACAAGATATGTGGGAAAGAAGGCTTACGGAGACTGGGAGGCAAGCAGTGCCTGCTGGAGAAGGCCATCTGTGAAGATGTGCAATTCCAAAGAGTAACAGGAATTCTTCATGAGACCAGGTGACAAGGAGTACATTCACCAATACGGGGCGGAAACTGGGAGAATGTCAAAGAAAAACTCTAGTTCCATCAATTTGAAGTAAGAGGAAATGAAGGTTTCAAAGCATAAACTAAAGTTTTGCTTCATGATTGAGTAGAAAGTAAATTTTTTTCTTCTGTGAAAAATTCTGATTATAATTTCCTTTCCAAAATTATATCTACACCCACTTTAAAGTTTTTATTTCTCTCTTGGTATTTCAAAGGATCTACTGAGCATGACTTCACATTTGAGCCTCTGATTTCTAGTGGTATAGTGGGTTATTAAAGAAATGGGACAGTGGGGAGGCTTGATAAGTACCAGGAGTAGGCAAGACGCTTCATTGGATTGCAAGGCAGGCAAAGGTGTGAATATGATGGAGCACGAATTATTAATGCATGAGGCATCAGAGGTTTTCCCTCTCCCAATACCGTCTATTTAACTTCAACCTCTTACTCTCCGCCCCACCTCCTAATGGAAGGGAATGTAGACAGAGGAATTGGGAAGAAGAAGAGATCTTAGAAAAACATACTGGCTATTTATTGAGAAAGTTTTACTCTGGATGATCTTTGAGGTATGAAAGAATTAGATGGGAGAAAACTAAATACTATTGTAGATTATGAAAGGAATCTCTTTTGATATTCTGTGAGAACCAAATAAAAGAATGGAGTTGCCTTTAAAGTCCTTTTACATGCTCCTTGAATACATCACCACTATGAGACTGGACCCGGAGAAGTAATTATTAACCTAGATTTGGAAGCTGCGGTGCTGCCCCAGGGACTTTCTGCCTCCTTGTAAACTAGATGCAAAGTTCCTGAGCCAACATTTCACCTTCCCAGTATTTATATACACTTTTGTTAATTAGCTGCCAAGAGTTACTATATATATTTGACTAGTTGATTTTTCAACATCATGAGAGGAAAACAAAACATGTGTTCTTATTACTTTATTGCAGATGGAATCTCAAATCTAAAATATTTTGTTTATAGTTATTTGAGGGAAGCAAGCACAAATTTCTTCCTAGTCAGTAATAACACAGACCACTCACTATCTCGTATAAACCTCATCTCTCAGGAGGAAGAGCTATTGTTCATTTGCTTCAAAATAACTAGACAAGAGTGTTAGTGAGAAGTGGTGCTAAATAGAACCCTTGGATACAGAGATAGTTAATATCCCTCAATTATTGGTGGATTCCCCTTTACAGTTGGGTTGGGAGCTGCATGATTAGATCTAGACAATGAAGTTCAAGTAGAAGCGACATTTGTCTCTTCGAACTTTGTGCATTTCAAAGCCAGTGTGTTTCCTCTATTCTTCTGCTCCCCTTTCCACAGTAACCTGGAAGTTGTATGACGCAGATGGCAAAGCTATAACTCAGAAGCAACCCAGAGGCTGAGGTCACTGTTTGGATGAGAGCTGCCAAGGGACATCTCCGTAAGGTTGGGACATGAGCAAGAAGTAAATTTTTGTTATGTTAAGCCACTGAGAGCTGGAGCTTTATTTGATACAGAAGTATAACCTAGCTCTGTCCTGACTAATGTGTCCCTGGGAGAAATGAGGGAGAGGTGGTGCTTTTTTTTTTTTTAATTTTATTGGAAAATGGTGTAGAGAGAGGAAGGACTATGGCTATTACTTTAGAAATCAACTCATGAAGGCTACCTGCCCATTTGATGTCAACTAAAAAGATGACATGTAGCTGTTGTGAAGTGATTTTGTATCTATTTGCTCAGATTCCAAGGTTCCCCATTCGTCGTCTAACTAATGCCTTTGTGACCAACACTTCAGTCAACCTTATTGCATTTAATTGGGGAGGAGCCTGGGCAGAACTTCATGCTGACTTTGAGAAAGATGTGGCAGTACCTCGGAGGCAGCCACTGTCTACAGCACTGGGCTGCCTTCGTTCCCCAAGGATCTTTTGGTCAAAGTCAGCTGATTCAGAGAAAACCTAGCCTCTTGGCTTGAAGTTCTCAGAACTTCAAAATAGTGCTATAGAATCTAGCATTTAGACAAAAGAACATTTTTTAAATTTATACATAAATAATTACCGGTGGCAGATTAAAACAAAGAGGGATCTCAAAATCAACCTTTTGTTTTTTACTTAAAACTAAGAACTTTTCTTAAAGACCCAATGAGATATTTTTGAAGCCTCAGTTGGATAATGCACTTGAAAGTATTTACTTTATGAACCATTTGTTTTTGCTACTAGCCACAAAAATGCTCTCTTGCTCGGTTTCAAAGAAATAGAGAATGCTTACCTTATTTTTAAAAGGCCATTTAACCCCAGTGACAATTTAGAATGATTGTCATGCAGCCAGCTGCCCCATAGGTGCCTTTGTCTTCATCCAATAAAGCTGGGAATGCCCCCTTGCAGCCTATCTCTCTTTCAATAGAGTGCAATCTGGTTATTATGTGAGTTTTATTTTTTTTCAGCCCCAAAACACAGCATTTAGCCCATGGATTTCTTTATTACCATCTAAGGAGTCCTGGCAGACTGGAGCCATTTTTCCCTCTGACAGACCTTTAAATGATTCTTCATGCTTTTGTCACATAATTAAAATTAGATTACTTCTACTCCCTGCTGGCTGGCCTGAGTGGGGGCCCTTGTAAAGCCTCCAGCTGGCCCAGGGACCTTTGAAAAGAGGAATATGGTCCAAACACACTCAGCCAGCCTTACCCCACCCCCAGCCCGGAGGCCATTGTGCTCCTTGCCAGTTATCAATGGCTGCTTATTTTCCAAGTCTGGACTTTCCATTTTAAAGACTTGGAGGCAGAGATTGGTCTCTGTTTGTTTCTAAGGAGCTGAAGCTATGCTAGTCCCCATTGTTCAGCACCTAGAGGGCTCACCTCTCAGTGCTTTGCCTGGTGGGTCAGCTGAAATGGAGGACAACAGGAAGATCAGGCAGCTGAGTGCACACATCGTCATGCATGTTTGCTTCTGGACACTGGTTTGGTTTCTCAGCCAAGGCTGAGTTCAAAATCTCTTCTCTCTTCATTAGGCCTTCTCCTTTAAACCTCCCCACCCTCTGCCACCAGGACACCCCCTGGCTGACTCCCTGTCAGCCTCACCCAGGTCTCCACATTGAGCAGCTTGAGAGCTCTCATCACTGTACATAGCACCAAACAGTTCTTCACAGTACACCCACTCCCGCTGAATTTTTGACATCTGCCTCTTCTCTCTCCTTCTCAATTTCCCTAAGAAAACAAATAAAATAAATAAAGAGACAGGACAAGAAAAGTCCAGCATTACTATCTAGCAAGGAATCTCAGCTTTCTTGGCTATTCTTGGCTAAAAGAACAGCTCTCATTGGTCACACTTGGAGCTTTCTATAGTCAAATGCCTCCTTCAAAACCTTCCCCTGGCTCATTTCATCAGCCCAGCTCTCTGCCTGTCTGTCACCCGTCCTCTTTCTATTATATAGGCAGCAGTGAGAGAATTAGATCCAATGTGGGCTAGACTCCTGCATCAGAAACTTACTAGGGCTGTGACCCTGTGTAAGCATCTTAACCTCTCTGAACTTTATTTTCTTACCATAAAATTAGAGCCAATTTCCACCTAAAATGGCCAAAGGGAAGACTAGGAATAATATAGTTAATGCTTGGTGTATAGTAAATTCTTTAACTTGGCCCATGAGAACAGAGAAATTTACTTATGCTTAGTTATTGAATGCTGCCTCCCCTCTTTCTGTAAAAGGTAGTTAATTTCCCTAGTCTTTTTATTATTGTGGCCTTGACTGCTTCACAGTAGGGTGGGGTGGATCTCCTTTAATCCCCTAAAAAATAGGTGTCACAGTATTTTCTGCCAGAAAGCCTGAGCTGCTCTTGGGTGTGCATGAGGGGAGTATGTGCGTGCACGCATGTGTATGTGCACCTAACACTTACTGAGTATTTGCAGCATGCCAGGCATTGTGATATACACTACGCATGGATTCTCTTATGTGAGGCAGCTTCCATTATATCCCCATTTTCAGTGGAGGGAACCAAGGTTTAGGGGTCCTAAGTTGTCTGAAGCTGCAGAGTTAGCAACTGGCAAAGCTGAAACGGAGCCCAAGCAGTCCGGTTCTGGTGCCGCACTCTATGGCCTGTTTCTCTGGGATGGAGGGAAGTCGGTGCAGAAATAAGGACTTAGACAATTTTCCAAGAAAAGAGAATGCAAAAGTCCCTGCAAACCTTTTGATAGCCTTTATCATCTTATTCCCATAACCCTACTGTAACCTTTGAATCCTCTGAGCCAAGGGTTCTCAATCAGGAGCTGAGTTGTCTCCCAGGGGACATTTGGCCATGTCTGGAGACATTTTTGGTTGTCACAACTGAAAGGGTGAGGGGGGCCTGGGTACTACTGGTTACGTGGGTAGAAGCCAGGGATGTTACTAAACATCCTACCATGCACAGAACAGCCCAACACCCCTCTCTGCCCAAAAAAGCATTATCCAGGCAAAGTGTTAACATGGCAGAGGTTGAGAAAACCTACTCTACATCTATAACTATCTTCACTTCCTACTTCCTCCCCCAAGGGAAACCCTGTGCTTTTTCTTCTCCTTTAAGGTCAGGGCCAAAGCAACCCAACTTATACAATGTCATCTGTTTGAAGTTAGGATCATTCAAAAGCAATAAATGTTGACATTTTATTCTAAATATTTGGAGGAAAGTACTAAAGTGTTTAAAAATAAGAAAAATAATAGTGACAATATGTAGCATTGAATTTATATTTACAATCTACAACATTTTGGAACCTTTTAAAAACATTTAGGAACTTTCCTGGCCAGTGTGGATCTCATTTGGTTAGAGCACCATCCCATAGACTTAAGGGTCTTGGGTTGGATTCCCAGTGAGGGCACATGCTTAGGTTGGGGGTTCAGTCCCAGTTAGGGCACACGTATGAGAAGCAACTGATTGGTGTTTCTCTCTCACATCAATGTTTCCTTCCCTCTCCCTTTCCCTTCCCCTTTCTCTAAAGTCAATAAGCATGCCCTCAGGTGAGGATTAAATAATAATAATAATAAATTAATTAATAAAAACTTTTAGGAACTAATGTCTGTAGTGTTAAATGACAAACTATTAATACAAGTAAAGATTTGTACTAGCTGCCTAGAAGAAGATTGCTCTTTGCATTTTGATACAAATTATGATGCACTGTGTCACCAGCAGGAAGATGGCATGACTTAAAAGAACAGAAGATTGGGTGAAACTGAGCAAAGTGTCTAGAGAATCTTTCTGTGTCATTTCTCACAACTGCATCTGAATCTACAATGATCTAAAAAAAAGTTTAATTTTAAAAATGGAAAGAAGAAAGGTAGGTGGAAACTGAGCCCACTTGCTCATGCCTCCAGGATGGATTTTCAGCTGATCTTCCAACAAGTGAGCTGAACAGTCAATGTTATCTTAGTTGATATGAATTTTTGAAATCAAGGAGCACAGAGGAGGTCTGGCATGGGCCAGTAAGAGACTTCATAAATTGAAGGGGAGGTACTGTGCATGAGGTACCTGCAGTGGAGGAGAGAGAAGAGGAGAGAAAACATAGCTTAGTAGCTCCTGCCCCTCCTAGAGTTGGGAACCCAGACCTGCACAGGGAACCCCCAACCCTAATCTGGAAAGACTTGGGAGGACATGGAAAGTCTGGGAGACTCAGGCTGCACACACACACAGCAAGCAGCATGTCCATAACTGCAGCACCAACTGGGAGAGCCCAGGAGAGAAATTCTAGCTCTTAAGACTGTTGGAGGCACCGGTAGGCTGAGGCCAGACCTGAATAAGAAAGACTTTTTGCCTTTTGGGGAAGTGGAGTGTGCAGAGAGGTGGGCAGTGGCTGGAAGATGCAGTGTGGGTGCCACATAGGGACTTTTTTAAAAGATGGGAGTGGAAGCATGGCTGAGCAGGAACCCCCTCCCCCCCGCCACACACACACGCAGGTGTCCTGCCAGCAAAGAGGCCAGATTTAAAGTGTGGTTTGTGCCCACTGAACCCAGCTTGCCAGGAAGAGTAGAAGACTGCATGGCAAAGGGATTGTGGGGCCCCACCCAGTGGGGCTGGTGAGTGGGTGGCTACATGCAAAACACAGAATGGAGGGTTTAGGTCTGAGTCTCCTGTGAGAGTAATGAGCTGGGAACTGGATGGGCAGGAGCTGAGGACCTAAGATTCATTGAAGCCAGGAAGGGCCATTCAATCACAGAGTACAAACCTGTGGGAAGTGGAAGGCATGCCCAACCCCCATCTGCAGGCTTGCAAACTCCTCAAAACAGTAAGGCCAGGCTCCAGAACACCTTGCTGGGTGCATATCCACAGAGGGAAGAAAAGAGAATCTCCAAAGGAGCCTTTTATTAACTTCTATCACATGCTGTGTTGGTTCCTCTTTGATCCCTATTTCACAGAAAACAGTAGAGCAGAGAGATTGGAAATTGGCATAGCAAGATGTATTCAGAGCCCTGCCCAGTCTCTGCTCTCACACAGAGCTGCCATCAGCACCAAGCAGGAAAGAGCTGATCCTTTTACATAGCTTGGCTGCTCACATGAAACAGACAGCTAATTCATCAGGAACTATACATTATATACATCTGGGACAGACCAAGATGTGTGGTGCAGGGGCAGGGGAACACATCCACCATCTTCCCTGAAGACTGAACAGAGCCTCATGGGATCTCACCCTCCTGATGGCACCAGAGGACCCCGCTGGAGGCAGATGGAGGTGGTACATGTGGTGCTATCTGACTTTAGATGAACCACCCCTGGGCCTTGCGCTGATAAAAAGCCAGCAGTGCATAGCAGAGGGGACCAGCCAAGCCTGAAGGAGAAAGTCACAGACTTTCTCACTTGTAGCCTTGAACAGGCTGCCTAAAGCTAGACTGGGACACCAGCTGACAACAGGGATGGATCCTGAAAGTGAAGACTGTAGGCCAGCAAACACCAGATTCTGCTGAGATGAATTCCGCCTCATTGTTTTTCATTATTTGTGCTATTTTTCTTCCTGAAGAGATTTTTAACATTGTTTCTTGGTTTTCAGTTTTGTTCCTATTATTTCATTATTTTAATTTTATTTTTATATATTGTATTTTCACAATTACTTTATTATTTTTTTTAATTTTAGTTTTAATTCCAATCTCGTATTTTACTCTTCCTTTCTCTTACTCCATATGGCCTTCATCCTTCTCTTTCTTATTTTTGTTTTAAGTTTTACTTTTTCTTTTTCTATGCCTTGTTTTTATTCCTTACTTTTACTATTTTTCCTCCCTCTATCCTCTCAATTAGTCATCTTTCTCTCCATTAGTCATATCACATTCTTTTTCACTTTCTTATAATATCCTTATTGTTGTTCAACCTTTATTAATATTTGGTTGATTATCATTGATATTAGGGTCATTGCATTTCCTCAATTGAATCCTTACTTGTTCACTACTTCTTATTTTAAATCTCGTATTTTACTGTTCCCCTGTCCTACTCCATTTTGCCTTCCTCCTGCCCTGTCTTACTTTTGTTTTATATTTTATTTTCTCTCTTTCTTAGCCTGGTTACTAACCCTTATACTTATTATTTTTCCTTCCTCTGTTCTCTCAAAATCATTTTTCTTTCCTTTAGACATCTCACAATCTTTTTTCTTTTTTTTCTTATATTATTATTTTCTTTCTACCTTTATTAATCTTTGCTCCTTTGTCATGGATATTGCTGCAGTGGTTGTTTTCCCTAATTTGCTTCCTATTTTTTCAGTATTTTTTTCTCTAAACCTCATATTGTACTCTTTCCTTTCCTTAGTCCAGTTTTCCCTATTCCTCTCTTACATTATTTACATTGTAAACTTATTTTCTCCTTTCCTTTGCCTTGTTTCTAATCCTTACTCTTATTATTTCTCCTCCCCTTATCCTCTCAAAATCATTTTTCTTTCCATTAGTCACCTCATATTCTTTTTTCCTTTCCTATAATATTCTTACTATCTTTCCTACTTTATTAAATGTAGCTCATTTGTTGTTGACATCATGGTAGTGCTTGGGGGGTATTTTTGCTGGTGTGATTTTCTTTGCTGGGTTGTTTTGTTTTGTTCTGGCAACTCCTGTACAACAGCATACAAGATGTCGTGGGAGTTGTGACTCTCAGTCAGCCAGTGGAGGGGAAAACCCACCAATGAATGAGCCAACACCAACCAAAACCCAATTACAACAAAATAGACCACCTAGACTGCATAAAGGGCATCTGTAGAGTATCCAGCTCACGAGTCCAAGGAGATTGAACCACTGAGTCGCACAGGACAGAAGGCCACCCCACGAAGACAGGAAGTCAAGGCAAATCAATCTAATATGCAGAAACAAATGAAATGAGTTGCCTAAAATGGGGAGACAAAGAAACAACCCCCAATAGAAAGGAAAGGAGGGATGCCCAGAAAGAGTGCTAAATGAAACTGAGGTAAGCAATTTATCAGACACAGAATTCAAAGCAGTAGTTATAAAGATGCTAAAGGAACTCAATGAGACCTATAAGGAACTTAGTGGGAACTTAATCAGCATGAAAAAGGACATAGAAACTATGAATAAAAACCAGGAGGAAATGAAGAATACAATATCTGAAATCAAGAATACACTAGAAGGAATTAAAAGCAAGCTAGATGAAGCAGAACATCAAATCAGAGAGCTGGAAAACAAGGTAGAAAAAAAAATCCAGTCAGATCAACAAAATGAAAAGAGACTCAAAAAGAACAAAGACAGCTTATGGGATCTGCAGGACAACATGGAATGTAACAATATTCTCATCATAGGGATCCCAGAAGGAGAAGAAAAGGAGCAAGGGATAGAAAGCCTGTTTGAAAAACTAATGACAGAAAACTTCCTTAACTTGGTGAAGGAAAAAATCATGCAAGTTCAGGAAGCACAGAGGGTCCCAGTCAAGATGAACCCAAAGAGGCCCACTCTGAGACATATCATAATTAAAATGACAAATTTTAGAGACAAAAAGAGAATCTTAAAAAAGCAAGGGAGAACAGCTAGCAACCTACAAAGGAACTCCAATAAGGCTACCAGCTGATTTCTCAACAGAAGCATGACAAGCCAGAAGGGAATGGCATGAAATATGCCAAGAAATGAAAAATAAAGACCTATAACCTTGACTACTCTTGAACCCAAAAAGGCTCTCATGTAAAATGGAAAGCAAAATAAGAAACTTCCCAGACCAACCCCCCCCCAAAAAAAAACCCCCTAAAAGAGTACAAGCCAGCATTGCAAAAGATGCTAAAGGAACTGCTTTAAGAAGATGAAGGAAAAAAAAAAAGAGAGAAAGAGAGAGAGTAACACAGGCACAAAGGGAAAAAATGTCAATGAATAAGCCCTATCAATGATAACCTTAAATATAAATGGATTAAATGCTCCAATCAAAAGACATAGGATAGCTGAATGGATAAGAAAATACCAGCCACATGTATCCTGTCTACACGACCCACCTCAGAACAAAAGATCTACACAGGCTGAAAGTGAAGAGGTAGAAAAAAATGTATTTCAAGCAATTGGACTTGAAAAAAAGCTGAGGCAGCAATACTTATATTAGACAAAATAGACTTCAAAACAAAGTCCATAATGAGAGACAAAGTAAGGTCACTACCTAATACTTAAGGAAGTTGTCCAACAAGAGGATATAACCCTTGTAAACATACATACACCCAACAAAGGAGCACTTAAATACATAAGGGAAATCTTGGGAGCCTTTAGGAAGATTGACAGCAATACAGTCATTGTAGGGGATTTTAACACCACACTGTCAACAATGGATAAATCATCCAAACAAAAAATCAACAAGGATATTATGGCATTGAATGACACCCTAGATCAAATGGACTTAATTGATATTTACATAGCATTTCACCCCAAAGAAGCAAAATATACATTCTTCTCAAATGCACATGAAACATTTTCAAAGAGCGACCACATGGTAGGACACAAAATAAACCTCAACAAATTCAAGAAAATTGAAATTAAATCAAGCATCTTCTTGAATCACAATGATTTGAAACTAGGAACCAACCTCAAGGAAAAAACTTGAAAACATTCAAATTTGTGAGAACTGAATAACATGCTATTAAATAACAAATGGGACAACAATGAGATCAAGGAATAAATAAAGAAATTATCCGGAAACAAAGAAAAATGAACACAGTACAACACAAAACTTATGGGACACAGCAAAGGCAGTCCTGAGAGGGAAGTTCGTCATAATATAGCCTATCTAAAGAAAATAGAAAAATCTCAAATAAACAACCTAAACCTACATCTAAAAGAACTAAAAGAACAACAACAAACAAAGCCTAGAATGAGTAGAAAGAAGGAAATAATCCAGATCAGAGCAGAATTAAATGACATACAGACTAAAAAAACAATTCAAAGGATCAACGAATCCAGGAGCTAGTTCCTTGAAAAGATAAACAAAATTGACAAAACTTAGAAATAGCCCAAGTGCCCAGCAATAAGTAAGTGGATCAAAAAACTGTGGTATATTTACACAATGGAATACTACCCAGCAGAAGAAAGAAGGGACTCCTAATTTTTGCAATAGCATGGATGGAACTGGAGAATATTAGGCTAAATGAAATAAGCCAGTCAGTGAATAACAAATACCACATGATCTCACTTATAAGAGGAATCTAATGAACAAAATAAAATAACAAGCAAAATAGAACCAGAAACAGGGAAACATAGAACAGACTGACATTGGGCAGAGGAGAGGGAGGAGCAAGGTAATGGTGGAAAGCAGGGGAAGGGACGGGTCAAAGAACATAATGAATGACCCATGGACATGGACAATGGTGCGGGGATTGACTGTGGGAGTTGGGGATGGGCTGGGTGGAGGAGGGCAAAAGGGGAAAAATTGGGACAACTGTAACGGATTAACAATAAAGTAAAAAGATTAAAAATGGAAAGAAGGGTAAGGGAATGAAAGGAAAAAAAGGGGAAGAAAGAAAATGTAGGAAATTTGTCTTTTGCTTTTTAAAATTAATTTCTACATGTAGGAAACTCTTACCAGTCACATTTGCTTTTAATTATTTTCAAAAGTTATGATATATGCTAAGTCCTCAGAGGAATATGGATACTCTAACAATCGGCCATCTCCCCGGGGTGAGGCGGGGACACAGTAGGCCCAGGGCCTAGGGCTCACACACAGGTCTCAATCTTAATTTCTTTTAAAATCGGAAGGAAAACATTGAATAAAATAATATTGAACGATAATATCATTATGTTATGTTACTGAACGTGAAAAATAACACTCATCTAATGATTATATAATAATGAATTGAACCTAGTTTATATTAACCTTTCAGCAGTATAGTCATCGGATATTATTTTTTTAATGAAGGAAATGCCCATGAGGGGCTTTGGCACTAAACTGATACCAAAGGGACAAGAGGAACCACAGTGGCACCTCATATTTGGCCAGCATTGTCAAAAAATGTTCAGATAACTAAGTTTATTTTTTAAAGTTGTAATAGTTATTTTTTAAAATTTTATTTGAGAGAGAGAAACATGGATTTGTTATTCCACTTACTTATGCATGCTCTGGTTGATTCATGGACATGCCCTGATCTGGGATCAAACCCACAACCTTGGCGTATTGGGATGATGCTCTTACCAACTGAGTTATCCGGCCAGGGCTTACAGTAATTATTTTTATTTGAACCATTTTATGAGGAAGAAAATCTAATACTTGGCTACTTTTTAAAACAAAATATCATTTAAGTTTTCACTGAGGGAACAAGGTGGACATTTATGACACAGCAACATTGCAGTTTCTGCCTCTCCCTTGCAGCCTCTTGGTTTCTCCATTGTACCTCCCGCCATTGGTGTGTTTGCTTCTTACAAACTCCCCACTTGTGATTTGCTCCCTATGGTCTGTTCTTCATGTGAAAAAAGCTGCCTAAGCTGCCTAAGATCATGAGTGGAGTCAATACACCCTGAATAATGACCTAGGGGCTCTTTGAAAGGTCATACTCCTTAGATTCTGTCTGACAATGTCAATGACTCAGAAAGCTTCTACTCACACTATTATTATAAGTTTCTCACAATCTAATTGAGGAAACAAAGCAAACATGCAAAACAATTAGAGAATCCCACAGGATTAACTAGAATCAAACATTACAACAATAAACACCGTTGGCGTTCAGGAAGGGAGTACAGAGATTTATCAACCTCCAATAGTAGACAAAAAAAGGGCAGACTCTAGGTCTCAGCTTTACCACTCACTTCTTGCATGACCTTGAGTAAATAAGGTAGCTTCTTGTGCCTCTATCACCTGTACAATGGGGGTGATTGTACTATGTACTTCAAACTATTTTTATGAGAACTATATGACTGCATGTTTGTGAGGTTCTTAGTGTTTTGCATATATAATAAACACCCCAAGTTTTGTTAAACAAATTTTTAACAAAAAAAGAGCTGACAGAGCTGAGACTGTCAGGTAACACAAAGCAAAGAGGGAACGAGAGTCTGGGATGAAACGGGAGCCACCTAGCCAAGTCGGGATTAGATCCCTGCACCCCATGTTGCTGAGTAGGTCTGCATGTCCACACTGGCCTATTCATTGCATCTATTGTTTCTCTGAGTACCAGGGTCAGGCTGGGTCCTTTTCTTCGTCCACTCTGAGAAGTAAAACTCATCTCTGTCTGAAAGACCATATATCCTTATGTTCCTTCATCTGATATTCCTTCAACTTGGGTTTCCAGAGGCAAACCAAGAAAAATCTTCATAGACAATTGTCTCTGTCTTTGTACCGTGACTGCTGTTGGCATATACATGTTTATATATGTACCTATATATACTGGAGAAAGTTTTGTGACATGGTGTCAATTGTCTGCAAAGCCTGCACTAGTACCCACACCTGCAGAACCAGCTCTGGGACTCGAGGTTGCTTTATTTAGCGCCAGTTCAATGATCCCTGATGAATTCTGCAAGTGCCCGCTACAGAGTTAGCCACTCCCCTCATGATAGAGGGTAACCACAGAACCTTAGAGCTATTTCCATGTGCTGTGATTTCTCTTATTAGCACCATGGCCTGGCAAGGGTGAGTAGGCAGAGGTGCTCTGTGGTGTTACAGATGACCGGGGACACTTCCTGAGTGGGCAAGGTGGTAGGTACTGGTTGGGTGGTAGGTACCGGTTGGGTGGCGGGCCCCCTGTGGGACTCTGCAAATTCAGTTACAGGCCACTGAGTGATGTGGCTGGAGTCCACAAGGAGTGTGGGCCACTGTCACTCACCATCTCACTGTGGCCACCTGAAAACATCATATTCACATCCATCTCAAATTTCAATGCCAGGAGCAGGTGATAAAATGTGTTCAGAAGCTCAGCTTCATTGAGGAATATTTCTCCTGGTGTGCGGGTGTGTGTCGGGCATCTGTAATGCCTGGATTACACCCTCTCGGTATCTCCTTCTGCTTTGCCCATTGCTATGGCAGCCAGGTGCCCTCATATGTAGCTGACACACTAGTCTCAGCAGAGTGATCTTTGTCTTGCTGACTGCCTGGACCTTTCCACCTGGGATGTCTGAGGGGGACCACCCAACTATTCTGCCACTTACACAGGCCTGGGATGGGAGGGAGTCAACACCTTTAGAACAATCCTTGAACAAGTGAACTCAAGCCAAAGAGTACTCTCTGGCTCCTTCCCCTGTGGGTAACCCCAGAAAGTATGTTCTCACTTTATATAATCAGTGAGAAAATAACTACTTTAAAAGAATGTTATGAAAAAATATAGTAAAAATTGATATTCCTATTTTTAAATAATATATTTGAGTTCCATTTCTTGTTTTTAATTGTTATCAGGGTTGACATGCAAACTTCTTAAAAGAGAGGGATATTAAAAGAAATGTGTCAAGAATCTTTGAATATTTTAAAGTTTTGATTCCAAAAATATGAATGAATCAGAGATGAGAATGCAATAAAGATAATGAGACAGTGATAAAAAGAATGCTACATAACTAAAGAATAGCTCTGAAAATTCAAAAAAGTCGGGGAGGGGAGACTTGAAGTCTGATTTCCTAATTTAGAACTAGGACTGGAAAAACACAATCATCTGCTTCTGTGGTATAAAATAATACATTTTAAAAATCTGTCCTATTCCAGAATTTCTTATCCCCTTCAGTTAATTCTCTGTTTAAAGGCATTATTAAAAACAAAACAAAAAGAAAAAGCACACCTCCAAACCCTGGTGTGGGAGAGGAAGAAGATTTCCTCTACTCAAAGGCTCTTTTGGCTGGTGTAATAATCAAATAGACATGAGCAGACTAATGAGAAAAAATGATCAAATTTAATTACATACAGAATGGGACCCCCACATACATGATAGAGTCAGAGATCCCACGCACACGAGAGGATCTGAGATAAAAAGGAAAAATGAGGGATATGTGGCATCCTGAGCAAAGGATGAAGTAAGGTCTGTTGGGGCTTCAGAGGGGAGGAAAGTCATTGTAGAACAATTAGAAGAACAGAAGTTAAGTAATTAACAGTTTGCCCCACCATACATACATAGGTCATTAAAAAACATTATCTCTGCTAATAACTCTTATTATGGGCAAGGTTACTAATTGCAATGCTTTCAGGAAGAGGTAAAAGTTTCTCACAAACTCACACAGCCTTGATTGCCCTCAGGTCAAAATAATTCATGTGCTAAAGTGGCACATCCTGGGAATCCTCTTCTGCGCCCTTACACTGTGAGCCTTTACCCTGTATTTCCTTATCAAACAAGTTATCACCTGCAGGAACGCTGACCAATGGGATACAAGGCAAGTAAATTTTGATCATTTTGATCATCAGGAGCATGAACCTGGGAGACTATATTCATTAGTTCAGTAGGAAATCTTGGTTAATAAAAAGGAAGCATGAGGCAGTCAGTAATTAATAGAGAGTTCAAGTAGGGGAATTTAGTGTTTGATTAAAAGTGACGTTTCAAATAAATGGGGAAAAATGAATTATTCAATAAATTGTATAAGGACAAGGTGGTAGCCACCTGGAAAAAAGTAAAATAAATTCACATCATATTCCTTGGACCAAAATAAATTCCAGATATAAAATATATTTAAATGTAAACACAGCACTATAAAGTATACATAAAGAAAACAAACAAATTTAAGTAAGTGTGGAGTGGGCAAGAGATTTGTGTGACTCAGAACACAGAAACTACAGAAAACATAAATTTAACTATATAAAATAAAAATTTTGCACAAAGGAAAAAACAGAAATTGAAGACAACTGATAAACAGAAAAATATATGGAAAAATATCTTAATTTCCTTAATATGTAAAGACTTAAAAATGACTCTTAAACACGTACAAAGGTACTCAATCTCACTTAACTAAAGAAAATACAAAATAAAACTGTATGGAGACAGTTAGATTGACAGCTATCCATGAAGAGGCTACTGGACTTCTCAAACCTTACATGCTTACAGACCACCTGGGATGCTATTAACATGCAGATTCTGATTGAGAAGGTCTGGGGTGGGGCCTGAGAACCTGCATTTTTAACCAGCTCTGTGGTGAGGCCTATGCTGCTGGCCCACTGACAACACTTTGAGTAGCATACGTTATTGGTGGGAATGTAAACTTACATTGCCTGTCTGCAGGGCAATTTGGTAACATCTCTCCATATAAAAAGTGCACCTACTGGTTGTCAGCAACCCCATGGTAGCAGTTATCCTACAACATGCACATGTATGCCAAGTCATGTGCAAACTAGGGCATTGCCTGCAGAATCAGTAGTAGTAGTAGCAAAAAATTAGAATGAATATGAAAATCCTTCAATAGGGGACTATTTAAATACATTATCCATACAATTGAATATCTTGGGAAAAGCACCAAGATATTTTGATTTTGCAAAGTTTCAGGCATGAGAAACCACACACATTTGTGCATCGAACTGCTTTAGAAGGGGCTAGAGACACAAGTGGGTTTCTTCCCCTCCCTGCTACGTGCTCAAACTTGCTCTGTAATCAGGTTCTGTCTCAGATGGATAATTTCATAACTTTTCCAAACACATTTGGAAAACACGCACGTGCACACAGGAAAGCGCCGTTTGCTTCCAAGGTAGCCTTCTTTTTCTCTGCTCTCTCCCTGCAGGCAGATAGATAGATGGGCACGGCTCTTTGCCCTTGGATTTCTCAAACAGGAATCTTCAGGTGTCATCTTCTATTTTCCCTCAAACTCCAGAAAACACACTAGAAGCTCTCCAAGTAAACTCCTTCAAGCCCCTCAGGTTTAAGAAGCAGTACAGCAGAAACTCCTATGATATTTAAGTTAGTATTTCTGGAGTCTCTGCTACTTGCTTCATTGAAATAAATGTAGCTATAAATCCTTTTGATGTAGACCTAATATTAGGGGCCACAAACTGGTAGCCTCGTCCATACCTGGCAGCAGAGAGATTTGCTTGTCTTGTTTTTAATTTTTCCAGCTATATTGAGATATAATCGACACACAGCATTGTGTAAGTTTAAGGTGTACACATGTTGATTTGACACATTTATAAATTGCAAAATGATCGCCACCACAGAGTTAGCTACCACCTCCTTCCTGTCACATAGTCACCATTTATTTTTTGTGGTGGGAACATTTAAGATCTACTCTCATTCAAGTATATGATACAGTATAATTAGCTATAGTCACTGTGCTGTACATTAGACCCCCAAACTTGTTAATTTCATAACGGAAGTTCACACCCTTTAACCAATATCTCCCCATCTCCCTCATTCTCCAGCCGCTGGTAACCACCACACTACTCTTTGTTTCTGCGTTCATCTTTTTAAAATTCCACAAGAGATCATTTGTTTGCCTCTCAGAAGATTGCTCAGCATTCCCAAGCTAGGTTTTACATAGACTTCCAGATTCCTGAGAAGCTGAAAGACCCGACAAACAGCAGGGCCTACATTTCCTCCTTTGCAATATGTGCCTGGAGCTGGGCAGTGGTCACCCCTTTAGCGCGACCCTCCAGGTTCCAGTGTTCCCACTGTTCGCTGTTGCCTCAGATCCACATACTATTACACTAGCACTTTACCCTCTGCTACCTTCTTGTTTTCTTTCATTGGCGTACATTTGATTATTTAACCCTTCTCCAGGCCACAGAATTAACCATAGTCTGACCCCAACAAAACGGCAAAGCCTTTAGAGAATCCCACTACTTCTTTCTAAACTATTTCCCCCTATTTTAATACCTCTTCCCTCCCTCCAAATTCAGAAAGTTCATACTTTCCTACTGCTCTTGATTCTCCCCTTTCCGGAAAGAAAAACATGTGGTAATCTAACTCATACTACATATCGAGTGATCCAATATATCCTTTGGGGTGGGGGAGGATAGCCGGATGTTTAACATTTCCAAACGGCGAAATTCCAGCCAATTTGGCACTTGAATGAAGGAGATATTTAGGGGCAAGAGACTCTCCTCTAAGACCCTCAGAGTGCATCTTGGGGACAATTACTCCTTCTCCACTTTGTCAGCCAGCTAAAATATCCGCCAAAACCATCTGTTTCTTTTTGCTTTTCAGATTAGTGGACTGCCAGGGAATCCCTGCCGTAGTTGGTTCTCCCTAGGAAAAATATTTATTTAATTCATTCCTATTCTGGGATGGGGTGCCCTGTGCGTTTTAGCCAACCAGAAGCTTAATCTGTGCCAACGGTGCAGTGTGGCTGTAAACACACCACACACACCACACAAACATAAACTTAGCCATGTCATCCATAGATACACAAAGCATAGGAAGTAATTTCTTTGAAATCTTAACCCACACCCAGAGATTTCTAAAGATCATTTTGAGAAAAATGCTGACAAGTGAAGAGCATTATGGGGAAAGAAACTAGGAGAGAGAGAGAGAGAGAGGGAGAGAGAGAGAGAGGGAGAGAGAGAGAGAGAGAGGGAGACTAAAGAAAGACTCAATGGCTGCCTTCAGAAGTTTGAAGGGCTGCCCCCAGAGGGAGCAGGAAGCATTAGCTCTTTGCTGTGCCAAAGAACAAACTGAGACCAATGGCTAGAATTTAAAGGATAGGAGTGGGAGGAGATTTTGGCTTAAGAAATAAATTTAACAGCTACTAGATGGAGATTAGAGGAAAATGACTTTCCCTTTCACTAAAAATATCCTGGGAGAAGCTGTTTGAAATGCTATAGAAAGAATCCTTACAATAGTTGGTGGCCTGATTTGACTTTGTTGGAACTCTTCATACTAAAGCCCACTCTGGTGTGAATTCGGCTTGCATGTCATAGAAAACGTATCCACAGACGCAGGATAATGTCTCTGCCTACTCTATTTGAACTTCAGTGTAGTCATTTAGGTCCAACTACATCAATGCTCCTTTTAGACCCAGAATCTGTGACTTGTGCAGTTTCGTCTTTTTGCCTTGGATGTGTACACTTTGTATTCTCATTGTCAGTAAGCATATGAGATAGATTTTCACTCAGTGAGCTTTTCCTAAGTGCTCTTGTAAAGAAAATGATGTAACCAATTGTTTATTCCATGAATAGCCTTTTTTTGGTCTGTCCCCAGAATATGGCCAATATATCTATGACTAACACTCACAGGACAGAAGGATTTTTCTGGCTTAAGCTTTCACTTCTTTTGGCCAATTGGAGAGTTCTTTATAAACATTTATTGATTTGGATTCATAAACCAAATGGAGGTGGAAAAGCTTGCCGGGCTGGTTGCTATGGTAACTAGCATTTTACACATGTACCCACCAGCCAGCAGTGATGGCTCAGAACAGAAATGCAAAGCCTACCTGTAGCTACAAATTACATATTAACTCTTTTTACATTTTTAATTGAGAATTCGTGATTTCCCCCACCAATTCTATGTGAAAGCAAGTTGTATTATGGCAGAACTTTTTTTTTCATTTATTCCTGTATTTCTCTTGAGGCATTTTCCAGACAGAGGTGATTTCTAATCAATTTTGGTTGTCAAGTATTAAAGAGATTCTACCTAAGGTTCAGCTCTCTGCCATGTGTTGAGGGTGATATGAAAGAAATTTGGGTCCTATTCTTTTCTTCAAGGAACTTATAGCTGGAGTCAAGGAGCACAGACATAAAGTAGCAGACAAGTAACACAAGAAACAAAATGTGGTTAAATGCCAAACTCTGCAACACAGAGGATTATAGAAGCGAGGCCTGCTGGGCAGAGCGCAGGCTGCAGAATGAGACACAACTACTTTGAACTGTGTGGCCTTGAACACATTACTTTTCTATGACTCACTGTAATGAGAACTGTATCAGTCCATAGGTTTATTTTCAGGATGAAATAAGAGAATTATATAGAGTGTCTAGAATATTGTCAGATTCATAGCAAGCATTCAGTTAATGGGAATTATTAGTTTTGCATTGAGATAATAAGTTACGTTTTGTTTTTGCCAGGAGAAGACCCAGGTTTAATGAGAATTGAAACTTAAACAATTCTTAGGCCCCGTTTTAAGAATGTAATAAAAACCCATGAATACAAAATCAGAGATAAGGAAGCACTATAAATTTAAAACTTAAAAAGCACACAAAAATTTAAAAATATAACATTTTTACTGACTTTAGAGGAAGAGAGAAACATTGATTAGTTGTTCCACTTATTCATATCTTCATTGGCTGATTCTTTTTTAAAAAAGATTTTATTTATTTATTTTAGAGAGAGGGGAAGGGAGGGAGAAAGAGAGGGAGAGAAACATCAATGTGTGGTTGCCTTTCATGCGCCCCTGACTGTGAATCAAACCAGAGACACTTTGGTTCACAGGCTGGTGCTCAGTCCACTGGGTCACACCAGCCCGAGCTCGTTTGTTGATTCTTGTATGTGCCCTGACCAGGGATTGAACCCACAACCTTGGCATATAGGGACAACAATCTAACCAAATGACCTACCCAGCCAAGGCCTAAAAATATTGTATAACATTATTAATTGCCCTATACATGTATTTAATATTTCTTACCACACTTTCTGAGTCTATACTATTTGATTGCCTCTTTATCTGACATGGATTTTGTAACATTTTCTACAGAACAAATACAAAGATAACTCAGTCATTCTTCTAGCAGCACTAATTGAAATTCACTTTTTATTTTTGATAACTAGGATGTATAAAACATGACTTCACATGCAGATACACTTTCTGTTTATAGTACTACTAAAAACAGGGATTCTGATAAATTCTTTTATTTCTTTTATTTCTTTTTAAATTATTTTATTGTTGTTCAATTACAGTTGTCTGCATTTACCCTACTCCCCACCAACCCCAGCCAAACCCACCTCCCTCCCTTGCTTCCACCCCCTCCTTAGTTTTGTCCATGTGACCTTTATAGTTGTTCCTGAAAACCCTTCCTCCCTCTCCCCCATTATCCCCTTCCACCTCCCCTCTAGTTACTGTCAGATTGTTCTTAATTTCAATGTCTCTGGTTTGTTTTGCTTGCTTGTTTGTTTTGTTGATTAAGTTCCAGTTAAAGGTGAGATCATTTGGCATTTGTCCCTCACCACCTGGTTTATTTCACTTAGCATAATGCTCTCTAGTTCCATCCATGCTGTTGCAAAGGGTAGGAGCTCCTTCTTTCTCTCTGCTGCGTAGAATTCCATTGTGTAAATGTACCACAGTTTTTTGATCCACTCATTTACTGATGGGCACTTAGGTTGCTTCCAGTACTTGGCTATTGTAAATTGTGTTGCTGTGAACATTGGGGTGCATAGGTTCTTTTGGATTGGTGTTTCAGGGTTCTTAAGATATAATCCCAGCAGTGGAAATGCTGGGTCAAAAGGCAGTTGCATTTTTAGTTTTCTGAGGAAATTCCATACTGTTTTCCACATTGGCTGCACCAGTCTGCATTCCCACCAACAGTGCACTGGTGTTCCCTTTTCTCCACATCCTCTGCAACATTTGTTTGTTGATTTGTTTATGATGGCCATTCTCACGGGTATGAAGTGGTATCTCATTGTGGTTTTAATTTGCATCTCTCTGATGGCTAGTGATGCTGAGTATCTTTTCTTGTGTCTCTGGGCCCTCTGTATGTCCTCCTTGGAAAAGTGTCTATTCAAGTCCTTTGCTCATTTTTTAATTGGGTTTTTGTCTTCCTGGAGTGGAGTTGTGTGAGTTCTTTATATATTTTGGAGATCAAGCCCCTGTCTGAGGTATCATTGGCAAATATATTTTCCCATATAGTTGGCTCTTTTTCCATTTTAATGCTGTTTTCTTTAGCCATGCAGAAGCTTTTTAATTTGATGAGGTCCCATTTGTTTATTCTTTCCTTTATGTCTCTTGCTCTAGGGGACTTATCAGTGAAAATATTGCTGCATGGAATATCTGAGATTTTCCTGCTGATGTTTTCCTCTAGGACTTTTATGGTGTCACGAGTTATATTTAACTCTTTTATTCACCTTGAATTTATTTTTGTGTATGGTGTAAGTTGGTGATCAAGTTTCATTTTTTTGCATGTAGCTGTCCAGATCTCCCAACACCATTTGTTGAAGAGGCTATTTTTACTCCATTTTATGCTTCTTGCCTCTTTGTCAAATACTAATTGACCATAGAGACTTGGGTTTCTTTCTGGGTTCTGGGTTCTGTTCCATTAGTCACCATAAAAAAAGAAAATGTGTAGTGCATGTGTAATTTTATCACTGTGTCATGGAGTATTGTCCAGACAGGGTTTCTGTTTTGAGTAGACATCCATAAACACCAAATACTTGGCTTACATTTTTCAACATTTGGTGTTTGGAAGAATTTTTCACACACTGCCTTCTGCCTTTCAAACCTTGTGCATTTCAAACCTTGTTCCTCTTCTGCCACCCATGTATTTCTGGTGCCAGCTACACAAGTAGACATGCATATTCTCAATGACCCCTGGCTCTGCCCAGGGAGTTACCAGAGCAACCAATAGGCAGATTCCTGGGAACTGTTCCTCTACCAGAATGGCCAGAAATAACCTAACGATATATAGAAGTGACTGCCTACCGCATAAATATATTCTACTAAATGTAAACTAAATGTTTTTCCAACTTAACTTTCTCTCAGCTGGACCACCAACATGCCCGTGGTCATCCTTCATCACCCAGCACTAGACGAAAGAGAGAGTTGTCTTGTCAATAGTGGTTAGACTACCTTGTTTTTGCTAACTTTGCAATGACCATGTGAATGCATAGCTAGTATCCTCTTAGGGTCTTAGAAAGGGCCAGTGTATGTGAAAGGCTCTGAAGCTAAATTTTATTACCTTCATGGAAATTCTTTCAGTTCTATCTGCTTCACGGTGAAGGGACTTTATTCCAGATGTGAAAAAGAATATGAGCAAGGGCTCTGAGGAAGTGGAGAGGATTGATGGGGTTCTTGGGCAACTAGTTGGATATGAGCAGAGTCTTTATCAATAGGCTTATAAGATCCATTTCTGGAGGACCTTTAAGGCAGAGAATGAGCAAGGAATAAAAAGCTTTTGGCATGAGAGAGACAAAATGAAAGCATTTAAAAATATTAGTTTGAATGAATACCTACTGGGCCTTAGTTATCTGTGAAAGCCCAGAGAAAAACATGTAGATCTCATTAGAAAACAGTACTCCATATAGCAAAATCAACCCAAAGAATAGACTAGGGAAGTTCTACCTCCTGCAAATATGTTGCTTAAGGCCATCTATGGATCTAAACTTTAGATCATTCTGTTGAAATGCTCTTATGATGTTCCACTGGAGAATAATCTTGTAAGCTCAAGCTCAGGAGAGTACAGAAAAACTGTTGCTAGCAGGCCTCTCAGGACACTTATTCCAACTGGGATTTTAAATTAAAAAACTGCCTTGTCCTCTAAAGTCAAGATGCAAATGACAGATGTCAGAGAGATATTCTGCTCCTACAACCAGCCCATTCCACACTCACTGAGTCTCCCAGCTGTCATCAAGAGTATCCCCACCTGTCTGTTGGACCACTGTGTTGTCCCCTGAAAGCTACTGAACAATGATGACCAGAGGAGAACCTGGGATAGCCATGAAGCATCCAGTTACATGGGTGAGAAATATGAAATGGGCCTATAAAAAAGGGAAAGAATTAACCAGAATATCTGACTCAAAAGGCCTTGTGGTGAGGGAGGGCAAAAAGCACCTAGAATCATATTGCTTTGAATATTAAAAGAGATATGGTCACAGTTTGTACCTTAAGTCAGTGAAGTAGAACATATGCATTTTACATGTTAGGCCAACATGCCTGGATTTTAAATTGCTTACATATTTTTTCAGTGATTATTGGCTGTCTCTGTGTGCATGTCTCTAAGCATCAGCATCGGTGAGGGAGAAAACAAGTCTCAAGATAGACACAGTTCCTACCCCCATGAAGCTCACATTCTCGTCTGAAGGAGAACAAAATTAACAAGATTAAAAGAACAATAATTCCAGACGTTAAGTTGCTATAAAAATAGTATAAAAGGGGTAATGTTAGAGTTTGTAGCATAGAGGGACAGGGCACAGCTGTGTTACCTTGGATGACCAGGAAAGGCCTCTGTGGGGACAAAATGAAGGAGCTGCAAGATGAGAAGTCAGCCGTCCAAACACTTGGGGCAAAGCATGTCTGAAGGAGAGAACTCCAAGGACAAGATCCCTGAGGCTGGAGGAGTAGAATGATGAACAGAGTGAGCAAGTAGAGTGGGCAAGGGGAGTGTGGTTACATCATGAGGGCACAGAGATGGATAGGCAGGGGCCATCGGGTCCTTTACAGCCCGGTAGTCATGGTAAAGCACTTGGATTTTAGTCTATAAGCAATAGGAAGCCACTGAAGGGTTCTGGGCAGGGGAGTAACATGATCTGATTAGTGTTTTAAAAACATGATTCTGGTTAGCATGTGGGGAACGGACCCTAATGATCAAGAGTAAAAGAAGGACAACAGTTAGAATGAGGGCTCCTGAAGCCATCAAATTAAATTGTGATGGTGACTTGCCCTAAGGTAATGTGGTGGAGTCCTTGCATCAATGGTTCAAAGTAGCAGACTTCTGGAACCCAAACCCTTTGGTCTACAATTTATAACCCCCTTCCATTCTGACTCTGGGCTTTGAATGATGAGATGCAAGCAGAGGCTTGCATAGGGTTTACTCTGCCACACTATTAGCCCTGCTTGTTCCTGGGGCCTTGCCGTGGCATGAGAATAGACCCAGGCTAACTGCCTACTGGAGAGAGAGATACCACGCAAAGCAGAGCTGTGCCATCTCTGCTGAGGCCACATCCAAGAGAGCTGGTCCTCACCCTTAGTGTAGATGCAAAAGCAAGCCCAGCTGAGCTCAGTGAAGCCCAGTTCAGATCGACAGAAATATCCAGAAAAACCAAGGACAGGGTAAGAAATAAGAACTGGTTGTTGCTTAAAGCCACTACATTTTCAGAATGTTTGTTGTTTGATGTTAAACGACCAACGAACACACTAAAAAAAAAAGTATGGAAAGAAGTTTGGATTTGGAATATATTTTGGAAATTGGGAAGGCAGAATTACTCACTATTAGAATAGTTGTCCACCCTCAAATACATGTAATTGGACATATCAGAATGGTTTAAATCTAGCAAGATAAAAATATTCTATGGTCTAGCAACAATATATATTCTATGATCCTAATAAATGACACATTTTTAGTCATAGCATTTCCATCAATTTTGAAAGTCCAGATGAAAATGGAGCCGAGAACTCCATGTAATTCTGTGATGTTCCCAGAGTGGCAGTGTGGAGACTTGAGGGAGCTAACACTGTCATCCTGGAGCAAATCTTTGAGGACTTGATGGGGCAGGAACCAAAAAAGCAGAGAAGCAGCGAGAATGGCGTGGCTTTTCTGCAAGGGAGCACATGCTGGTGATAGAGGGGCCATTAAAAATTTAACTCCTAGAAATGTGGCTATGGTTCCAAAGAGGAGGCTTGAATCTAGAATTGTCCCAAATAACAGTTATTTGAGAACATTTTAAAAAATGAACAAAAAACTTAGAAGTTGAGATTTAATAACATTTGTTGTCTGGGAAAATTATATTTTTGTATTCACCCTGATCCAAGCTTTCTAGATAGGTATGTGCCGGCAAAGGAGCCTGATAGGTGTGGGCTAAGATGAAGAGTAAGGAATTCCCCGACTCTAGTACCAGTTTTTCTGAGGAAGTAACTAGCTTTTCCTGTGTCTTAACATCAAGTTCCCCAGGAAACAGTCTCTGAAAGAGACATTTGTTAGCAGGAAGTTAGACATTTACTAGGGCATGCTCTCAAAAACAATACCTGCTGTGGAAGAGAAGAACGCCAGATTGGGCAGAAATTTCTTTTGCTGGAGAAATTAAACCTGCAGAAAATTTGCAACAAAGGCTTCAGTCAACCTCGTGGAAAGGTTTGAAACTTGGATGGTTCTTCAAAGGTATCCCTCACTTAGGCAAGGGGGCCCTGTACTGACTCCGGATCAACAAGTCAGTGAATGCTGGCTGTCTCTGGAGAGGACAGGGACTGCAAGTGCAGCAGCTCCTTTCTGCTGAGAGCAATCACTGAGGGAGAAGTCAGGTGTCCCCAGCAGCTGGAGAACAAGTGCCTCAGTCCTGAGCAGGGGAATCTGCATGGTAACAATAGGGTCCACTACAATCCATCAAGCAGGGATGTTGATACCTTCCTCCCACATCACTGAGAGGAAAGATATGGATGTCAATCCAGGTGTGACCATGGACAATGCCTTTCTATGACCATGATGAGGTTGATGCCAGGCCACAGTGTGTTGAAAAAATAGGAGATGAGGAGGCAAAGGCAGAAAATATAAACCTTGTTAAGCAAGGTAGTGAAGAAGAGAAAAGTTGATAGTGACCACAAAAGAAAGAAGAGATGCAGAGATTATTACTTTTTAAAATAATGGTCAGGATTTGAGCATATTAGTAGAATAAAGGAAGAATTAAGTAAAGATATTGAAAACACAAGAGAAAGAATAATTGATTTTAAAAAGTACTTCGAAAGAGAGATACTATAGAATTGAGAGTTGGAGTAAAGATTAGTGTTGGCAGGGACGGGAAAACCACTTCCGGGGGTGGGGGTGGGGGTGAAGAAAAGATCACTGCAGAGAGAGTCGGAGGGAGAAAACTTGAAGGAATTCATGACCTTTACAATCTTGGGGAAGCAGGAAGCTAGTCTTCTGCTAAGAATTGTAGGCACAGGGTTTGAGAGAAGGAAGGATGCTCTGCAATTACTGACTGTGGAAATGGGTAAATTTGCGGGGCAGCGATGAGAAAAAAAGTCCTGATCTAGTTACTGGTGTAGGCTTCACTTTTGGTTTGGCTTTTTCCACAATAATATTTTTCACCTCGGAGACAGGAAAGGAAGAAATGAATGGTTGTACTCATCCTAGATAAGGAATTAACTGGATTGGGGAAATGATGAGTGGCGATGAGAACTTGCTTAAAATAATTGATCTTGAAGCCTCTATAGCTAAGGAGAGAAAAGACAAGCAGGAGTGCGTCTGGTCAATGTTGAAGACTGGAAGGGACCAGGATAAGGAAGGCTGCTCAAGTGAGATGAATTCGACCTTGGGTCTTCACAACAAGCTATGGTCTTAGGGCTCAAATCTCTCTGGTCTTGCCTGCACTCCTGCCTAAGAAGACAGCTATCACCCTGACCCATCAGGCCTTGAGTCTGACAGTTTCTTCCCTAATGCCCTCTGACTCTCAGGCCTCATCGATTCTTTGACCTCTCCTTAATGTTGGACCCCCATATTCTCTGTTGTTGGCACCATGGGAAGATTACTTATGGTACCTTTGTAGATTCCAGTGGGAAAGCATGACTTCTTGGTAAAGTACTGCTGGGGAAACTACCTTTGACTTTGTGGCATTCTCTTCCATCCAAACCCTTTCTTAACAACGAACCCTTTAGTTACAAGGAGAAAATGCTCTATGGCAGGACTGATTTCATACCAAGACAAAAGTTGTGTGTGTCCATATAAATGCTCTTCATATGGGATATGCCCATATACAAGAACGAGTTTGCGTTTAAGTAAACTTGGAGACAATAACAAGACCTATGTTTCAGACTGCATATGTGCATATATGGAAAAGCCTATAAAGAATGCATTTGATATTGTGAAATACTTCTGTTTTTTGAGACACATGTGATCTTTATTTAAAAAGGGGATGTGAGAACTGCTGTAGGTTTGGGGGGACAGAAGTGGAAACCAGAGATGGGTGAGACCACTAACGTCATTCTGCACTTCAAGCTCCTTGGCAGAGAAGTTCTGCCCAGAACCTGTGCTTGCTTATACTTTTCCCAGGTCCACTATAACAGATGCAAGAAATTAGTCCACTCCAAGCTCCTCAGCAGTTTCTCCTTTTCAGAGTTTATTAAGACCCGTGGCCCTGTTTCACTTTGATTTAATTTTGTCACTGCCCCCTGGATATATCACCTCATGAAATCCCCGATTGTATTTCCTGCTTGTCATGAAATGGATTTCAAACTATCTTCTAGGAGAAGGAGAGAGAGAATACTTCCTTGTAAGGAAGCTTTGGACCCAATACCACCCTGCTCCCAGTCAGCTCACTAGTGACCTAAACCACAAACCATCGCAGAGCCCTCCCCATTTTCCTACAGGATCACGAAAGAGAGCGTCCCAGGCCTCAGAGAGGGTAGATAGCTCGACAGGAGATGCCTATAAATAAGTAATTCACTCCCAGGTCCAATTTCTTTTGTTTAGTTTAAGTGTCCAAACGCCACCTTGTTGTTTTATTAATGCAGGTGTCTCGTTTCCATTCTCAGTTTCAGAGCTGATGGAATCGGAAAAAGACAAAAACAAAAAACCTTGCATCTGTTACTAGGCCAAAGTCCATCAGTCTCCCCATTAGAAGTACGTTACTTTGGTATATTAAAGGAAAAAGTTCCATTGGCATTGTCTCTAGTTTGTTTGGGGTTCATATTTTCCTATCCTATCCATTGTTTGCCGCTTTTATATTGTCTGATGAGAAACCTTGCCTGGTTGTATGTAAAGTGGACTCTACCAATCTGTATGATCAGCTTCTAAGGGAAAATTGGCTCTCATTCTCTAGGCGGATCATTAAATGAGCACCAGACATGCTTGAGTGACAGTAGAGGAGCTCAAGGAGAATGTCCACTCACAGGTAAATGCCAAGGCTCCACTTAGCTGAGGACCTGAAACAAATTCCTGGAGTCCCTGAACTAGATGGAAAAATAGAGATGGTCTAGTCCAATCCCCCCTTACAGGCAAGGAAACCGAGGTCTATGCAGTTCAAATAATTTCTCCAAGACCAGCTTGAACTTGGGGCAAAGGCAAGGGTAAATCCAGTCCTCCTGACCCCCAAGCCACCATTCTATAACCTGAGGTTCTGAAGAGCTACCTAATCCTAGGGAATACAATGTCATGTGCCCGAAAATACTCAAAGACGTAGCATGCCTATGCCACTTCTTCCTGAATTTTTACTATTACCTTAAGACAAGTAAGTTAAAACACATTTTTATTTTTTTGAAAACCTGTATTTATTATACAGGAGAAAATGAAATTCACAAGAGTTTTTAAAGGGAACATAATTTCTGCAGGAATCTCTGCTTAGGGCAGCCAGTTCGGACTGTCACAGCCCATGTGGTGCCACTG